>NC_079383.1:14859352-15188102 GCF_021018895.1 Seriola aureovittata
AGCCGCGTGTATTTCCTCCCCCGGCTCAAAGGGCAGGTAAAGTCTTCAGTCTGAATTTTGTGTTTATTTTACGAGCGACCCCCGCTGCTGCTGCTGCTGCTTACTAGTTAGAGCTCCCCCTTGAGGTGGACATGATGGGGTGGGTGGGGAGGGACAGGCAGGGAATGTTTTCCAGTTTAAAGTTACAGTGTTCTTGACCCTGGTCTTAGCTTTCTACTGTAATTCCTCTTTCCTGTACTGTCAGAATTATCATGAGGCGATGCCGTTATGTCATCCAGGCATGACATCTTGGAAAAAGATAAGATTAAAAAAAGGTGCTTCACTTTTTAATATTCCTTTAACCACATTTTGTGAAGCTACATTCTCCAAATTAGTGACATTTCAAACACAGGAGTCCAAAACAGAAATAGAAATATACTTTAGCTTGTTTGAGTTTCCAAATGCCTCCTTCCCCAGAAGAAGTGAATATGATATATGGATTAGCTGGCCGTGAACTTTGTCATTTTCAACACCCAGGAGACTGAGGGTAACTGGTGCAACCTGAGCATCGAGATCATTATTCAGTGCAGTGGTCGTTTTTTCCATTGCTCACACACAGTAGAGGTTAACCTTCAGCTCTACACTGACGAAGACTGATTTTATTTTATTTTTTTTTGCGATGATGCTGCAAAAAGCTGCTGTTCTTTTCGTTCAAATAGAAATGGAGTCTTACATGATTTTAAAAATAGAGCGGAGCAATGTTTTTAGGCATATTTCTCAGCTCATTGTGTTTCCCAGGTGATGGCCTGCAGGAGACACGCCACGTTGCACACACTTGCTGTGCGGGGTCATGTGGCTGGATTCCTACCAGTGGTCCAAAAAAATAAACAATACACAGTAGGAAAAAAATGGGTAAAACAAAATGTGGGCATTACTCTGATGATGGCAACAGTAAAGAAGTATTTCCAAGTCATAAATCTTATTCAGTCATTACATCTACAAAGCTGCGCAAGAAAGGAAATATTGTTTTGAACGAAAGAAAAAGCAACTTGACTTCAGCCTGCAGTTGCATAAATAAAGCCGGCCTTACAAAACAGCAGTCCTTGAGAGCTTTTGTGTGGCCGTCAAGTTTTATGATCCTAATTCTTTCGCATATATTGCCAACATAAATATGGCACTTCACCGTGGGATGCTCCACGGAGGGCTGTTAAGACCGAGGCTCGGCAGCAACAGGTTTGGACACACAACTTTTACTGCAGGCCCTATGAATTTTTCCCATCAGTGCCTTCTCGGCATGTTTGGGTGTGAGCAGAGGCCGCTTTCTCTGTGTCCTCTTTTTATAAAAAAAAATCTGTATTTCTGTTGCTGATGGGAAATGATTTAGAGCTTAAACACAGGGGAGAATTTTTGCTCTGCCATCCTGTCTACATTTCTATATCTGAATTTTTAACGGTGTAATTCATTAGAACAGCACATTGGGAAAAAAAGAGAAAAATCTTGATTCAACCTGGAGAACCTGAACTTGATTTCTGCACTCAGTAATAAACAATATCCTGTGCAAACGCACTACATCTTGTAACCGATGGCTATATCTGACAGGAGACAGGAGGGTAGAGAAATTTCTTTTCAGTACACTGTATAAAGACTGTCGCTCAGTGCGTGCTATAAACAAGAGATATTGTGTCACGAAAGTAGAGAAAAGACACTTTTGCAACAAAAAAGGAAAAAAAAAAAAGATGGATATTTAGCTCTATCCAACATGTTTAAGATCTTAGGCTTTGAGAGGATATGAGAACCTCAAAGGCTATGATGCACAACAGGGAAAAAGCAGTTGACTATATCATCATAACCCTTTGGCAACAACACTGTGGTGGGTGATTCAGAAACATGTGCTGCCATTTTATCATGCCGAGGGCCAAGTTTTGGAGCCTTAAACACCCCGCCAAGGCTTGATAAATCTGGCTTGAAAAATCTCATTTGCAGAGAGTTCGGCATCTGCAACAATATTTATCTTCTTCCCTGTCCAAGGGTAATGGGTTAGGCAGGATGGATGAGGGCATAGTCCTCTTGCCTTCAGGTGCAGCGTTCTCACAGAGGACCCGTAGACAGGCTGCTTATGACGAGGCAAAAGGAAACACATCAACTCCCTCAGTAAACATATCACCATGGTTGAACAATTGGCTATTAGCATAATTAGCCAGCCTGATCTTAGACTTTTTATGTGTGTGTGTATGTGTGTGTTTGGAGGGGGGTGGGTGTTTTGCTGTTGTTCCACAGCAATTAAACCCATCTAATTTCAAGAAGAACAAACATTCTTTGGTGACTGGGGGAAAGCTTCGGGGCGCAGAAACTTGAGGAAAAATAAAGTCCTTGGTGGCACCAAGTCTTGTCTGATGATGTTTGCTAATTATGCAGCCAGGCACTTCCTGGGAAAACACAAAAAGTAATAGGCAAGGGTCTGCGCCTGAAGCTTATCAAGAAACAAGCAGGCAACTCTATCTGGATATGGCCTTTTGTCTCTTGTACCGAAAAGACGAAGGAGGACGGAGGAAGAAAAAGAGCAAGAAAACAGAAAATGTAAAGGTCAATTTCAAGTGAAGGACTCTGTCTCAGATGTAATTAACCTTTTGATTTAGGACACACTGTCTCGTAAATAAGCTGGCAATTAGTTTATTTGGCTATCATGTGATAGTAATGACTCTCATTAGCATGATGTGACCTCCTCTAATCTGTTGCCTCTGGATTTCTTGTCTGGCCTCGTAAACTAGCCTCTGATGACTGCTGATGTGTTCCCACTGATAGAACACACAAGTCTAATGTAAAAGGAAGTGTTGCTGTGAAGTCAGCACTTCTATCATCTTTTTATTATTTTTTTTTTTTTATTTCTGCCACATTCAATATCATTTTCATTCCATCAGTCTCCTTGCTCTTTTGGGGATTTTCTCTTATCTACAGAAAGAGGGAGGTCAGACTTTGGCATTCGGCACGTTCTTTTATAGGAAACACTTTAGCAATCAAATGTTTTCCAAATTAGCTTCCAGATGCAAGTCAGTTCTTTTCTTCTCAGTACAGCCTGATCAACAAATGATGTATGAATAAGATGCCAATTTCAAGTCATTTTGCATGTTATCACTATGCATTTTCTTTGCTTTTTACGTGTCATTTCTTTACTGACTAACCCCTAACCTAACCCAACTACAATGGTGTTAAATGACACGCAAAGTGTTCTTTCAACATGCTGTGATATTTATCCGTCATCGCCTTGATATCACGTAGAGATATCAGCTGATAAAGACAACTTAGGCTCTGTAACTTCTTTTTTCTTTTTGAAAAAGTAAATTGGGAAACAAAGTTGGACGGATAACAATCAAGAACAACGGAGCGAGATGTCTTTCCCACTATCAGGTCTGAGTAAGAGTTAACGAGGCAGAGCACGAAGGAAAATGTGGAGAACATGGACTCTGAGACTGTAAGCCAGGAAACCACGGGGTAGTAAGATGTGTGAAATGGTCTTCCCTGTGCAGCCTCGCTCAGCAAGGGCCACAGATGTAAAAATATGGCCTGTTTTTACAGCACACTGACTTTATTGGTGGATTTTGATGTAAATGGTGGCGGCGATTTGCCTTACTTGGAACTTGTACACTTTTTCTCAAGGATGAAAAGCTTTTATGCCATTGCTCACTTTGATTTTCTGCAAAACCACAACCCTGGGCACGATTCGGTGTCTGTCACGCTGAATGATGTAAGCCCACCTATTAAACCTCTGATGATTAATGTGATTATGCATATTTAAATTACTGAACAGGCAATAGTGACACTGTGTACACATTTGAAGACACAGTGCAAAGCAGAGACGTAATATAAAAGTCACACACTGAAAACAAAAACTCTTTGCTGTGCGCGCGCAATATATCACTGAATGCTTTAGGGTGACAAGCTGCAATTAACCGTGGATTGAGAAGACATTTATAAGCATTTCATATCTCATTAAATACATTTATTTATTTTGCATGAAAGGGTGTTTTTGTTTTCAAAGTTTTTTTTTTTCAGACACTGATAATTTAAATGTCACACATGTTTCTCAGCGTCATGTTCAAAGTTTTGGACGATTAGATAGTTTAAAAAAACAAGATGACGACGTGAATAAATAAATAAATAAATGTTAACAGTATGAGAGTGTTCGTGCCTGTAAGGGCAGATGAGAGTGGAACATTTACTTTAGAGATACTCCCTTGAGAAAGTGAAAGATTTTGTAGAATAATTCTTTGGGGATTTTAATATTCACAGTTCTCCTCTGAGACAGACGCTGGGCCGATGGTGGGTGGGTGGGTGGGTGGGGGGGGCAACAATTCCCCATCTACCATTTCTGTCAGCACTCATTCTCTTCCTTTTCCACGTTCTCCATCCACATTACCTGCGTTATCTCTGAAATGGTCGTTTTAAAAGGGAATAAAAAAAGCAGCTGTGGAGAAAACGGCTGGACGAGGAGCAGAAGGTAGTGGCATATAACCGGTGCTAAAGTAAATGTCAGTGCTACTAAACGGCCAGGATTACAGCCCTGAAGACCCCCCCCCCCCCCCCGGCCAGCCCCAGCAACATTGAAATAAAACTGGTCATAAAACCTGAAGAGGTTACCAATCTCTGCTGAAACACTTCGATCATCAAATCCTAACCTGGCTGACAACTCCCAAAAGAGACACCGATACACAAATAATTTCTTGTACTTGGTCAGGATGAGGAGGTGGACATTTCAAACGCGTCCTCTCGGTGCAGAAAATAAACGGCTAATAAATACTCGCTTTCAATCTTCTAATTGTATTCCTCTTGATTGCTGTTTTGATTCTTGAAGAAGGTTAGCAGAGGGAAAGATTATTTTTCATATCCCTGAGACACCCTCGGGCTGACTCACGCTGTCAAAGAGGCCCAATCAGTTCACACAATACAAGGAGATGATTTTCCACAAGAATGACAATACGTACAGCGTGTATACAGAGGGGCGCACAAACAGTCTGTCTCTAAGAAGTCATGACGCATAGATGCCAAGCAAGAAAGGCCAGAATGTTCTACCTTTTTATACCAAAACAGTGTTGATGCTCTGTAATAAAAGAATAAAGAGCTGATTGGAAACAGTCGATCCAAAGAGAAGGTGTCTCTATGTGTTACTTCAGAATATCCTGCTTGGGCATGTTTGCATTGGCTCCCGCCCGGTGTCCAGATCATCATCCTCAAATATCAAAGACGTCTAGCTCCAGCTGAGATGTTTATCTGCTTCCAAGTCTTGAAGCCACACAGCCAAAAAGAACAATAGTGTTTTCTCACCACCTCAGAGTCCCATGCTCGCCTATTATACCGCTAAAATGGTCAATATCCCAGAGTTCATAGCTAGTGCAGCCATTAAGCATCGCAGCTCTGAGAAAGCTATGTCAACTGTGTTGGAGGAAAAACTTGAAAGCTTCTCTTCCATAACCACTCTGAGCAAAGAGGAGAAAAGAAAACTTCCTCGTGTTTGCGTCCAACTATGTTTCCAGATGTGCCAGGGGTCAGGGGTTAAAGATAAAAGTACCAGGATGTGGCGTACCCCAACTAGAAACCGGTTTGCAGTGTGTGCATTCCTCACTGGAGGGGGGACGATGAGCAAAGTGCCTCGTGTGTTTCTTCTTTCCACCGCTCCCAGTGAGCGGCCTCATTCTGCGGTGGTGAATTATGACACCACAACTTTCGTGCTCGCTACTTTGGCAATGTTTACCAATGACAGCGAGGTAAAATGCCAGGCATGTTAAACATTGCGGGTGAAAAACAAGTAAGGAAGTTGTTCTCTGGCGTAGCTGTGAGTGGAGGTCTCAGACTTGCCTCTGACCTTCTCCACAGGGAATCGCTAGAAGTGTTAAAATATTCCATATCTTTCTTTCCTGGGTAAATTAAATCATTTAGCACCACATCCTTGATGAGAAATTTGAAAAAAACGAACTTCGCAGTACATAGCCGGCCGAGCAAAGAGTGGGGTTTGACTGATAGCTCTGACTAAAGGCCGGCCTTTCCACCCCCTGCCTGGTGCTGAGCAGCAATAGAGACATCACAAGTTATGTATAAGAGTCTATTACGTCAATTCAAGAATGTCTCCCAGAAATTGGGCTAATTTCACAAAAAAACGCTAATACGATTATTTCAAGTGTGTCAGAGGCTTAATAAGTGTGGAAATTGGCCTGTCATATAAGACCTGAGAGTGGTAGTAAATTGTGTGATTACAGTCGCAAAGCCTTGGCCTCGCTTATTGTTTCTTTACATATCGTAATCTGCTAAATGAAAATGGACTGGACAACTTCATTAGAATTCTTAAAAAAAAAAAAAAAAAAGTGGGTAACATTAATATGACAGAGACAACTTTATTGTGGTATTATGGTTATAATGAGCTTTAGTGGATGTGCAAAGATTACATGTCCCTTGAGATGGCTTCTTTTATTATTAGGCTCTGAGTGTTGGCTCCCAAAAATTGTTTTATTACCCCCAGCCTCTGGCAGACTGGTCCTGGAGAAACACAACCACAGTGGCCCCACTTATTTCTAAGGGGAAAAAATAAAGAGACAGGATATTCAGTAAAGATGTCATGAAGATGCAAAGAACTTTAGATTGAAGGAGTGGACAGGATCTGTGAGGTTATATATATATATTTTTGAAACTTTTTAGAGGATCAAGGAGGCGAAGGAGCATGTATAAAGCTATAGGTTGAGTGTAGTGTGGAGTGGCTGGCGTGCTGAAGAGAGCCCACAGGGCCACTAGATGGAGTTAGATCCTACAGAAGAGCTTTGGGACCATGGCAGAAACAAGACAATAACGGCAGAAGTGAAGCAGAGGACATGTAGCCCCTTCATGTGCTCAGACCTTGGGAAGCGAGAATGCATAGTTTCCTGTAAAGAGACCACAGCACAATCTTCCAGTGGCCTGGTCTTATTCAGTGTCCTAGGAGCATGCGTGCTTCATAAATAGACCATACACATACATACCATGGGAGCAGCTACCTTTTATTAAAATGAAAATGATAATCACCTCGAGCGCATCCCCCCAGCTTTCAACCTCTCTCATACAGTGAGCTAATTGCCCAAGCTAGTGTTTGGATTGTCCATACAGCTATATGTAAGTAGGCTCTGTGTGACTAGAATAGGATTTTGTGTTTTCTTCCTGTAAATGAAACTCCTACATTACTCTTCTTCAGCCTCAAGCTGCTGATGAACACCATAACATCTCAGCTCCATCCAGATTTAAAGTCTATGAAGTTGGTCAAATTGATGAAAGTGTGTAAAATCTACACCTTTTTATGAGAGCCTGTTAGTTGTAACATTGTGTGAATCTTGAGGTCCATCGTTATCATGATTCAGGTGATAGTTTTTTTTTTTTTTTTGGGAGGGACAGCTAGAGCAAAGGAGGGGAATAAAAAAAAAAAAAAAAAAGGAATGAAATGCATCATGAATTGGGCTGACGGCATGCCTTACTGTGTGATATGATAATGCTGATACAGAAGCTTGTCCCAGTCTCTAATGGAGAGAAAATTATATAGTTTGATACATTGATAAGAGGAAAGTGACATGCTATTCTTTTTTTTTTTTTTTTTTTTTTTTTTTTTTTTAAATCCTCATTCTCTCTGCTTTGAATCCAAGAGTGGCATTTTAGTGTTAATGGTGGATAAGAGCGGAAAAATTATTGTAATTGGAAAGCATTACCAGCCCAGTTTTTACATAGATATAAACAGCACAGTACAATCTGTTCCAAAAGAATAATACAATTAAAACTGCCTAAACTGTATTGGTTTAGGTATAAAAAGAGACACCTTTTTAGCAGCACTACATCTATTTGAATATTATGTACATTATGTCTGGGGCTCCATATGTCACTGCACTACAGATGAGGCTTCAGTGTCTTGACATGATGTAATGTAAGATTGAAGGAAAACAAATGTAAGTGCTAGTCCCACAGGAGTAAACATGAACTGAAGAACTCATGAACAAATGTGTAGTGCTGTGAGAAGAAGAAGGGGAGAGGGGGGGGGAGAAAAAAAAAGAATCACCATTTCTCTAGATCTCTCACGTGAATTGCACCATTTAGCATGTAGCAGTTGGGACAGGTAATTGACTTCAGAATCCAATGAGGAGTATTTATGTCATGGTAAATAATGCATTGTTTCACAGCCTTTATAAATATTCATAGTTTATGTTGATTTGAGAGACATTAAACAAACGCTTTTATACATACGGTATATATGTATATAATATGTCCATGTTTGTTTTTCTACCAGTTACAAGATCATTCTGATAGAAAAGAGATTGTCTTGCCACAAAAGCACATTTCTGAACATCTCTTTTTCAATTCAGCTGGCGTGTCTGATCCATAGAAAGTCAGCCTCAGCAGCTGATACATTTAAAATACTGCAATGAATTAACCATTGTTGTTGGATGATCTCATTTACATCCTGCTTTGAGCTCAAACTTCTAATTCTCTTTATATACTGAAATATTAAAAGCCTAATATGTCATCTGTCATGGCTGTCATTTATCATCTTAGCTGCGGCATGTCCTGTGCGCCTGTAAAAGATTCCCTTCAAATTACTTTTTATTAAATTGCCAGCATTTGTTCCTGTTTATATGCCTGTCCTTCCATTTCATTTCCAACTTGGCTCCATTAGCAGCTGCCTATCTGCATCTTGAGGTTTGCCCTTCCATGCCTTCATTTACCAAATGACCCTACATCCCCGTTTCTGTCTGGCTTAGACAGCTGAGCTGATTAAGAAGTTGCCTTTTGAACACTAATTTATTCCACTCCACCATTTTGTTATATGGCCATTGTTTCATTTAAAGTTTACCCTGCTTCTCCTTAGATGGAAGTCACGCTAATTCTGATTTCCTTTTGGAAAAGCTATTTAGTCTTACAATGTATGATGGATCTGATTAGTCATTCAGGCCGGCCTCTGCTTTTATGCTTACATTAGCTAACACAAAGAGCCCCCCTACAGGTTAAAGTTTAAATGTGGATTAGCAGATAAAGCAACTCCTGATTAGGTTACTGTGGGGCTTTAGAGGGGGGAAAAAAAATGGATTTTCTCTGCACATTATTTCACAAACATCTTCACTCTCCCTTCTTTCTCTCCCTTTCTTCTCTTCCCCCGGCTTCATCCTCTCACACTCACTCCCAGCATGGATATCTATTTTGGCGCAAAATCTTTGAACAATTATGCAAATGCATGTAAGGCAATGCACAATACAGTATGGAAATGGCTTGGAGAGAAAATGGACTCATTAAGGACAGATGGCATGAGTGCTAAAAGCCATTTGTTATGAATGCAGGAAGACATTTCAGACAATGTCAGAACCTGAGAGACATCAGATATGTTTTTCACACCAAGCACTATTTGTTGTGGTGGTGTAGTTCTTGATTATTTCAGCATGTTGATGATTATAAATGAGCTACTACTACAACAAGATGCAGCAGAGACTTCTCTTAATGTGTTATGACTGTGGCGTATAGATCTACATATACATCTTGATAGACTTGTAACATTTCATCATCTCGCCACGTTTCCTTTTTACGCTTATGTTAAATGATATCACTGATCAATTTAACCTTTTAACGAAATTCTGTATGTTTGAGCAAAGCAGCTACATGTTAAATATGGAAGCATGTGTTGTGATAAGATCACTGAGGGCGACATGAATAGGAATGTAGAAGCAGTTGTGATGTAAGTTTGGGAAATTACATGCGACACATGCATGACTTCTGCACTGATATTACATACATTCGATTGTCATTTCGTTCGACATGAATTGAGCTGCATATAAAGGAGGATGTGAACGGGAAAGATTACAGTTTCCATATATTGAAACATGCTTTGAAATGGCAACGCAAGGCGAGACACAAAGCGAACAGTGGGGTTTTTCACAATTAAGAAAATTAAGTCTTTCTATTTGTGTGGTAAAGGATAAGATGTTTCATTATCAATGAGGCCGGTGTTAACCCCGGGTGGGAGAAAATTATTTGCAGCAAAGATTAAGCTTTACAGTCCATTGCAGACAGCAGTGTAAACACAACAGCATGGACGCAGGATTCAGTGTGAAGACCTGCAACAGTAACGTGTCTGAAGGGGGAGTTCTAGGTGGAGAAATGTGGGCTTTGACATAGCCACTGTTTATTTTGTCTTTGGCCCTCTGTGGGCTTCCCCAGTACCACTGTCTGGGCCTTTGATGTCACTGAGGTTATTGTTGACTATTCTCTGCTGTCTGCCTCAATATTCATCCGAGCTTCACATGGGACACAGAGGAGAGAGGCAAGACTGCCATTTATTTCTACACTAATTTTCCTTTGTGATGGATGGCTTTCTTATTGTGTCATTTGCGCCTTTGAAAAATGCTCCTTGGAGCAGAAGAAATTACCAGCTTCCAAATCATACAATCAAGCACAGTTCTCTGGAAAAAAAAAAAAAAAAAAAAAAAAAGAAGAAGAAGAAAAAAAAAAAAGAAGAAGAAGAAAAGCTTCAGTGTAGGACACAGAAGACTATACAGAATGGTGTAAATTACGGAAGAAATGATACTGATATGTTGGGTTTAAAAGTGCATTCATTGCTTTGAATTAACCGAAAAATAAAACATAAAAAGACAGACTCTTAAAGAGCAGTTGTAAGATTTAAACTGTGATAATATATAAATGTAAGATTAATCTAATATTGAATGAAATGTTATTATAATGCACATATATTAATAACATGACACAATTTTTGTGGCATTGATGCAATATAACTACTTAGTCACAACGTATTACGAGTAACCATCGCTCAAAAACTCTATAATGTCACATGTGCTGAACAGTTATATATATGATGAAATAATAAATGTGCATCCATGATACAAATAGTGCAGTGTGTACAAAAAAATACAAATGAAAACACACTTCCTAAATCCTAAACTTTTTTTCTACTCTAATCCAAACTGAACATGTAAAATCATTGACACTCACATAATCAAGTGTTAATCAAAATATTTTAGCATGAAAGTCTGTGACGAAAAACAAATCCTACAAAAAAAAGAAAAAAAAAAGTCACAGAACAAATAAATGAAGAGTATCAAAGGCTTTCATATTCAGGGCTTTCTCTTTGTTGTATTCAGATTGTCTTTTGTCCGTCTTCTGACTATTGTGACGGGACACAGAGACTTCTAAAGGCCAAAGTTTCTTATTAAATTATTTCTGGGTGAGATGAACAGAAGCTGAATAGAATCATTAAACTTCACCAGTTATAGGAATGCATGCGCCGCGCTGCTGTCTGCTGCGAGATGAAAAGCTGTGCATTTTCATGCTCCCTCAAAACCTTTAACTTGCCATGAAAAGATATGACATCAATCCTGGCAAAAACACAGGGGAGAAATGAATGATACCATTGTGGTCTCTAAACATCAATCATGCTCAATACTTTGGAAAAACAATGCATTTTTGTTTGCATTTCAGAGGTGACAAACAACACTTGTGACTGGCTTAACATTGTCAATTCCCATTACTCAAAACCTGAAGCAAATCAGAATTAAACTGTGGCCCTGTTGCTAGGCAGCTGAGTTCTCTTGACATGGTGGTTAGTTTTTCTTTCATTGCTTGACAAGAGCGTAGTGAAAGGAGTTTAGAAAAACTTGCTTAAGGCGCTCAGAGGAAGGGGATAATTGGAGTCTGTGGATTGTGTAGTGGCCCTTGTGTGGAAACTTCCAGAGCTGGAGACAGAGAGAGTCGGACGCAACAAAATTTTAACTCTTGTACACAAACTTGACCCCGGGACTACTGCGGGGTTTTCCACACTTCATTTGCAGAGTGTTTGCCCCAGCGTGGCCCAGGGCCCAGTGTCAACAGCACAGTTTACAGAGAGGCAGGTTCGGGGGGCAACGCCGGAGAGCAAGTCATGACAACAATGACGGTTTTTATCCTCGTTTTGGAGTTCAGAGAAAGTGTTAAAAGTAGAAGCGTAGGGGGCTAAGGATCATTTTTATACGGAATGTTTGGGTGCTGTGAGAAACCACACATATTGTTACAGCACAGATTTTACACTTTGTCTTTTAGATAAAACACGATCAAGTGAGGTCATCTTGATACTGTTGCCATGGTCAATTTTATTAGTCTGTCTCTTGAAATATAGAAGAAGCTCATTAAGTAAACAATGAGAAGGGGTCTATGCCTTTAATGACCCGCGGAGGAGCCCAGCCTGTGAAAGTGCACACCCAGTTTAAGAGGGAACCAATTAATGCTGGATTAACATTCATGGTTATTTACAGTTGCTTTTGTGCTTGTTTCTGCACTCCCGACTTCCACACAGAGGAGAGAGAGGGAGAGAGAGAGAGAGAGAGAGAGAGAGGGAGGGAGGGAGCGAGCGAGCGAGGGAGAGGGAGAGAGAGAGAGAGCGCGCCGAGGGGCTCGGAGAATGGGGGGTTGTTTGGACGCAAGAGGTGCAGCGAGGTGGCTGGGTCCATTGTGAGGACACCACCTCTCTCATTATGCCCTCTCAATCAACACTCCTGCTCACAGGAAGCCCCTGTAAAGCCCATCTGCCATAGCTAATCTACAGGCAGCCCCGCGCTTGCGTCTGGGCCTGCTACCCTCAGCCGCATTATTCTCAGATCCAAGGCTTCGCCAGGGATCAGCCAAAGCCCATTAAAGTAAATAATAGCCAGAAATGACAGGCTTAGTGAGGATTGGGGAGGAAGTTGAAGACCAGTTTGAGCTGTGAGCTCTGATTAATAGAGAAAAGCATTTTGGGGGAGAGAGGGGGTTGGATGGAGAGAGAAAGTGAGGGAGAGAAGGGGGGAGAGAATGAAGGAGAAAAAAAAATGACCTTAGCCTGCTGCAAAGAATTCCTCAACCTCAGGGTTGTTAGGACTAGTGCTACCATCTGAAGCATTAGCAATCCTTGAGCTACTTTTGCTTTGATGAAGCTCAAACAGGATGGGGTTCAGGGGGGTGTGTGTGTGTGTGTGTCTGTGTGTGTGTGTGTGTGTGTGTGTGATGAGGCTGGGGGTGGGATGCATGCCACGGTCCGCAGAGGGCCTCAAGACAGAGAAACGTCAAAAGTCAGTCTCAGCAGTGGAGAAAACAAAGTTTGTGGGTGTACGTAACATTAATAACACAAACAGGTAAAAAAAAGTTAGAGGTACTTTTTTACACCAAGTCTGTTACACTGAAAGTCACTATTCGTATCAGACTTAAAGATTAGTCGATTAGGTGACTAAAAAAAGAATGAGTACATTGGATAGTGATGGGATTTTTTTTTTTTTTCTTTTTGCAATTTTCCGATCGAAATAATGAATTGATTATCTAAAAGAGTAAAGAATGGGATAAAAATGATTCTTAGTTGCAGTGAAATATATCTTAGTATAACCAGGATGTGCAAGGATGAATGGATATTGCTCTGAGATGCACAGAATGAACAATAAATTCAACACAAATCCAAAAAACATGTGCATATTTGCATATTCTGAACTTTTATTTTGAAAACACCTCATTCTGTTCCAGGTGTAGAGCCACATATGTGATGTTTTCGATGCCCCGTCACTGTGTTTCATGTGGCGTGAGTGAGTGTGTTTTGGACTTGAATGCTTTTCTCTCCACAACATTGTTATTTGTAGTGGAAGTAAGCCTCTTGGCTAGTTTGAAAGAGCTACTTTGTCATGGTCAGCTTAAGGTTAAACAATTAAAGCTGCTCCCTAGAGTCAAGTTAGTGTCAAGTTAGGCATGGAGACCAATGGTTAAGTTAGTAACAGAGAAGAGAAAGGAACTTGACTTGGTTAATAGTTAACTGACCTGCTGACACCCTCGGGCATCACACCAAACATGACCCCTGATAGCTTCAGATCACAGCCCATAACGTCACTGATCAAATCCAGCCCAGCATAACTGTAAATGCTGTCACCCACGCTGTTTTAGCTCTGAGTTATAGTTTGGTTACATTTGAAAAAGGCACAGTGAGTCCAGGGAAAACAACGGACAAAATTAAACATCCAGTACCACAAGCTGTGACTTGCTGGGTAGATGATGTTTTGGTGTGCTGAGAGGATGGATAACACCGATCGCAGGAGTGTTTGTGCTGTCTGGACTCGGATGTTTGTTGCCACAAAAAAAAAAAAGAAAAAAAGCTTATTCCACTTTGTGCTTGAGCTCAGCCCAGGATTTAACATGATTTGTCACTGGGCCGACAGTGGAGACGGTCTAAGCGAGATTATGTGAAGCAGTTCCACCTCTGCTTAACTACTGTAAAAATTGCTTATACGCCTGTGAAGGAATTGGAATGCATTCAGGAAGCGAATGATCAGGCTTGCGGTCGGTCGGGCCGCCTCTTATGGGATCCTCTGATTGGACAGACGCCCCAGACAGCCGGGGCGCAGGAAGAAACAAGTTAGCGCTGCATGAAAGGTACACTCACTCCTCTAAGAATATTGTCTATTGATCTATCAGTTACCTGAATCTTCAAAACCTTGGAGAGGGGGAGAAAAAAAGATGTGTGGAGACCTCTGCCTCAGAGATGTAATGAAGAATTTAAGATCCTCCCAATGTTTTATTGACAAGAGACTGTAAAAAGATATGATACATAGAAACCGACAAGGCCTCTAGGGAAACACTTAAGGTTTCTTAAAGAAGTGTTTAATGGTATCGATTTTTATTGTTCAGTGAACAGTGTGAAGCCTTTGACTGTTTTATTGAACGGATTTAGACACATGCTCTTAAATACAGAGAGGAAGAAGACTTTTCAGTTCTTAGATTTAATCCATCAAACAATGTGTGCATTGAATTTTAATGAGCTGTCTGACTATAAGCCACACTATACACAGCTGCGCTCGGATTTCAGATGTTGCCGTTCTGTTTATTTTACAGTAGCTGCTTCCTCCAAATACCTCTTATGTCATAGTCCCCTGTGTAGGATGTGGTTTGTTTCCCACTAATGCGACAGATGTTAGGACCTAAGCAGCCAGTAGAGGCCTCTCATGTCTTATACAACTCTGGATACAAGTTGGAGACTTGCATGAGTAAAAGCTAAATGGCCATTTTGGCATGATATAATATAAGTTGCCCTGAATGTTGCCACTAAATATTTGGGGGAAAAAAGTTTTTTTTTTTGTTTGTTTTTTTAAAATGCTGAGACCAGCCATAGCTCCTAACAGGCTTGTTGGCTATTATAGGAATAAATGAATCAGTCACCTTTCTCTTTCCGCCTGGTGAATTCAGTGGTGGGAGCCGCATCACAGCTCTTTGACCAAGGCCACTTTCTCCACCCCCCCCCTCCCCCCCCCACCCCCCCCCACCCCCCCCCCCCCCCCCACCCCGCCACCCTCCTCTCTGTCCAGCCTGATCTTTCCTCTTCAGAGGGCTGAATACTCATCCTTGACCGGCTCGCCTAAATGAACCCTGCTCTCCTCATGTACCACAAAAGTGCCACTGTGTGGTGTCACCCAGGCTTTCTTCCAAAGAGACAGTGTGATTTCTATATCCGTTGTCATGGTGATGTGGCAAGAAGGGAGGAAAATGGAGCTCTAACCTCTGGCTTTAGCCGGCTCCCAGGCCAGACGGTTCATTTGGGGAGAGCAGGAAGCAGCACTCTGCCTGTTTTTGTTTGTATGCCGACAATAGCAGCACTTAAAGGTGAAACAGGGACATAGTGGCGCTATCTGCCAAACGCTAGGTTGTGATTACGAGGCCATACAGGGGGATTTATGTGGTATTGTAAATGGTAGTTAGGACTGATGGAGAATAACTAAGTAACAACCAATCACGAAACCAAACCTTTGGGCACTTTATCATAACAAAGAGATAAGACATCATCACAGGGCGGAGAGAGGTTCACTCTATTTCAACACACCTCAGTGAAAGCAAACCCTATTTCATGGAAGCTAATACAATTCCTCAATTTCAGAGGATTGCTTTCAAACACTCCTGCCAGATACACCTGATATTCCTCGAGCAGGGAATTGAAAGAACTCAAAGGTGTTTTTTTTTTTTTAAATCTAAATTCCTAAACGGGAAAAGGAGGGGCTGCTTTGCATTTATCCAAAAAGAAGGAAAAAAACAAAAAAAAAAAAACACCATTTAAGGCTGGGAGGCAAAATGAAGACATTGGCATTATTAAAATCAAATCTGGAATGGCTCACATGCACTCCCCTCCTAATGACGAGGGAGTGCCATGGCCAGTCGAGAGGAAGAGAACACCATTTTCTATTCATTTGGCAGCGTGCCCAGATCTCATTCAACCAAAAAGTCTTCTCAATCCAAACTTAATCCCAGCCAATTAAAAGATGGCGTTGCTTTTCCTCCTCCATCGTTATGCTGATGAGACTGCAGTTCATCACCAGGAAGGTAGAGGGTTGTTTTTTTTTGGTGGTGGTGGTGGTGGTGGGGGGGCAGAACATATGGGATGATTTTACAAAGCTTGAAAATATTTATCTTTTGAATATTTGCGTCAAAATCGTAATCACTCCAGCTTGATAAACCCTAATGTGTTGCAATGTAATGACAAACTTGAAAAAGGAATTGATCTGAGAGGGAAATGAATATTTATTGATGTAGAAAAATATGCTTTGTGTTTTTCCCTGGCTCCTAGGGGGAAGGTGTGAAATCTAATAAAGCCATTCTCAGGAGAGGTGGCTTTGATCAGAGATTCTCTAAACAAGCAGCAAGTCCCATGTGAACATAAGATCTATACGCTCCAACATGTGCTGTCTTTACATCTCGACTTCTGTTTTTGCTAAAAGAGAGCTGTTGTATTGGAAACAGCTGAACCATTTCAGTTTGAGCCTGAGGCAACGTTCTCCTCCCCAAAGAAGTGTCGATGCACCGTATGTCATAGATATTCTCCATAAAGTCTATTTGAACCTCTTCCTTTACGGTATAGCTTCCCAAGGTGCAAATGTGCTGTTTTTTTCCCAGAAAATATAGATTCATGTTAATGAGCTCAGATTTGTGTTTGAAATGTTTTCTATTTTAAACAAGCAAATGTGTAGAAAGGTGTCAAATAATGTGTCTCTGTGGAGTTTTATGAAACAAGTATAAATGTGGATATACAGTGCGTTTTTCACACTCAACAGCATATGGTTCACATACTAATTACTGAAAATGGATTTCTGTAAAAAAAAAAACAATAACCGAGGTGAAAATGATCAAATGATGCTCTGGCTTTCATCACTAATACTGAGTTCTAAAAATCACAATCCTGTTCTCTCAGCACTTTCATATCTGCCTAGTGACAAATTATGGTGGTACTGATCATTTACATATTAGAGAGGGAAAAGGAGCCGTAGTCAGACCAGTCGGGGTTAAAATTACATGCAGAAGTAGCCAAATAATGTGGTGAGGGTGATGCAGCAGAAGTGGAGTGACATGCTGATGCAGAGTGGGCAGAGTTGGCTGTTGCTCCATGCAGAGTCTGTGTGTGTGTGTGTGTGTGTGTGTGTGTCTTACTGTGTCTCTCCTCTCACACTCCAGAAGGTCACACAGGAAGTGGCTTGCACATATGCACACACACAGGCACACACATATTGGGCCAGCCTCTTAAAATAGCCATAGAGATCTCATGCTACTAGTCAGACCACTTCTATAGCAAATAATAATATCTGCTATATACACAGTATAGCTAGCTCTGATGGTGATTAAAGCATCAATTAATACATGTTTTCATTATGGATTTAAGCTCTTAGGATTCAGTTTACAGTACGCCACTAAATATAGGCCTATACACACAGAAATAAAGCTAGCACAAGTGACTGAGGGGGAAAAAACCCCAAGCAGCTTCAGAACATGTTTCAGTGGGATAGCCATGCAGGCGTGTGACAGGGCAAACACACTTAACTAACAACTTCCTTCACATTGGATGCACTTTGACAAACAGCCTTGCTCCTCAGCGCTTACGCCATGTGCCTCAGCATTAACGCTAACGCCCTGTGGTATGGTCGGCTGGACAGGCACTTGACTGATGGCTCTATTAGAGCCCCCCACCACGGCACCTAGTCCTATACCCGGGCCTTCCTCCGGCCTGGACGTGCTGCTGACAATGCACTGATGGGCTAAAGGGGAAGACTAAATGGAGGGTCTAAACACACCAACAACCACATTCAGAGACGTGCCAATAGACCAGTACACATAAAAACATACCCAGGCACATGCGTGTGAAGGGAGACACATGGACGCGGCTGTGCGCACACACACACAAGAACCACACAAGGAAGTAGAAAGGATTTAGCCATGCTTCACCTTTTGTATTTGGTTGGAACAATGGCTTACACAAATGCAACACACAGCTGATCTGCACCCCTCCGATTCCGCCTCTTTGGTGGCTTGTTCCTGAGACCACCATGAAACATGGAGGCCACTGAAAGGCTGGCTCTCGATAATCAGCTCTGAAGGGGGTGGAAAATACAATTCATATCTCCACTCTTCTTGGGAAAGCAACCACTGGAGCAGGAAATGACAGTGGATGTTTTAATCTTCAAACGGTGAGCACCACGCTCCCTCAGGCTAGATGGAAGAATCTGCTCAAATGTGACGGAGCTGCCTACCCATTTGAGCAGCCAGCTCACTACAACAGCTCAGACTGCTTTTGTTAAAAAATGTTTCCAAAAAATGTAAAATTAGATGTCTTCCTAATAAATCTATACTCGGCAATTAATGTTTTTTCTTTTCTACTACATTCCCTGAATCTCCATGGCGTTCATGAGCTTGTCTGTATTGAGTGTCTGTGAGGTAGAGCTTTTTGGCTAAGACAGGCAGACGGGACTGTCTCTCGAGGCCCAGGCCGACACTACTCTCCTGGGCAACACTATAAACACCTAGCCCCCCTGGCACCTGTCATCCACGGCTGCCTGCTCCCTTCCAACAGGACTCGCAGGGAATTTGCAAGGTGGAGAAATGACATGACAAACAATTATATCCCAACACCTCTCGGCGAGTATGTTGCTCCTTTCATGACTTCCCAATCCTAAAAATTCGATTCAGATGTGGAAGATTAAATTTCTACTGTATATAGCCTGAAGATGGCAGAAAACAAAGAAAGAAGTGAGCGGAGAAAAAGTATAACAGGTGACATTCAACCAAATGGAGTGTCTCTGGTCCAAATTCGGATCGAAATGAGCTCAATTTATCAATGTCAATAAGGGCGGCAATCCCAGGATGGCGAGACATGCATATTAATTGAAAATAACGAGATTAAGCCACTACAATCTGACATTTTGAAATGGGCACTTTATCTTCAGGGCTGGAGAGATACAAGATTGCCTACGTACAAATCAGAGAACACTGCTTAATTGCATGTTATCACCCTATGATTGCTTTGGCATTATATAAAACAGTATGGTAATTACTCCACAGATAGTGATGTAAATAGCCTCAGGCTGCTGCTCCCATAAGAGGAAGTGGAGAGAGGGCATAGGGCTGAACATCTGGGCAAAGAGGTAGCACAATTAGAAGTGTAGAGTGAGGTGATTAGCTACATCACTGAGGCGTTAGCAGAAACATATATTTGACAGCAACATTCACACTCACTGTGAACACTTGACTCTAAGACTTAAACAGTGTTGGCTTCAAGAGATCCTTAAATGTACACAAACGGGAGTTAAAAACTGGAATCTATAGGAGGATGGGTGTGTGAGAGCTTGATGGAGAAGAATGTAAGTGGCCCTCATGGTGTCACTGCCGCCCAGCCCAGTGAACAGATGCACAACGGGCCAGCTGGAGGTCCCCTCCCTCAGCAGAGGCCCCCCAGCCCCGGAGGAAACACAGCTCTGAGGGCTGCCGTCATATGTTTTCAACGTTTGTACAACGCCTGATAAATGTAATGTAAAAGGGGCTTTGTGTGCGGGGGGCAGTGGGGGTTGACTGTGATTGCTGGTAATAACTGACTAATAGAATAAAGCAATAACGCACAGCCTCAGGGCGAGAGCCCTGTACCGACAATTTCATACTGCAGATTTATCATCATGTGGAAATTAGCATTTCAGTCTGTTCACTTTCCCATCTGAAGGCGCTCCGTCATGAGACCGTGTACCCCGAAAAGATCTGTCGACTTCAGGTCTCTTTCGTCACGACACTCCATAACTCTCCTAACACCCCACGGAGAAAGACATCCCAAGTTCATGGGGAACAATAATGATGGAGATTTGCAGCATGGCTTTTGTAGGCACTTCATAAACAACAGACTATTAAAATACAATCACAATATTGGACACCAATACAAAAAAAGAAATTGGTGGTTCTCTATGTGCTTTAATGCAACAATGTACGTACATCGCTGGCTCTGTTTGTTACGATAAGACATCGATAAAAAGATGAGAACATATTAAATTATTCGTTCATCCGTCTGTTTCAGCTAAAAGGGGATGTTCTGTATCTTCTGGGCACTTGCAGGAAGGTTTTAAGACTTGTCAGACACATCAAGTCCTGATTTAATGAGATATTTTGACGACATTAGATACTATGTAACTTTTTTGTAACAGATAACAAGAGTTCTATTTATTTATTTGTTTACATTTATGATATGCCATGATGGTAAAACTGAATTAGCCATATTCAAACCATATCCAGCCAAAAACCCACTATATTTGTTACATTGAACCCCACTTATTGTTGAATAACTAGTGTGAAATATTTATTTCCTTACTTTTGATGCACTCATGGCTCATGTCAAAAATGCAGCAGAGATGAAAAGTGAAATTTTGCCCGTGAAAAGACTTTGTGCTCGTCTTTAAGTTCCCCCTTTACTTGTGTTTATTTTCACCAGAGTGGTTGTTTCTCACTAACAGAGTCAATGAGCGACTGAATAAGCAAATGGTACTCAGAGGATAATTTTGCTTACAATGTTCCGGAGGCCTATGATTAGAATATTAATTAGGCCCATCTATGACAGTCAGATAATAACAATGTCAGTAGGCTGAATGGATTCTGTGACCTGTAAAAGGCCTATTCACAATCTCCAGTCTGCCATAGTTCATTCTTTTGGCCACAGGCAGCAGACTTTTTCACACCCTTTCTAAACGTTCTGATTGTCCCCCACTGAAACACTGTGGAGGAAGGATGTTAAGAAATACAAATATGTTGCATAAAGTGCATGTTTCATGTCAAACAAAGTTGAAATTCACGGCTGTTTTTGGAACTTTTTTTTTTTTTCTGACTTGACATAAATTTTCTGAAAAGATATCAATTGATGTGTATCCTCCCTTTCTAAAGAGTTGACTTGGTATGTTTAGACTTTAATTACATGACACGGATCACAAACCCCACAGCAGAGGAAGCTTCCTACCACACCCACATCCGATGTTCACTTGTCCTCTAATGAAGTAGTGATGCCTTTTTTCTGAAACTCTCAGATCGTACCAAACTTTCAGGACCGAAAGATTCATTCATTCATTGTGTTTCATTTATTGTAATGACATCACATTAGATCATAACATGCAGCCAGAACAGTGCAGGATCTTTGAATTAATAGTTCTGATGTAAAGAGTATCCCTTGTTTGCCCTATTAATGTTCGAAGATTACTCAAGTTGTGTCTCCTGGGATGTGAGTGGGACGACTGTGTTCGGATAACGGGATGCCTCAGTTAAGGAGGCCAAAGACATTCTCTGTACAGGCTACTCGCAGCAATCAGAGCACTTAAGAAACACGGCCAACAAAAACACGACATCCTCACACTGACTAAAAAGAAGGGTTTCAAGGGTCAGTTGCTTCATTGTAAGTATTATTGTTAAGGCTCTTGGGAAAAGGCAGGATAAGCTTTTGTTTTTTTTTCTCGAGCTCAGTGACAACATCCCGTGAAATGAGATAGGTCAGCCATCTTAATCCACGTGCAATTAGGGAGTTTTCCAACAAGAAAAGTTACGTTTTGCTTTTTTTATTTTGGTAATGATTTACAGTAAGCGAAGTCCAGTGACACATTTCTAGATCTGGATTTTATTTCCTGATATTCTAATGAACAGTCTGATTACTCATATTTTCTAACACTTAACTGACTTTGAGTATAAAATTTATATCTGTCATGGCGTTGTGGAGTAAGGCAGTGGGGGACTGAATTTGCCAGAGCCAACAAACAGATGACAGTTAGATTTAAACAATATCCCATAATACACTGTATATTGTAATAAGTAACCTTACATTCATTCATGTAATCACAGCAGTGTGTTAGTTTTGATTAAGTCAGTCCTAATGCATGTTCGGCATAATTGCAAAGCTGTATAATGGATAGCATTCATGCCACAGTTGATAATGGCAACAAAATGCAGTGTCGTACACTTGTATATCATTACACCACAAAGAGCGGAGGGACTAAATCATTGTTTTCTAGCAATGTAAGGAGAGTATGTTCATGCAAATGATCAAGGTCTTGCTTCATCAAGACCTAGGTCGCATCATGATATCTACGAAACTGAGAGAAGCTCATAGAGCGGCAACTTTATTATTTGGCAAGAGTTTGTGGTGTTGCGACAATGGTAATGGTATCTTGGGAGGTTTTGTTTGGGCGCATTGTGATACGTATCTATTTAGTTTAATTTGTTTTGGATTGAGATGTAGATCCTTTAATCAGGTTTTATGTACAAGCAATAAGAGAAAAAAACACTAGGACTCAACTAACAACTGATTCATCTGCAGATTACTTTTCTTAATTGTTTTACCTGTGAATTATCAGAAGATAGTAAATAAACCCAAAGTGACAACTTCAAATTGTTTGTTTTTGTCTGACCAATCATCCGAAACCCAAAGATTCAGTGTCACATAAAACAAAAAAAGCAATTTCTCACAATTGAGAAGCTTGAACTCTGCATTTTTGCTTGGAAAAAAATAACTTAAACCATTAATTATCAAAATACGGTAGCTGCCGATTTAATATAGTTTCAATCAACAAAGAATTCCAGCTTTAAAAGCACTACAGTACAAAATATATTCACCAAACCACAGCCAAATCTCATTTACAGAAAATCAATAAGACATAAAGTGGAAGATACACATTTACAGTTACCACAAACAAGACCTCAAAGTGCTCCGAGCTACATTTCTGTAGGATTAACTCCCTGGTGAGCAATAGGCGTAAATCAGCCCATCACTCCCCCCCTCCTCCCTCCAAAAAAATTCAATCTTTGTGAATCGAGTCAAAGAGGCATTTTGTCTCCTCATTTCAGGAACACTTAGTGTTGTGTTAGAGTTACTGGGCTGGCAGGCATGTGGCTAGTGGCAGTGGACTGCGGTGAATGAGTTAAATCAGCCCCTCGTGAACTCGACCCTGTGTCGTCACGAGAGGAAAGAGGCCAAAGACTCACGCAATGAGGGTAATCCAACAGTGAGCCGGTGTGGCAGCGCTGCTTCCCGCTGGTCCCAGAAAGGCTCAAATAACTCCCATGTGCACCCAAGGAGAGCAGAGGACAGGCATACATCAGAGGGGGAGCTGGATGTTGAAGGAGTGTGGATTTATCCTGGAGTTTCAGAGAGATGCTCCAATTGCAGCCTCCACCTAGTTGCTTTTGTGTCATCAATTCTGCCAATAGTGGAGTCATTGAGTGTTGAGGTGACGGCTCTGTGTACTGTCTGCTGTCACAAAGATTGGTTGCCATGACGCTGTGGTCTGGCAAACCTTTTTTTTTTTTTTTTTTTTTTTTTAAAAACAATAGAAAACTAAATACTGATTTTAACTGTCATACTGTCTGTATGACTGATGTAAAGCATCAGTGAATAATAATTATATTTTATATGTAATGTCAACAATAAGAAGGTTAATGAAGATGACCACAACAAAGTAACACACAACTTCTAGCACTAAAGAATCCTTGGTACATTTTTCCTGCTCTTTTTTAAGTTTCCTCTTTGACATTGGGAGTATTAACAAAGTTGCAGCTGAATGAAATTTGGTGGGGCACATCTTATTTTATTTTATTTTTTTATTATTATTTTTTACAGAAGCACATAACATGCTTTACCAGTTTTGATAAATCTTTCTTACATTTACAAGAACTCATTGGCAGATGCTTTTATCCAAAGTAACTCACAAGTTGTTTGATAAAGTTGTTTTTTGATTAGTTTTTTTAAATTCTGACCAAGACTATTACTACACAAGACATTTGACAGTAGTAAAATAAACTTGTCAATGCTCTTTGCAGTACAAACTATGTAATGGCAGCGCTTCACCAGTCTTTCAAACATTTCTTTGGCATTTCTTTACTGCGTATAAGCCAACACTGACTGATATGTCGGCCTTGGTCAGGCTCTAATAATTTCTAGCAAACTAACTTCCAAAATGATAAAGAAAAAAAGGTTAGTTATGCTTTCTACTGTTAATATGGTGACACAAATCATATTGTCAGAATTATCTGTATCTACTAATTACTCTGAATGTTAGAATGTCACTAATTCATCCTCTGCAGTGTCTACAGTGTGTTGGCTTAGCAGACTAATTAATTTGAACTGAAGATTTCCCCAAGCTGGTTTTCCTTCCTCTAATGAGAGACAAGTGCCAGTCAAACTGGGAGCCATACTGCTGTCCAGCATTAAAATAGAAGCCTTCAGCAGTCTGTCTGGGGCGTGACGGGGGTTGGAGGGGGTGATTGCGCCGACCAGCAGCCACCACCTGCTTTGCTTGTTCACGCTGTCATTGGTGCCCTTTTTTGGTGCGTGCAGAGTCTTTAAGAGTTTAGCTATGCCTTTGATGCCTTCTTTTGATTTTTAGAATATGCACAGGATCAATAAGGAGCACAGACTTCAAAGCTCAGGCACCCCTCACCTGCTGCTGGTCACCGGTTCTGAAGTGTTTCCAATCATGTACAGAGACTAAACAAACAGTCAGGAGGGGAAGGGTGGAGGCTGACTTCATGATCAGTAAAAACTAATACCATGCATGCAGAAATTTGGCAGCATGATCAGACTAAACAAAATGTTTTAGCCACTCGAGGTTCCTTTCTTTTGAACATGATATTTATTTGCATCTAAATAAGAATGAAGGGAAAGGAACAGCGGTAAATTTCAAAGTGAGAACATGCAAGACTTCTTGCTTAAATATCATTTACAGCAACTGCCTTATTTTATGAGCCAAGATGTATGCTTATAATTCCACTGCAGAAACACACACACACACACGCGCGCTAACACACACTTCAAAGTGCTTAGATTAATGCGTAATAATCTCCAAGAGCCATAACGGTTTAATAACTCACTCAGATGTCTCTAATATGTCAATCAAGTCTCAAACACTAAACATTTTTGATAATAATGCTTTTTTTCTTCCTACAAATCTAGTAACCTAGGTGGCAGCAAAGTTCAAAGAAGCAGATTGTAATGCATGTTATGGAAATAAACCCAGGACTGATTATCCTTTAAATCTCTGGCCGCCCCAACCCCCTCTAAAAATGGCTGTCATGATGAAATGACTATCCTTTATTACATTCTTCTCCCTTAATCCTACTCAATTTATTAGAGGGGGAGTACCTTGGCACAACAATGCCAAAACACATTTCCATGGGAGCCCACACGGCATGATGTCCACGAAGGGAGAGACAACTGATTTCCTATGCAAAGGGTCCTTTTTGAAAGGGGGGGGGAGACAAATGATTCTTTTATTGCAAATGACAGTGTTTTGTTTAGGGGGGCTGAGGGTAGCGAAGCCAGCATGACTCCTGCTTGCACACTTTAATTCAGCTGATGCAGGTGCATGGCTAATTGCAGGTGTGGCAGTGGCCAGCCTCCACCTCTCTGTATATCCTCATACACACACACACACACACACACACACACACACACACACACACACAGGGAGACACACACTCAGACACTTGGCTTTCTGTATAGACATTAGCCAGGTACTGAGAGAATAGATCAGCAAGCAGTTCATTTGCATTTGGCCATTCAAACTCTGCTGTAAGTCTGAGAGAAACTGAAGGGCCCTATTCAGAAATCTTAATAGTCTAGTGGATATCACAGTGTGGGAAAGCTAAGCACAAACTTTCAGTGTGAGGAGGATTTACAAAAGACTTGGTGTGAACTGTTAGCTTATTGTCCTTGAAATAAATAATAGGAGGAAATCCAGTTTAGTTACTGAAGGAGAGGCTGAAATATGGCAAACACCAAATCAAGCAGCAAATGTGAAGGAACATATCCTATGATGGAAACCTTTAATTTCCATTTTGTTAGTTACAAGATTTTATCCACACTCGCTTTTTGTTTTCACTCTTTTTGCTCCTGAGAATGTGATAGAAATTAGAAATACCATAGAAAGGAGAACAGGAGAAGGAAAAAAAAAAAAAAAAAAAAAAAAAAAGGAACTTCTAAATGAAAGCTCTCTCTCCAAAATCCCAAATGCGAGGAAATTACTCATCAAGTGATTATGAAACTGTTGGCATTATAGAAATCAGAGTGAAAGAATAGAGTCAGGAGGAAAGGTGGGAGGGGGTTGGCAATTTGTTCTCAATGGACAGCGGATGAAGAGGTGGCAAGTTAGTCTCCAATCTGAAGGGTCTCCTTGTAAAGCTAATTCCAGTTAATGGCCATGGAACAAGGCTCCACTAACCCACTATATCTGACATCCTGGCTCCAGGCAATCAGACTGACATTAATTCAGGCTCCAAAAGAGACACCTCGTCATCAGGAATTTTCTTCATTGGCACCGAAAATGCCAGGCTGCACACCTCTGACTGCGTGGCCCCCACATCTATTAACCTTATTGATTTGGAGCCCTGCTGAGCCCCTCCAGAGCTCCCGCCCCCCTGCTGCCGGACTGAAGTGGATCAATCCTACGCTGGGGGCCACAACTCGATAACAACCCGGTGCTCAGAGACTACTGTTTACAACCTGAAATGAATACACACCTAGATGCTGCTCTGTATATTCAATGCGCATCTGACACTATGTTGTCTGATGATGGTTTAAAAGTTTTAATAAGTGTGAATTATATCTAAAGAATGCTTTGCTTTGATAACTTTACTGGAAACAGAATCTTCACCCATGTCTAATTGTGTTATTATGAATTAAGACAGGTACATAAAAATACCAAAATATAAATGTAACTATGGCTATTATTCAAAAGGAGCACATACTGTACAGCATATTTACCTCTGCTGCTGCAACCATCGTACTCAAAACTATTCTGTTTATTGATTTTTCAGTGCAGTTAATTTGCACTAACAAAGTGCCCTTCAGAGTAAATATCCTGCAACAAACACTTGAGGCAATCAGCATACTCTGCCCCACAGTTGTACACTTAAACTTTAATCAATGCAAATTACATGTAACAAACTACTTAATATTTTGCCTGGCACCATTGGGACAATAGCTGTTGAAGCTTATCACTATTAGTATTTTGTACGGTGGAAGGCCAAGTGACCACAACAACAGTTTTACTGCCTTTCAAAATAAATTCCTAACTAAATACTGTATTCTTGTTTCCTGACTAATAATCTAGAGAAATCTGTCTCTATTCACTTATCAGTGATTCACATACATAAACCTTAACTTCACTGTTACGAGCCAAGTCCCATTTCTTTTTGAAGTGGGGTTTCAAGTAAAAAAAAAAAGGCATCTGTGAAAACAACCCACTGTGTCTTTAAACTTTGAGCACATTCTTACTGACCAGCTGTATCAACTCCAGCAGTACAACAACACTAGGGAAGTCACTGATATCTATTGTACCACTGTGGGACCTTTTGGTTGGAGTCTATGATCAACATCATGACTGATGATGTTTAATTTTCTGAACAGCATTTCATCTTCCTACGCTCTGTAAAGCCAAGCAGCTCTGGCATGCAGCAAGTGCAGCATGACAGAAGTGGCAGCAGTGCTCACATTTCCTGCAAATGTAAATGTGGCTGGTAATACTGTACCATTTGCTGTGCCAAAGTGGAAGGCACTGTGTGGCAGTACAGTGCTGGATGCCTGGTAAGCCACTACAGGCTCTGTGTGATGGAAGCATAAGCATCAGTGTCGAGAACGGTCGGTCACATCTGCGACTCATCATCAGCCAGTGGAGCCCAGCAGGGGGAAAAATGTACACCCAGGGCAAATCTGTAAACACCAATTTAATCTGCATGGAGAAAGTTACTGTCATCAGCTGTGACAGCAAAAGCCTCTGGGCCACGCCAATGCGCAAAGAGTCACTCTTCTTCCCCCAACATCTCTGTCAAACGCAGACATTAAGCCATTATGGACGTCAAAAATCTGCCATTGAGAAGTTCTTTTCTCTCTGCCAGTCAGCGCAGCAGAATGGATTTTATAGGGCCACTGTGTAAATGATGCGGATGCCCTGCAGTTCCGCCTTTACATTAATTGCTGACAAATTGCTATTGACCTTTGGAATTAGAATTAGAAAATTTAGCATTTATCACCATATAATTACTCGTCTTTCACAAGTGTTGATTTGAGATTTTTCGACAATGAGGCAAGCAGTGGCGAAGAGAATTTTTTTCCATTAATGGTCAGATCTTGTTGTAATTAATTTAGGGTCATATCCAGACTTAAGAAGATTTTTCCCTATCTGTAGCTTTTAAAACTGACTGCGGGTGTTGTAGTCATGTTGTTTCTTGGCAGCGGAGCCAGGCTAAGGCAAAGTCAACACCAGGGACGATGAACATTTAACAATAATGAGAATTACTAGCGGTCCCTCCCCCGTTTTTCATACCCTAACATCCTGATTTCATGGGTGACACTTAGGGACCCCCCAGGCTCTCTAATGTGCGCTTGGGGACCCATGTGGTAGTCATAGCCAAGGCTTTTTATCAGACACAAGGATAAGTGTAGCAGTAGAGAGGAAACAGGGAAATGTGGCATGTCTTTGGATTTGATGCAGCGCAAATCTTATGCAAGATGAATTTAAAAGCATTTTCTTTGACTAAACAGTTGTTTACACATAAACGTAAGACATCAGGGTCTGGATTTTCTTTATGTGCTTGCAGAGCTGGCATTCTGTCACTGATTATCAATGCAACCCCCCAAATTGTCAATGTGACCACTTCATGCTGGCAGTTTTCTTACCACCAGTAGAAACTGATGTCAATGGACTGGTGGCCTAGCATCCACGGTCTGCGATCTGTCAATCCAGTTTGGGGTCACCATGTTTGCAATGGCAGGGACTTACACGGTTCAGCTGGCTTGGGCCCAGAGAAGGGAAGGGGGCAGGCCGAGCGGGCTATCGCACTGCCCCCTGGGGCGGCTACTGACAGACTAGGAACATCAGGACAGATTTGGGAAGGCAATGTCGACGGGGGAGCATGGGAGGGTCCGGCAGCGAGGGAGCAACCCTGCAGCAGGGCAGCTTCCCAGAATTCATTACTCACAGCTAATTTACAAACAAGGGGAAAACCTGGCTGCAGGACAGACTTCAGCTTGTGGCCTCCTGCTATTGCTCTGCACTGTTCACATGACTTCTCAATCGTAGTTTTCCATGGCCAGCTTGGGGTAAAGCAAAGCATTTGAAACCTCAACATGGGTTGATGCAGTTGAGACATGGATCACTTAGTTCTTTACCATAGTCTTGTATGTTTTGGCCTATTTTTAAGAGCAGTGGATATGGGAGAACTTTGAGTGTATCCTGTACAGAATCTGACCGTACAAGATACAGTCTAATCTTAAAATGTGCATATAAAGTAGGCAATTTGATTTACCTTACACTGCGTGTATTTTCTATCTAATCAAATTGCAGTCTTGCAGGTCCTTGATTCACTTTAAAGATGCTAGAGGTTGCGGAACATCTCCAGGAGAGCCACATATTGCATCACCCCTGCTGCTTTAACCCATTTACTTCATATCGCCCAGCCAAGGCCAGTGATTCCAGCATGCGAGTGGTTTAGCGCAGTGCTGGGCTAAAATAATTAGATGACACATTCAATTGTCTCATCACCCCCTTTAACCAAGACATTCACAGCCCCTAATTGAATGAACTGAAAGGAAGGAAAGCCCAGATAATTCCAGTAACTCGTAAATCTTCCATAAACGTTATTTGTTGGGGAAAAAATGGTGAATCCCATGCTGTTAAAATTCCTTAGGCCTGCTGTTGTCGATTAAAAGGACAGTCAGCTGGACACCCCTGTCCTACTGTGTAATGGTCAGTGGCCAGGCCAGCGACCCCTGCTGCTTTGAGTAAATTAACACTGGGCAGGACATTCTCTGTTGTTTTAAATCACTATACAAATACATGGGAAACAACCTCAGGAGGCCAAATGTCAACACACACCAAAAGACTGTTTGGAAACCCCTCATGTACACTACCAGTCAAAAGTTTTAGAATACCTTCATTTTCCAGCTGTTACTGAAATTTATACAATGTAATGTCTCAGTGTAGACTGAAATTAAAGCATAGAACAAATAAATAATAAAGATGGGGGGAAAAAAAGAGAAACATGGAAATCCTGTGTTACTTACCTTTTCCTCACTATTCTGATGTTGCAACCTACAGTACTACCCCCTGCAGTATTGTCCTAATAATGCCTCAGAGGATGGAGTAACACAGATGTGCCAATACTACCTTCTCACAGACATACTGTTTGTAAATCATCAACCTGTAGGAATTGTTTGCATTAACTTTCAAAGCCTAATTTACTTCCACTGCTGCAGGAAAGCTGGAAGTTAACCAATTTCTCAATCCCTGAAAAAGGCCTGTTTTTACAGTTTTTGGTGACCAAATTCTTTTTTGTTTTTCTTTTACCCCTTTTACCAGTTTACCACTTACTTTTATACCATTTAAGGTTATTTACTGGACTTCAACGGAATTACATTTCAATAAAAGCTATAAAAATGTTCCAAAACGTTTGATCAGTATTGTACTAGCCACAAAGCGTAGGAGTAGTTGTTGATTGATGCTAACTGAGAGTATGTTGGTGGAGGATTAAAGTGGCGTCTAATTGAATATTTGCCGTTGTTGTAATGCATTACAGAGCTAGGAAAAGCTATGTACTTAAAGGGATGGCACTCAATACAACCCTGAAATTGGAGAAGATGACCTTTAAAATGTAAATAGATGGTCCTGGTATCCACGCTGTAACCTACAAAGAAATTGAATTACGCAGGGATAAAGCATAATTAGATACCATTTAAAAAAGGAGATAGTCTAATTATTGGTGAAGCAGCTTAAGTTGCTTTGCTCCTTAATTGAAGTACATCATGAATGCAGTGTGAATCTGTCCTGGCATGTTCAAACCAAATCTAAATCTTAATTAAATTTTGCGCAAAAGAAAGTGTTAGAGAGGAGCCTTAATCCATTTAAGGGAGGATAGTGAAGGGCTATTAGAGGGTGTTAATTCGTTAATCAGAACTTTGTGTGGCTATCCTTTACTATATTGAAGTCTGCACTATATTTGAACCACACAGCAGGAGGTGTATACAAACAGCCTCCAGCCATTGTGGATGTAGGTGCTCGGCCAGGAAATTAGAAAAGGCATTGAGTGAAGTCAGGGTAAAAAAAAAGCTCCCATGATGGTGTAATATTCTCTTTTTCATGTGTTTTCCCCCATTCTCCATCATGTTGTCCTATTATGCCACTCTGTTGATATTTCCTATTGAAATGGGATCATCCTCAAACAAGTACCTAAGACAGGTAAGCCATGAGTGGCCATGGTAACAAAGGCTCCACAGGGGTCAAGTTCCTGTGTAAAGCCTTGTTAATGACATCATAATGGACAGAGGACTATGGTCTAACTACTGACTACAACTTCAAAGTAGGTGAGAGATGGAGAGAGAAAAGAAGCTTAGAAGATGAGGAGACCTTTCTTTGACCAAGTCCTCTAATAGAAACACCATCCATCCTCATGACGCAGCATGGCCCCTTGGTCTCAAAGCCCCTAACTGCAACACAAATATATGCAGAGAAATGCACAACAAAGCCAATTGATTTTAAGCCCGCAATTGAGTTTCCTAGTCCTAATACAGCTGCTGAAGAAGCAGTGTGCTATTCATGATACTTTACTGCCAAAAAAGAGAAGTTGAGGACACATCCTTGACAAAATCCTCTTTTCAGACATAATCCACCTAGCAGCATTTTACTTCAGGACTGGAGTGTGTAACATCTGATCTTATCCCAATAGCTATTCAGCACTATGTAGTGCTGGGTTGATTATGTTCCTGGTACACACAGGACCCTTTCACTCCTCAGTGCCTTCCCATCACACCTGGGATAATAAAGAGGATTTAAACAGGTCTGAATAGGTTAACCAGGTGTTGAAACAAATAATGGTTTAAAATTGTAATTAACATGGCTTGAATAGAGCATTGCTCTTGGTAAAGGTCTCCTCTGTTGAATGACTTTGGTATGCAAGGAAACACAAGACTGAAAGGGCCCCGTCTTTGTCACTGGAGAGAATAAGGAACTAATGGGGAATTAAGATCTTTAGAGCCTGTGTGCCTCTGTTATATGGCTTTTCCCCTTTTCTTCAAGGACGTAATGCCACAGTTCATAGTCCTGCCCAGCGAATTAGTTGCACTTCCCCTAAATGTTTAACTGCTGCCAGTGTGCTATGGTAAAATGTAACCTAATTAAAAGAGCATGTGCTCGCTTACGATGAGTTATTCCAGAAAACCACAAGAGACCAGAAAACAAAGCTTTATGTAATCTATCCAACACAAACATGTAACACATCTAATGTTGTTATTATTAATAATATTATTTTTCTTTGTAATCACAAGCAGCCTCTGATATTGTTGCATTAAAGATCGTCATTATCTGCAAATACAGGCATGGTATACAGTACAGAACATTCTCAACCCTCACCTAACACTTATACATGGGAAGCATTAGCATTTAAATGGCCTTCTATTCTTAATGTGGCCATTTCATTATAAGCCTCTGTGGTCAGAAACACATGCTGTCTCTGTGGCTGATGTAGACACTGTAGAGGTTTACAACGAGAGGTTAGTGCACAGTTGTAATTTATGTAAATACAGATGCTACAACGTGTTATTTTTTTTTGTGTATTTTTTTTTTGTGTGTGTCTAGGCAATATAAATTGGAGTGAGTTACCTCCACATCACTAGGAAGTAAAGTTTTCAATTCCTCTCAGCTGCAAGTAAGTCAAAGCCAAAGGGTCACATTCTGCAAAGTTTCCAAACATCAGCTGTAGAACTTCCACACGGTTCTTCATTTCCTCTGAGTGTTTTGAAGCCCCCCACGGAGAAGGTCCTAATCTTGACGCATCAAGCAATGAACAGAGAAAAAAGGCTGATTGCAAGTGATTGACAGGCCATGCGGTTACCACAGTAACTCCTTTTTGGCTTTCTATGGAAGTCCAATTCATCATCAGAATTAGATGACTCTAAAAGGGCCTATTATCATAAGGGTGCACATGTGAGTGGCGCAATCGACTACCTGCAAATCGATCGCACTGTCTGGGTCAAGCACTCAACGTGTGTGTTAGAAATAAGGCGAGGAGAATATGCTGTATTTTCAGATATTGTTCTGTATTTTATTTTCTTTGTTGCTTTGTGTTATATTGCTCTTTTACAACTGCTGCTGAATGTGTTTCTTACTTTTAGGTCAATTGTCATTTTATAGGATTATGGATTACTTTCTTAGAATAGGTTTTCAACCGTAGTCCAGTAATGAATGGGGTTTTTTAACATGCAGATGCAGATCATGTCACTGAACTATCAGAGGAAGGGGAGAATAGATAAATACAGTATACTCATACATGTATTTTTTTTTTTTTTTTTTTTTATGGACAAAGGCACTTCCACAAGAAAATCTGCTTTATTACCAAAGTGGAAGTTTTGATGACATAACAGGAAAAAACAGCTATTTCACCCCTGCAGAGGAATGAGTAATGAGCAAACATACCCAAGCCTCTGCCTCTCTTCATCTCTCCCTCTCTCTCCACACATGCACAAGCACAAACAAAAATACCAAATGGTGTTATTGGCACAGTACAGATCCTCTGAATAAAAAGGTCATCTACGCTATGATGAAGGAATGTTGCTCTTCATCTGTTCCAGGATGGGTAAAGTGTGACTATTAACCTTTCGTTGTTGCGTAGGAGTGACTTCATAAGGGCTGTAGGATTACGCACACATTTATGTATGCATAAGCACTCACTCATATTAAACTGAGTGGTATCCCATTAAGTGGATAAACACGTTTTATGAATTTGTTGAGGTAAATATAAGCAGGAAATCTCTAAATGTTGTTTGAGCACAGCTCCTATCGACACTAACTGATTTTCAGTGATGTGTGTGTGTGTGTGTGTTTATGCGCCTGTGTTTGCATGGTCAGGAAGCAGGCCAAAGCAAGCGTCAGCATCAGCGTCAGTGCTGTGTAGCATCAGTGTGTCAGAGGCAGCGGGGGCCGTGGCACCCATGCAGGCTTCCCATCAGCGCAGGGATGGAGCTGAGTCGGCCAGACAGCACCGCGGCACACTCCAAACTTACTTAGTGTAATTAAAGTTGAGAAAGGTTAAAGTTTGACACTGAGATGAGGCGAAGGGTTATTTCTCCCAGGCAAGAGACAATATAGGGTACCTCGTCAAAGTGGCTAACCGGTGAAGCCCGTGACCCTCCTGGAAAGTAAGGGAGACACAGTGGAAATGCAGACACGCATCCAGTATCATGATTAGGCGTTAGGCCTTGAGAGGAGGGGACAATTGTGCGCACATGTAATTAAAGTGGCCAACCTTTTGTGGCACTCCTCCTATTCAGGCAGATACAGGAACATCCATCCGGAAGAAGTAGTGTGTAATAGTCTGTGATCCGTGTCTGGAAGGGTTGTGTGGAGATGCTGAAGATTTAATCCTTAAAACAAACACAACAAGATGTAATGTCAGGTCCAGAGATGCTGTGAATTGAACGGTCTGAGAATGCTGCAGATTGGATTGTCAGCAATTCCCAAGAGTCGAGCTTTGAGACTAAGGACAAAATCATGTGAACTGGCCTTTTGTGTTATGGTATTTGTTAGTAAAATGACCTTTTTATTTGATCAAGTTCCACATGAAAAACAAAATGACTCTCTTTATCATGTGTGTCTATAAAGGCCCCTGTAATAGAAAAACAGAAAAGAAAATAAGCCTTTATATATCAGTCGCACGTACTGTAGAAAATGTATACTACTAAGACTGATTTAAAGACAAGAAAAGATTGATAGAAATATTTTGTATTACAAGATCAACACAGGTGTATTGCTGACAATTGCTTATTCTTACATTTGTTCTTTCATAAATTATAAACATACAATCTTGGTGTCTGCCCCCTCTGCTGCATCACTGACATGTAAAAGCAGGCCGACACTGTAAGTGGCGTATGGATAAAATTCATGCAACGTGATTGAAAGATAAGTGAGCTACAGTAACAACGGGCCAATTCCATTATTGTAATTTATGCATGAAATTAGAATTTGTGATATGCAGTCTGAACCACAGGGGCTCAAATGTTATTCACAGAAAATGATATGTAAAAATAACAATAAGGAGGAAATCTCAGCTGTTGTCCAGTAGTTATAGTTTTGCTGACCTGTTCTTTCTTCTGAAAATACATTATTATATATTATGATTGTCATATGTATCTAACTTTTTTGTATGCATAAGTTTACACTTGTAAACATAGATATAAACAGGAATCAGACAGATGCAATAGTGCATACACATGTATGACGAAACACACGTGCTTACTCAGTCACAGGAGTATGAGCACATGCATATGTTTACACATAACACGCATGTACACACACACACACACACACACACACACACACACACACACACACACGTATATGGACCATATTTGTATTCAGTCATACACACTCAGATGCAGACGTAGGAGGAACAATTGCCACTTCGCGGGCAGGGTCTCCGCTCTTTCAGCTTGAAGAGATGGAACACATGTCCCAGGCTTTGTGGATGTCAGGAGCCCATACAGGAAGCCCACCGTGTTTTGTTGATGTGTCACTTGCACCCTCTCCCCTCTTGGTGTGGTGAAACCCACTTTCTGTAAATGATAGTCCCCTTTGTCTGCCATCAAAAGGACTCCTTTACTCTCTGCCATTCTTGAATGGGTCTTGGCAGCTGTCATGCAAAACCAGTGAATATCATTAGAAATTAATTCATCCAATCTATAAGTAATTACTTTTTTTTCCCTTGAATTCTCTTTATGCTGACCCCCTCCACCTCACATCCCATCATAATTATTGCTCCTAGCAACAATCTATACCTCCCCGAAAAAACAAATAAACAGCAGACACCTCAAATCATTTGTAAAGTGAGCAGGGATGCTTAATAGATGCCTAACATCATTAAAATCATACATTTATTATGCAAACGCTGATGGAGTTAGTTATGTCTGTCCAAACGTCTGCATTACAAATGCCGCTCTTGATTAACTGTCAAATTTGATTACAGATGGATTATATATTTAATAGCTGTAGGTAGACCCCATCCTGGTGCTTTCCTTTTATGTTTTCTGGTCAGTCATTAGCATACAATTTGCAAGCATATGTATGGGTTTTGTGTATGCATGGCGTCTGCGTGTGTGCATATTACAGAAAGTTACATTATTGTATGGACTGAAATAACTTTGTAAGCATGATGATAGCGACAAAATGAGTTTTAAATGTTTATAACTTTTATATATTAGATCCTCTTTTGAATGTAAGACCTATAATAACCAAGAAGATAGTGAGAAAACTAAGTTACTGAATCCTGAATGTGGTTTTAAGCAAAAGCTTCAGTAGACATTCATTCTGGGAAGAAGGGAAAAAAAAAAAAAAAGCTCACTGCCCAATCCTGTACACACACTCTGAGCTCCAGCAGATATTAACATGTAATGTGCTAGCTCACACCTTTTTTCAAAACGAAGGGGTAATGGGCATTTCCTTTTGATGTCTTGTCCTTTTTGTCCTCTTTCAGCCTGGCATTTTTAATCCAGTTCAGATTAAAACACTCCCCTGTTCAGATACTCAAGCTCCGCAATATAAAGCTCCTAATCTCTGGTTCACAACCGCAGAAAATCCTATTAAGATCACCTTCAGTTTAACACACACATTGTTAGGAAATGCAAAATATGCAGCTTCACCGGTACACTTTTAATTGAGGGTAAAGTGCCCCCGGTAGATAGATATTGCACTGTATGCAAAACCATTAGAGTAATTTTGAGAATGTCTGTCAAGAAGAACCTCCAAACCACAGATTCTCTCTTGGGGGCTCCCTCAGGGCTGAGCCACGGGTGGGGGGCACAGGGGTTCAGTGGGGTGTCATCGGGTGTCTCACAAGAGGTGTCAGCTTGGGAGGATTTGACTGATTAGGTAATATTCCTGCATGTTCTCGTGTAAGCAACATTCTGAGAACTCATTTCCAGGCGCCTATCCCCCTGTAATTCTCACTCTTTCACAGCAACTTTCATCTCTTAACATGGCGACTCAGTACTTAAAGAGCTGCCAGTGACAACAACCTTGATGGCGGTGGCAGGCGTCAGCTTTCTATCGCAAAGCCACTTACCCGAGAGGGCGCCCCCCTGGTGGATACGGTGACGCTCAAATTGCATTCACATCCACCATAGCAACCGCACGGTGACACGGGAGAAGAGCGTCTAGGCAGAGGTTTGCTGCCATTCATCATCATCACCTCCCTGTCCGACAGAAATGACCTCGTAAATGCATCCGGCTCATCGACTAATGAGAGGTTGCTAACCTGTTGTTACTGACTGCAGTGTCAGACTCCTGGAGTTAAAAGAAAAAAAAAAAAAGAAAAAAAAAGATAAGTTTCCAAGGTGACCCATGATTATTTCAATGAAAATATTTCTAATTGATGCTGAATAAGAAGTAAAACTGAGCAGAGGATTGTTAAAATGCAACAAAACAATCCATTTACAAAGCGCTGACACGGGGTCAGACCTGCTTAATATCACTAGTTGAATGTGGTTAAGCCTCTATGAACTTTAAGAGCATTTAAAATCACACTAGCAAAGAGCCCAGCAGTGAGAAAAGCTAATACAATTTTTGAAAACATAAATGACCACTTTATAGAACATAAAAGAGCATGTCAGTTCACTTGAAAGCCTCTGAGGACATCTGACAGTCTTTTGATGTACAGTAGCCTCCTCGCAAAGCATTCTTGACTCCTCAGATAAATATGGATTGAAAGATTAAACATGGCCCCCTCATTTGAAATCCTCACATTGCACTTTGCCTTGCTGCATTATTAAGATGCAATTACATGCCACATCTTATATTCACTGCTAAATAAAGCTCTTCACACCTTTTTCAGTACCTGCAACCCAGTGCGAATTACTGCTGATGATTTCTGCTACCGTGTGTGTTTTATAATTCGCTCTGATTTATACAACAGTAATTGAACAGTAATCATATTAGTAGATTATCTTTTATAAGGAATGAAAACTCACTTAGAAATAGCAAGTGAAGCACTCAGCTGTAGACATGGATATTATGGGGGATGGGAACTAGTTAAGCTTTCTTTAAAGCATAACAGAGAATAGATGAGGCTTTTATTTCTATGATTTGTGATTCATGGATTTCAAGCGACGCTAAACCCAATTTCTGGACCCCTCTTTCAAATGAGCATGTGTTGATATAAACAGGACGGTGGTCAGCCATCTGTTTTAAAGATAAACGTGTGATCAAAGGGCATAACAAAACGCGTAAGGGCCTTTTTTCTCCTCCTCCTCCTCTTCTTCTTCTTCTTCTTCTTTTTTCTTGAAGGAGAGTTTAAAGAATGTGGAGCGGTTTCCAGGGGATACGAATGAAAAGCTTTCGGAAATGTGGGGAGGAATTGAGCTGAAGGGGCAGCTTCTGAGAGAAATTCCCCTGTAGCTTTTGGAGCCATGTGAGGAATCACCAGGGTTCTTCTTATCACACAAAAGGAGGGAGAGATGTGGTAATATTCAGTTAGGGTGCTCCCCAGTACTCCTTTAATAAATGTTGTTTATTAATAAAAGAGACAGGAACACACTGGCGCCCCTAGACGACCTTTAACCCCTACTGTGTCCCCTAAAATTGCTGTTGTTATTGCCGGTATTTGCCATCTCACTCTCTGAGGGCTTAACTTTTAGCTCATGTGGCCAATGCTTGAAAATCAACTTTAGCTTTAGGTTTTTGCATCTTTAAATAGAAATTTACCTTCATTCAAAGAATGGTGTGAAATTAAGGGAATATTGAACCAGAGCTGCAACGGCTAATCGATTAATCAATTGACAGAAAATGAATAGGCAACTTTTAGGATAATAGATTAATAATTTCAAAAAAGCCAAACAACTTGATAGTCCGGCTTCTCAGATGAGAGAACTTGCTGCTTTCCCATGTTTTAATATCATTGTAAACGAAATATTTTGGGGTTTTGGACTGTTGGTTGCACAAGCAAGAAATTGCGATAGACTTTATTCATTGTTTTCTGTCTTTACAGACCAGATGAGTAATGTAAAGAAAACGTTCAACAGATTTATCAGCGTCAATTTGAAGTTTTGCATATCACACATAAAACGTATAAATTCATTATTCAAACACCTTAAAAAAAAAAAAAAAAAAATAAATAAAAAAGCATTCTCAGTTTGTTTTGTCATCCTAACAAACTGATGACTTCCTATCTGATGCTGGAAGCTTTTCAAAGCACAAGCTCTGTGTTACGGACGAACAACTAAAGGTGGAGAGCTGGAGAGTCTCTCACCTTCAGTGTTTCACGTAGCCACTGCAGTCGGAGTCTGCCTGCCTCTTGACCCTATTACACACAAAGGATTAAAGAGGGGGAGAGACATCTGACAGAACACACGCCAGCCACACTCTCAGCCCTGGCTTGGATTTCTTAACATATACACACACATACACTCACAGAGGTGCCTACACACACACACACACACACACACACACACACACACACACACACACACACACACACACACACACACGCATACAGAGGATAAACTTTGTGTTAAGACTTCTGCAGATGTCGACAATATGGACAAAACCTACAACTCATTTAAACCTGCATATCACATACGACTTCAGAATTCGGCTTCACATTTGACAAATAAACGCCACAGTTTTTATTCTCCTTCTTTAACTTTAAATGTCTGTTTTGTGGAAAAGGTGAGCCCACTACACTTTATATTGGCAAGGTTGATGTAAAGAGCATGAGATGGCCACAGCCTTTGCAGTCACCTTAGCAACCAGTCAATCTCCAAGGAACATGCTGGACTATTATTCGCAGTGGAAGTGCATTTTTCTGTATTTTTGGCTACGTGAACATCCTGGATATGCATATTTAAAACAGGAAGTCATCCTCAGCCTGTGATGTTCTCATTATTGGTATGTTGATCATTCTTACCCGACTGCCCTCATTAAGTCTGACAAGTCACGCAGTGATTAAAAATTGGAATGCTGCAACAACAGTGTAAGCATTAGGATCAGTGACTGCCTTAACTCCCAGTGACAAGGAAAGCCTGGCCAACGACTCCTCTCCAGTCAGTGGGAAATCTTCAGCCTGGCTGCCTTCTGCCGATTCAAAGCGACAGCTCCTGAAAGTGTAAGGGAGACCGCAAGTCCAGCAAGGGCTTCTGGGGTGGGGGTCGGTTTTTCCACTTCTTGCCTCTATTATTATCTGGGTTTAATCTACAACACGAAGGTGTAAAGGCTTTGCACAAGCCAGCGCTGCAAGCGAGGCTACCACTCCAAAGCATTGCCACCACCTCGAATGGAAAATACTGTATGAATGCCTACACCATATGCTGTTTTTGCAGTCTGCGCCATAACAAATATTCAGGTCGACAGTTGCGAAGACACCAAGCCAACTTGTGTATCGTTGCTTCCTCACTGCAAGCGTAAGTGAGAAAACATGGCATTGAGAGAACGGAAAGATCTGTTTGCATGATCATCGTCCAAGTTCAAGGACTCTAATTAATCATTTCTGAAGGCGACTTTACAAGTCAGACAATGTGCTGAGGTTTCAGCAACACAACACAGGAACACGGTATAACTTCAGTGAATGCCAAAAAAGTCAAAAAGTTTAAAGACATGAAACAAACAAGCATCTTATCACATGCGTTCTCATGAGTGAGTAGTTGTACGTAGCAGGCTCCATGCAATAGTGTCACTCAAACAAAACACTGATAAATGGATTCAGTTTCCAGTCCAGTGTGGTCTTGCTCAGTCTGTGGGCAAAGGTGATAGATTGTTGGGAAAGAGCCAATGGATAGCAGCGTCTCCACCCATATGCTCGTGATGGCAGGAAGCGACTGGGTGAAGGCACAACACGTGCCAGCCAGGCTTTGGCCTGCCACCAGACCCTGTCATCACCCTCACCTGCTGGGAGCAGAAGGCTGCGTGCAACTATTAAAATCCAGAAGCTGGAGCCCTGAACCAGAAAACAGATTTTTTTTTTTTTTCTATAGGAAAAGGACACTGCTTTCGATATTTTGACAGATGCAAGAATATAAACCATTTTAAAGGATATGTGGTGAGGATGTCAGAGAAAAACAAAGTTCAAGATTAGCTGCATTCTTTTAAAAACCTCAGGTTTAGTATGTTAGTGAGAAGTCTGTCAGATGTTCAAATTTGAAATCTGCAAGGCCTTTTGAAAGGATACTGCTATCAAGCTACCCTGAATGTATTGTATTAAAACATGATTAGAGGTTTATAGTAAAGATGGTGGGGTGACTTTTTTCCCCCCAGGTAACCTGCAGAGTGTTTGACCACTTGAAATGGTATGGACCAGTGTTTGTGTGAGAGGTCCCTGTTTTTCTTCGTGTGTGTGTGTGTGTGTGAGAGAGAGAGAGAGAGAGAGAGCATGCGAACAACACAACACACATTCCTGCAGTCAGATTCATGCTGTTCCGCTGATCAACAGCTCGTAGGGGTAACACGCGAAGAAGTGTAGCAATGTCAGAAATTGTCGTGCATTGCAGTAAGGACTCACATTCTCCCTTCAACACTGATGGTCAGTGGATGGTGTGGTTCTACACACAAGCCCAAAGTGAAGAGGCTCAAAATAATAATTTCCAAATCAGTTCAGTGTTGGTAAGAAAGTGGGCTGGGGAGGAGGCTGTGAGGAGAAACTTTCAAAGTGCAGTGCTAATGCTCAAAGCAGCAGTTGCTTGGTGGCATCTTGGCTTTATCATGCTAAAAGGACAAAATAAAAACGGGGTGCCATCTTGTGTCTAACACTCTAACACAGTTACTGCCCTTCAAAATAAGGGGCCTTGTTGAATTCATACAGTGACAGACTGCCAATTAATGATTGAATCACAGCAGAGGGATCTATTAACAACAGCACTTGACTCTGAAAAAACAGAGAGGAGGTGGGGTGTGTGTGTGTGTGTGTGGGGGGGGGGGGGGTGAAATAAAAGGCACATCTCCTTATGAAAAGAGAACAGAAATAAAGACATCTCTAAACAGTTGCAAGACAGCAGTGAATAATAGATGGCCTCATAGTACACTTTCACTATTTCTGTATTTAATGAATAGTACGTGCTAAGCATAGTAGCTTGAAGTTCACTGCAGAGTCCTGGGAGGCATTTTTGCATTCTTATTTCTCTGTGTCAACGTTTTTAATTATATGTTGGCAGGGCTTAAGATCTCATTAAATTTGAGAGTATCATTTGGATGCTTGAAAGACAGCTTAGTGTCACTCAGTGCTATGGTGATGGATATAATAAATCCTACGCTTTCTAATCCCGTGATGTTAAATTCATTTTCCAAACCTGCAAATAAATCGCTGAAGACAACCCTCTGAAATGCGTAATAGCAGATGTCACAGCATTTACAGACAAGTTGGAATACCCTTATTTCACAAGTGTCAGATAAAGACTGAGAGAAGTCCAAAAGACGAGAGCAAAGAGGAAACACATTGTCACCCCGTTCACTCCGTAGTGAGATACTTGTACATCGCAGCACGTTGCATAACATTTAGCATCCGGTTTGCTTGCTGATAAGATGTTGATATTGACGCTCTTGTATCAAAACCTAAACTTATGCACATTTTGAGTACTGTTGCTACTTATAAAGCCATGAAGACAAAAAGATTTAAATATATATTTAGCATCTCTATTTTATCATATCCAGACTTTTTTTTTTACTTCCCTCCTCTCTGCTGTACTTGTGCTGCTTGTGTTGTTACTGCTGGCTGGGTTAGATGCAGACACTGCAACACCAAGTGATCCAGACTCCTTTTATGGGGGCATTCCTGCGGGACTGTGTCAGATTTAGTTAGTTTTGGCGGAAATTAATCAATTCTCAATGATAGTACTAAACTATTGAGAGACAGATTAATAATATGTGACAACTGATTTAGTAAATTAACGGATGTTTCTTGTGGTAGGGAACGCCATAGTACATAAGCAAGAGTTGCTAATGCCATGCACATCATAATTATGGGTTTCTGAGTATTTTAGTAGTAAGTATTTTTGTTTTTCCCTTTTTAAAGAGCCCCTCTTGACATTTTTAATCATACAGATACTCAGCTTGGAATAATAATTTATGTTTGATATGACATTTCCTCAATAAAAAGGTTCAATTACATGGTTAAAAATTTGTTAAACTTAACTCTACTCGTATGATTAACTTACAAACTAGTTGAGATGTCCATAAGGGGAGTGGGACTTGAAGTCTTTTTTCACTGGACTGTAAATTTTGTTTAGTTTATTAGGATCCTCTTAACCATAACACCTTTAGCTACAGCACTGCAGCAGCTATTCTTACTGGGATCCATAAAACAGACTTTACATAGTGACAGTGCAACCATCACAACATAACACAGATAGACAGGAGCTCATCTTGTCTGTGTGTGTGTGTGTGTGTGTGTGTGTGTGTGTGTGTGTGTGTGTGTGTGTGTGTGTGTGTGTGTGTGTGTGTGTGTGTGTGTGTGTGTGTGTGTGTGTGTGTGTGTGTGTGTGTGTGTGTGTGTGTGTGTTCTAGTCTTCATCCCGACAATTCAATAATCAGAATATTTGAAATAGTTTGTTTCATGTCAGTGGACCAACACATTTCAAATCATAATACGGTCTGTTTCACACTGGTGTTCAAACACAATCAAAACACATAAAAATGGTCAATTTAACTCCAGTTATTCCAACACAATACAACTCATACTACTACTGTCCTTGTCTCTATAGTATTCAGCACAATAATCAAAATACATGAAAATAATTCCTTTCACTCCAGTAATCATTACTATAATCAAATATATGAAATAGTCTATTTTACTGCAGTGTCCCCAACACATTTCAAATTATAATGCTGTCCGTTTCACACTAGTCTTCAATATAATAATCCAAATGCCTTAAAACAGTCAGTTTCACTCCAATATTCCCACAACCCAGACAGACCCTCCTCAGCCGCAAATATATCAAATGTGTAAGTGTGTTGCGCAACTCCACTGCTGTAAAAATAAAAACACTAAGACAGCTGAATAGCTTCAGATGCCTTTTTGTGCCTGATTGCAGCTTGGTCAACCTTGCACAAATGCTCCTAAGTTGTTTCTTTATTTCTGTTTCCAGAAAAAGCAATAACCTGCACCGCTGTCTGCCACAGTGTTTGGTAGGACATTTGTGCATTGTCCATTTGTTAAATTGAATGAAAGAAGCAGAGGACTGTGTCCGGAGAGTACAAAGCAATTAAAAGAATCAAACCTGATTCCCAACATCTGTCCAGTCACATTAGAACGTTTCCGGGTTTCTCAATCAGCGAACAGAATAAGATTAAGGGATTGTACTCATTGAGCCAAGCTCAGTGTTCACTTGGAAATGAATGAAGACTCAACAGGTAATTACTCCACCTGGAATTGACACTGGACCATTGATTTTTTTTTTTTTCTCTCTGCTCACCAGACTGGAGTAAGATAACTGAGTTTACCCTGATTTTTGTTTGGGAACATTGATCACTGGGGACAAAACAAGGTGTTCATTCTGAGGCTGCTGTGACTTCACCATTAATATCTAAAATTAATATTCATATGAAAACAAGACTAAATTATGCATTTTTACAATATGTATGGATTTTATGTTCCTCCAGCAGGTCCAAAGGTAGCAAGAGGGGGGTAGAGTGATTACATAATGACCTTGACATGCTAATCAAAATGTGGTGTAATTACTGCAGTTATGCATTTCCCTTTTAATGACTTCATTTCGCTGTAAGTTGCATATCCTACCATTAAAACGCAGAATAGAAGTTATGAAGTGGTTTAAGTTTCAGGTAAAGTGTCCCACATCTAAAATTTTTTGTTTTTGTTTTGGGGACACTGTGGTGCAGCAAAACCCATCATGACATGCTATAACACCAGGGGCATCAATGTACTAAACCTAGTACCTGCCTCTAATATTTTCAAGAAACGCTTTCACACCCATTTACAGTGGTCCAGTGCCTCAGAAATGTAGTCAATTACTTATAATGGACAAAATCATGAAATTCCCCTAGGGGATAAATAAAGTATCTATCTATGTATCTATCTATCTATAAATATTTTTTTATTGGTTCAATAAAAGAATATAATGCAAAGACCACCAAAGTGAAAACTGGTCTTTTGATGTGGTTTTTATTTCAGATTTCAGGTTTGCTTGATCTTTGCTCTCCTTTATAATGATAAGAAACAACCACATAAAATTTAGTCTCATGTAGGTTAAGAAATGATGAGAGCGACACCTTGTTATATCCAATTGATGCCCATGTGACACTAAATATACTAGAATTAGAATAGATTAACTGTTTGTTCGGTAACAGTCGTAAACCACACAATCCCTCTTCTCAATGAGACTTTGGTGTAGTATCCATTTCAAAATAGATAACGATCCCCTGCTGTTTGTTTGTATTTTAGCGCAGTCCTATATACCTAAGAGAGAGTGTTTTCTCTCAAACTCCAAAATTAGATCAAAACAATATAAAACACACAATCCCAGAGCCAGTGGACCAGAAATGCAATAACATGTTTTTTCTCATTCCAGCATTAATGAAGTTCATTCGTAACAGTTTAGTCTAATTCGTCCAAATTGAAAGATGGGCTCCGCATTAGCAGCAGTGAACAAGTACAATGACAACTTCATTACCATAAGTAGAACTGTGCATCATAAAAATCATATTAAAAATTGCTCCCCAAATTGCCATATTAGTTTCTTTATGGGGTAATTTCTACACTACATGCAGTAATAGAATATTTTCTTTACCCTCCAGTGCATATTAAACTCACTTATCTTCCCCTATAAACTCTAGGCGTTGTGAATTTAATGGTGAAATAAGGAAAGTTGCCGCTTTTCTTTCCAGTCAAATATATTTACAATACGAAATTGACACTGGCAGATGCTTTCCAGAGGAAAATGGCCATTTCAGAGATTGTCACAACATAGTATTTTATTTCTTATTAGAAGGAGCATCGCCTATGAATAGAGCATTTACACTAAGTAAAATAGTTTCCACACAGAGGATGAGGAGGGCGTAGATCACACAGCTCCATGGCTTAAAGGATAGGCCGGGTTTGGATGGATGAGGCGGGAAGTCAAAGAACGCCAATAAATGAGTGATAAATGATTCAAGTCCGATTAGAAATATTGCTATTTTTCAGCGCTGTCAGTGGAATAAAGGCATCAGCACAATGGACTAGTTACTGCCTTTTTCATAATTGAGACTAGACCTTCTAGCTGTGCCCCACAGCTTATCATTAATCAAGCTGAATGAAGCAGAGGCAATGTGACAGCTCTGGACAGCATTAGATGGGGAAGGCGCTTTGTCAGGTAGCACAAGGCGAACCTGAGAGTCATTCATCCACCGCTCAAGTACTTAATTGTTTTCCTGCTAGTTTATAAATCGTATCTTCAAACTGTACTTTCCTCATCAACGTAAGTTTATTTATGTTTTACTTTATGTTTAGACGCAGCGGTGGATGAATGCAGGCTATCTTTGAATTGAGTCCCTTAAATGTCCACTGTTTGTGTTACTTGCTACCACTTGGTACCATCTGCATTAGCCATCAAAACCCTGCTGCTATCAACTAAAGACTGCTGAGCATCCTGAAACATTTGCATTTCATCTCGACAGCAAGAGACACTTGAAAATCTGTGCTTCACTTAAGAGGAAATCCTTCAGTTCTAATTAGAAAAACACTCCAAAATATTAGCTTTAGTCTAACTTTAAAACCGCGAGCTAATAGAAACCCTGTAAATCTCACAGTTGACAGTGACAGGCTCTCCTAAATGGTTTGTCACTAAGAAATCAATAGGCTGGCAGAGTGGCAAAAGCCCATTATTGTTGAGAAAGATGTTCATTAATTATGTCATTTAATTGGATTTAGGCAGGTGCACAATGAACACCTCAGCCAGGGTGGTCAATGGTGGGAAAGGCCTGAGCGTCACTCCTCTCTTTTTCTATTAGGAACCAGCATGTCCCCTGTCTCCTGGAATTGCTGTGCTCTTTATTGATTAATGACCCTAATTTATTACCCAGAAGAAGGCTGTAAGTTGCGCTAAATGTACTATTAATCAACTTTTCAGCATCAAGTTATGAGGATCTGTGTTAAAAATGCCACCAGGAACGCAGGAGACCAAGTGGCAGTTTTCCCCCGGCTCCTGTAGCCAGAAGTCCAAGGTGCTGATTTTAACAGGAGTTAAGAGTGTTTCATTGCTCTAATACCTCCTGTCCTATATGACAAATGCCTTTGTGAGAAACTGAACATAATTCCTTTTGATGGAGCGACCGCCATGTTCTTGCCACAATTCACAGTCAAGCCATCTAGAATAATGAAACACCCGTCCACACCCTTGAAGACCATCTATTCATTTCAGAATAGGAGCAGAAAAATGCCTGCAGCTGCAAATACATCACAGATAAATCAACAATATTATATTAAGCTGAAAACAGATGAGAGGTTAAAGAACTGGAGGCAAGGCTACAATGAATTTCAACTCTCACAAGTCACAGGGCCGTTATTTCCCATTGAACGGAGACATTTATGACACTTTAAATCCAGCTTTGTAAAAACTACAATTGATCATAATTTCTGAATGCACTGCCTAACATCCTTCAGCTAGTAGTTACTCCAAATGCATTTGAACCATTCATAAGTACTCGTCTCTTTTCTGCAGGTGGAAATTATCAGAAAATACCTCCTCAACTGGCCTCATATAAGTGTAAAGTGTCATAACTCTCGACATTTACTGTGTTTAGTAAGAAGTCAGGATTTTTTTCAACTTGAATTCAACTTTAACATAAAACCTGGTTTAATTCATTGCATTTTTACATTTCTTTTACTACATTTTACATAACATGCCAAACTTTGAAATGCACCTTTGCCCAGTCAGACCTGCGACTCCTTACAGCCTTTATGATGCACTGTAATAGCTGCAGTCACTCTGACGACCCGGACAGATTTTCAAAGCAAAAACCCATTTGAGTGTTGAAACTCAAAAGTCATGAGAGTGTGAAATCAGTTACCAGTCATTTCAAGTTTTACATCTACAGTTCCTTTGAGAGTTGTTCACTGGCATAAAAATTCATTGGCCTGTCCTAGACTGTTGAAGTACAATACATACATTTTTTATGAGTGACGATTTCTACTACAAACTGAGAAGCCAGTATTAGTCATGTTAAAATGCTGCAGTGATGAGGTGCGTTACACACTCGGTTGTGGAGAGCAACGAGGCTGATTTTGCACTTTGCTGTGTTTTGTGCTCAGTAGTGGTTTGTTTTTGTCTGCTGGGTGTCGCTATATGGCAGTGTTCATTTTCATATCATTGTGCCTATAGTTATTTTGGTCCATAGCATATTCTTTGCATTTATTTTGCAAGCAGAAATGTGTAACTAAACACACTGCACAGATGCCACACTTGTCTTTAGAGCTTAACTAAATGATTAGTCGATTAATTGACTACTTGATTGTCAGAAAATTAATCAGCAACTATTTTGATAATTAATCATTTGTCTTCTTTTAAAAAGCAAAATCCAATTAGTTCAGCTCAGTATGAGCTTCTCTCCTCTCTTTTCTAGGACTTTAAACTGAAAATCTGGGTTGGACAATACAAGACATTTGAAGACATCCTCTTCAGAGTGACTGATTTTTTTATTTTTATTTTAAATTTTTTAACACCTCATAGATAAAACAAATCAATTGAGAAAATAATGGGCGCATAAAAAATAATCAATATAGTTGCAACTCTAGCTGTCTTAAAACTGAGGAAAATATCACAGCTCACAGACTGACAGGCTGCAGCTTGCTACTGTAATCAATTACGTCTCTAGAGGTAAAAGCGAAAGGTTAAAGGTAATTGTAAACATGCCTCTATCTAGTTAAGATCTGGATGTATATTCCCTTAGGGCAAGGCCCGGTGTCACAGACAGAAACAAGGTCAGAGGAAGTGTGGTAGCAGTCAGAAACCACAGGGGAAATGTAAACTGCAGTCTCCAAAATGGCTCCATAGTACAACATGACAAGAAACAAGCCGATCTCTGGTGTTGTATCCTTCAAATGATGTGGAATTACCTGGACAGTAACCGTCAAGCTCATTTTTAATTTCCCATGCAGCGCTCACAGCACTGGCAGGTGTGCCTGACTCTGAGGCTGCTTGCAGCATGCATGGCTGAGCTGCGAAAAAGGCAATGTCCCATGATGATCGGGGACAATCCACTGGTTTGTCAAAACCTGGCAGAATCTCTGGCTCCAGCAATAGCACCTTGTTAGATTGAGGTGCTCAATCAGCGGAGTGCTGGAGTGCCCGGCCAGGTTGAGAGTGGTGATTACCGGGGCACGGCTGTCCATAGCTGGTGAAATGCTCCACCTCTCCACAGGAGGCCCTCTGACATTCAAGCCTGCATTTTCTGAATCAGTCTTGAGTGATTAGGGCAGCGACAGGCAAAAGGACAGATCAAACAATTATTCCTCCTCACCCTCCTCTCTATCCTTTTGACATGTGGCAGAGCAGGAAGAGTGCAGCTCAGAATTTCTACCATTTTTTAATCAGCTATAATCAAAAAGAATATTGAAGTCTGTTTTATTTTTTATTCAAAGACTGAAAAAAGAAAAAAAAACAGTTTCTTTATAACTTTTTTTTCAAAGAGACAGAACACACACATCTTTTGAAGTAAAAAGTCAGCTTGTTTCATTAAAACGTGGATAAAACAAATAAGGAAAATGTTTTGTTTTTTATACCTCAGCAGCATTATGAAGTGTAAGTAGTGCTTTAAAACTGTTATGCAAAAGCAATATGCTACTAATCCCTTTGTATGAGGGCCCAGTAAGCTCATTTAAGTATTAAAACCAGGAATGTATGTCAATGATGCAGTGGATATGCCTGTTTTCATAACCTGCATTTTCCAAATAAAAAGAGTAATATGAGTGTACAGATCAAAAAGACAAAACAGCACTCATAACAGGTCATGCTTCCCGCAGCATTTAGAATGATATTTACATAATATTTACCTGCACGATTGCCTCTTTTGTGGTTTGCTGCTGTGTCTGTGCCTGAGCTGCAGGGACACAACAGCAGTAAAAAAAAAAAAAAAACTAGTCAGCGTGAACAGGGGAGAAGGGAGTACAGTATGTGTCACAGCACAAGAGGGCAGTGTAAAATCCCTCTGACAGTCATCCATCCGACTAACTTGCCTCCCACCTGAAACAACAGCCATAAAACCTGTTGTAGGCTGCCAATCTCCAGTGGCTGTTTTCTTCCATAAAGCGCAGGCCTGAGATCTGATTACAGAGGGAAAAGTGGACCACAGTCTGCTGCGAGAGACGGGGTGACAGTCTTGTATAACCGTTCAGCAGGGACTCCGCTTTGATCTTGGGAGGAGAGGACGCTCCATCTGCCTCAATGTGTTTTCACACATAACAACAAACCGTATTAGCAAATGAATAAAAGAGAGCAAGGGGAACTACATATCCTCATATTGTCTCCGCTATGCTGACATCATTCTTTGAGGAGATTAGTAAGGAGAAGATTAGGGGTAATGAGTTGAAAAATGTAGAATTCAGGGAATGTTCATAGCATAGCTTTCTGTGAGTGATTTCAGCTCTCTGTGGAGCACTCACCTGCGATGGGGGAGATGAAACGTGAATACAGTGCACCTCGGTACCGTTGAAAATAACTTAAACATTGGTATTATCTTCATTCCGAGCTGGGAAATGTTGCAGAAGCCAAAATGCTAAATGACTAACAGCAAAGCATTTGCGTGAACTAATCCTGGGAGGAAATTATATACTGTATAGGTCTGATCACTTTGATAAAGAGGAGACTATAATCCATGGAGTTTCAGCAGCTATAAAATGTCACATGAAGATCGTCATCAGCAAAAACACACTAAATCATAGTCCTACTGGCGACTAGAGCAAAAGGCAAGAAACATGAAAATAAATGTGCTCATATGCTCTTTTTATATTTTGAAGTAGCATACATTGTGTCCTGTGTGTTTGTGTGTGTGAGATTGTAGCTCTATTGCAAAGTGTAGCTTTGAAAAGTGGCCTGGCGCTTCAAAGGCTGAGGGATTAGGGCTTTTTTTTTTTTTTTTTTTGCTTTTTTTTTTTTTTTTATCCCATAATTAATATGACTGAGGGGAGAGCGACAGCACCTGAAAACTGGACGGAACAGCCAGTATCCTGCTGTGGCCAGAGAGTACCCCACTACCCATAATGCACCACAGGCCGACTCCATCAAAGACACAATACCATGTTCACCCCATGTCTTCATTGAATAGGCTTAAGGCCATCTCTCTCTCTCTCTCTCTCTCTCTCTCTCTCTCTCTCTCTCTCTCTCTCTCTCTCTCTCTCTCTCTCTCTCTCTCTCTCTCTCTCTCTCTCTCTCTCTCTCTCTCTCTCTCTCTCTCTCTCTCTCTCTCTCTCTCTCTCTCTCTCTCTCTCTCTCTCCTCTCTCTCTCTCTCTCTCTCTCTCACACAATGAATTCAACTGTCTGGTTTGGAGACCAGAACAAATAAATACACCACACGTGTATTTGTCCAAATTACAAAGAAAGGCTTCACTGTCCTGTTGCTGCTTTAAATATATTCTGGGGAAATTCCTCACATGTTTTTTGCCCTTTAACCCTTCTGGGTCATTTTCATTTCCCACCAAGTGGCAAATGAGGGGGTCTTTTGAAGCCTGATGAGCAGCTTTTTCGGTTTCTCAAGATGAAACCTGCTGCCAAAACTAACTCAAATCATTCATTTTTTTTTTATCATTATGTGGCATGTAATGACATATCGACGCATCAGCACTATTTATTTAAAAATATATTTTATAATCTGAAGGACATTTCTTCAATTTGAAAACCCCTGTTCTCAGGCTCTGAACAAACAGTCTCCCTCCTGTCTTTTTATGGCATTTGCTGTACTGTATATTCTGTATTTGACATTTTCTCCTCTAGTTATCTCATGGCAGAATACAGGTGAAAGGTTACATTGCTTTCAGAGGGAATGCTGATTTGAAATTGCCAGCAGTTGTTTTGGAGAATTCCCTGGTTGCTTTGAAGTCTGCACCCCACTGAGTGTCCTAACTTTGACACAGAGAGCCATGGCTGCAGCTATTTATACATCTTGTGGGAGAATAGGTTTCCCCCATGTAACAGATTTTTTTTTTTTCCCTTTTTTTTTTTTTTTCTTGGGAGGCTATCCCTGCAACTCAGCCATGCCACAGAAATGGGTGCAGGAGCTGGTGTGATAATCGAAAAGACGCACAAAACAGTCTACTTTTAGCGGTTCATACATGCTGCTGTTTTATGTTGTTATTTTTCGCTGTTGTTGAGTATTGTAGGTGCAACCTCGCAGACTCTCATATAGCAAAGTACCAGGGTCACAGTCAGAGAGTCCAAACCAATGCATCTCTTACAATTCTCACAGTCTATTGATTCTCCCGCTGAAATTTATGTTGCTTTTCAGTGGGACCCCCTACTGTGGCCCTCGCTGCCTCCCCCACAGGAGGGTCACGGTGACACAAGAGTGTTGGGCCAGATGCCGAGTGATCCCCTCCGATGCACCTCAGCTTCCAAAAACCACATCCATTGCCACTATAGGACAATCAGCCTAGACCCCATTGAAATACCACACACCAAACCTGAATCACCAGCATCGCCCGCTCTCCTGCTTACAGTTTTTTCTTCTTTTTTTTTTTCATTCTATCAACAACAGCAAGTGTAAATCTCCGGAGCAAATGCTGAGAGAAAAAAAAAAAAAAGATCGAAGAAGAACTGGGGACGATGAAGAGGAGAGAGGGGGGGGGGGGGCAGAAAGAAAAAGGAAAAAAAAAACACAAGTGGAGAACAAAACAACCCAGCTGGTCCACCTTTGCCACTGGAAGCCAGTGAAGTCACCCTGTGTTTTTGTGAGGGTGCGTGTGAACAAAACGGTCTTTGAAGTTGGGTTACAGCACTGTACTGTGGCATCACTACGGCCACTACTAAGCCCCTGCAAAAATGTGCTGGGTGATTATAGAAAATGCTATAGAATCCAGTCATAAATCAACTAAATTTTCATGCAAATGGCCTCCTCCATGGGGCATTTATGTAGTGTGTGTATAGCAGCATCAATGGTGCATAAAAGGCGCATTTTGGCACTTAAAAGAGAAATCATTGAGACATCACACCCCAAATGCACACAGAACCTTCAAGGTCAAACACTGCGAAATAATAAAACACTGACACACGGAGAGACACACACACAAACACACAATTGGGAGGTACAACAAGACTGGAGAGTCGTTAAGGCTTTTATCTTCCGGCTGAAGGAGAAAGATCCACCCGACATCCCAGAGGGTACTGATCAATCACGGCCTGACTGGTTCAAACTGTTTGTGCTGGATTCCACATCTATCACCATCCGATGGAGCTCTGTGACCGACTACAGCACTGCAAAAAAAAAAGGGGAGCATTTTCAATTAGGGCATGGCGAAATAGATTCACACCACTTGATTTATAGTGCACGACTAATTACACAGGCCTTTTTTTTCCAGCCTAATGCAGTCAGAGCTGAGACTTAGCCTCATACTTAAGGAGGTTATTGTCTTACGTTAAATGGCAGGCGGTGACATAGACGATGGCTGCAAGTTTTCATGTCCTTAGAAAAGCTCTTTATAATGACATGAGGATAACAGCCACTTTGATGTTCTGAAAGAAAAAGAGAACACTTGTCATATCTCTTAAGTTGTTTTTTTTTTTATAATCTGAAGCATAAGTCGAAGTTTATAACCTTTATGGAAGACTTCAAACCAGACTAAAACCCACAAATTAAAGAGTTCAATTCTATTCCCTAGACATCTGATAAAATATTACCATTAAAAAAAACAACCCAGAATACATCCAGTTTCAATGATGGCTTATATACACTATGCATAAGTGTAGATTATGTCATTTCCTTAAATGTTGCCACTAGTCTATACCTCAGGGGAAGATAGGAAGGCTTAACAATAGGTACAAGCTACAGGCAGAGCACTGGGGCACGCAGCACCTCATGAATATCATTAGCTGCGAGCTGAATTTGTATTACTTTGGGATTACATCTAACCCTGTAATGCAACCTGATTGTGATTGCGAACTGAAAATATGTAATAACATAATCATATGTAAAGTAAATGTAAAAATACAAATCATGTTGTAGCATTAAAACCATCCCAGTTGGTTGGTTTGTGGAGAGAAGGCAGGGAGTCAGGGAGAGGGTTCTTTCTTTCTCTTCTCAAAGGGCCATTTACTATATACAGCGATCAGCAACAACATTAAAACAGATAACTGGTTTAAATGTTGTGGTGGATTAGTGTATATGGTTTAATTCAGTGTGCAACTTAATGTAAAGACACATAATAAAAAAAAAGGACTAAGTGATAAATACACAGAGCAAACAACCTGGAGGCATTTCACTTCAGCTTCAGGTGAATAGTAGCAAAAAAACAAACCAACATGCTCCTTGATTTAACAATGAAATGTACCAGATGGCTTTTACAACTTCATTTAACCACTAAGCACACAATTATCTACCTACTGCATTTCCTCGCTTGTATTTAAACACTCTATAATTAATGCTACAAGAGACAGTTGGTCATGTATTTTAGTCAACCTATATACCTTAAATGGAAACGTCTCCTAATGAAGCCCTTCATGTGTTTTTGCTGAAGTAGCTACAAGGAAGTCGGTTCGTAACCTGTGACATCTCCTTCACCCAAAGACACTGGATCCCACAGTAGCAGAGGTGGCAGAAGCCCGGGTGTCAAGTTGGGAATTTAGACACATTTTCCATCACCGAGCCTTCACGTTCTCACTTAAGACGGCCTACACCTCCTCCCAAAGGTGCCACATCTAAGATGAAGGATGAGAATATGTGATGCCAATCCAAGCCAAGAGTGACGACTAAACAGGATTTCCTCAAGAATAAGACTTGTTGCGCCAAACTTGATAATGATTAGGTCTTTAGATACAGAAGAATTATGTGCATATTAGTCAGTCAATGTGTACAAACTTTATTAACTATGTTTTGCCATCAACGGACATCACAAGCAAAGACTGAACAATTAAAATATCTCTCACAGATTTCTGTTAACCGTCAATCGTGACAGTTTTATAGCTTCAATTCTGCATCAAAAACTGCACAAAGAAGCACATATAGCATGCTATTGTTAGAGGCTGAAATCATACTGAATTTCCAAAATGATTGCAATTTTTTTTATTCCATACAAGTGAGACAGAATTACAATTACTCATATTTGTAGCTCTTAAATGATACCAGTATTATTATCATGTGACAAACCAATCAGAAACTCACAAAGCTACGGTGCTAACATCCAGGTAATTTCTTTTTCCTGATTATACGGACCTAAGTTTGAAAGAACATCGCTAAAATGTGAAGTGGTAAAAAGGTTTGGATTAAAAACCTGCTCCGACACTGACACAGGGTTCCACTCTGATTGAGTTTGAGAGCTGCTGATCAACCCCCAGTTAAGGCCAACCGATCAGGACGGAGGTGTCAGTTCAGAGCTTAGCTGGAGGCGTTAAACGCCACACTCCTCCTTAAGCAAGATGAAAGAATGTTCCGCTTGATACGTAACCTCCTAAACACTTTGACGGATGTGATCGACCAACCCCCCAAAGACGTGTCGTGACAACAGATGATCTGCTCAGGTAATCACCATCTTGCTTTTCAAAGTGCTTTACATTGCAACTCATCGTAAGAGGTTGATTTCAAAGTCACTGCTAGTCTGCTGCTCGACAGATTTCCTGCCCATGTGGATATGTGGCGAAGTCACGGATGTCTTGGAGGCACAGGTGATAATAGGGCCTTAATCGCCCTGCTGGTTCTGCTTGTCCCTCTCAATGTCACATATCCGGATGAATGTGGTAAATATCAGCCCATAGTTGGAATAATGCCACTTTATCTGCTTTTGTCAGACCAAGGTCTTGGTCACATGAAGTGGGTGAAAGATGAAAGGTGTATGTAACATTTGCAATTTTTAAAGCCAGTGTACTGTATAATCACCAGGTTAATACTATTTGGATGGTGCAAGTTTGAAACTCTTGGATTAAAAATAAAGCTGAAATGCGGAATGCATATTTTTGCATGCAAGATGTAAAGGCTTTCTCAACGAGAGGCGGCTGCTTTGAGGCTAATTAGCATTTCTGACACACAGGTGATCGGAGCAGACAAGTGTAGAGATTCAGCCTTTGGTCAATAGTTTCCTCAGCAGTAATGTTATATGATTGTATAGTAATGATAACAATCCATTAGCCATTTTTCCTACTTATTATATTTTGTCCACATTTTTATGACATAAATATCAGTAAATGTAGTTTCACCCACCATGAAGGTTTGATGAGGAAGGATCTTGGCAGAAGTATGGCACCCCTGACCCTCCTCTTACCCTCGACCATACCAGCTGCACCTCATTCAGCCGTGCCTTACCAGCATCCCTGCTGTTCAATACCATCTCATTTGTCATGTATCAAATTCAAACTTCAACGTATTGCCCTCACATATGCTGTGGAAGACGGAGCCTGCCCCAGTGATGCTCTGGCTGCTGTCCAATCCTCAGCTGAATAAACACAAGGGCCATTTGCAGATTGGCAGACACCGAGATGTTTGTCTTTCAAGGCGATCCACCTCCCTCCCTTTACTCCAGTTGACCCCTTCTCTCTCTCAAACGCAAAGGTGAAGAGAAAGAGAAGGGGCAGGAGCTTGCAACTGCGCAATTCACTCTGATCTCGCATACTACAGAGCTGTTGTGATTGGCGAGTAACTTGGATGACAGGAGTCTGCAGACTGAAGAAGAAGAAGAAGAAAAATGTCAAACTTTAGAGGACATTATATCAAAGGGATCATCTCAAATAGGATGAAATAGATGTGATTAATCACTCTAATAACAAATCCAATCTGCAAACTGAGACAGATTAAAATAAAAAGCAAATATTGATACTCGGGTTAATTAACCAATTACACATCTATAAAGAATCCTGATATTTGATTAATCATATCATCAAATGCTATAGTAGCCCCAACCCTGCCTTCAAGAAATTACATTTATATACTAATTTGTTTTGCCAGTGAGCTTTGGAGGGAAATTGAATTGCCGCCTGGAATATGTTCAGTGGGAGCATTTTTGTTCCGTGAAACAAAGTGCTATGTTCTGGTCTTTGTGGTTAGGTTTGCTTAAAGGAATAGTTTGACGTATTATAATTTATATTATTAACTTTCTGATGGAGATGTAGATGAGAAGATTGATACCACTCTCTTACGCATCTGTAAAATATAAGGCAGCAGTGAGCAGCCAGTTAGATTAGTTCAGTATGCAGACCAATAACAAGGAAGCTGTCATATTCAGTTGTGTCAGTTTTGGATATAAAATAACGAAAAAAAATATGCATGGGATGCTAGAACTCATCCAGTGAATGCTGTATCAGACGAGCGCACAGCTGAAGTGAAAAAAAATTATTTGATGTCAAATCTGAAGCCAAAAAACACAGAAGACAGATGCTGACCACTGGAAAGGGAATGACTTGCCCAGAGTTATCCAGCGCATCAGGACCGTTAATGGAAAGACAGCAGCCATCAGCTGAGCATTTTGGACACAGACCTGGGTCATTCGTCCACGGTTTCATTTCCTGGGCCCACTCCTTCCTCTGAATCAGACAGAAAATCTAATTTGACGGTACAATTTATCAAAAAGCTGTAGCTCTAAAACCATGAAATGAGACGCATATAGCATGTAAACACAAGTGTGTAAAACCTAAGGGCAGGTGATCATTTTTGTGAATAAAAGTGTTGCCTAAGTTCTTAGTTTGTATTCAAATTTTAAACATTTGCTTTTGCAGTATAGACCAAACACTGCAAAAATAAAAGGCCATTGTTTAATTTTTTAAAATGTATTTACAGATGAACTCCCACTGAAGCAACCGTCCTCCAAGGCTGAACCTGCCACCTTGCAGCCAGCTACTTCCTGCAGCCATACCTCCCAGATCCCATTCCACTGCCCAACATCTGAGAGAACCGCCCTGAGAACCGAGACAGAACAGCCCAAACACTTACATAGATGGCTTCAACACTGGCCGCCATGTCCGAGACACTTAAAGAAGTTAATAGAAATTAAAAAAAATAAAGATATGAACTGACCCTGTTTTATTTTTTGAGTGATGCGAGTCTTTCTTGAGATTAATTGTAAGCTACAAATGGAAAAGCCAAATTTTAAAGCCTTTACTTGCAAAACAGGAATTAGTTGCTGCCAAACTTGTACAGCAAGTCTGTCTGGTCTCAGCCACCACAACAACAGGGGATGGTCACATCTCCTGTTGTTGTGGTGGCTGAGGGGGAAGTGGTACACTACATTTCATGGCAAGACACAGCAGGCCACGATTATCCTACGAATCTAAAATGACGAAAAGATGCCCAAAGATTATAAAAGGCCAAAAAATTATGATAGAATTTGGTTCATGTAGTCTATAGGTTTGCTAATGTTTTTGCACGAATGAAACACAATTTCTCCGATGCTTTCTTCATACACACCGGTTTGTAAAGCAGCGTGCCACCTGCTGTGTCCAAACACATCCAGCGTCCTTTTAAGATGCCAATGGTGCGCTCGATGGTGGAGCGAGTACGTGCATGCTGCTGATTGAAGGATACCTCCTGGTGCGTCTGAGGGCTGGTGAGTGGTGTCATTAACCAGGGGGCCAGGGCATATCCTCGGTCTCCCAATAAAACAAGTCATTACAGGAACAGAAGCCCACTGTTGCTGGCGTTTTTAATTACAGAAAGATGCCATGCATCTCCAGCAGCTCATTGTTCGAGGCGCATACCCACAGGACTGTTTTGTAAAATGTAGGAGTTGTATCCACCTTAAAGTGTGTGACCACATTCAGAAGGTGGTTCTGGGATATAGGAACGGATCTGGAGGATGTGCATGTGCGTGCTGTCTATTGTGCCAATGGTGTTGGGTAGACCACCGATAGAATGGAATCCTCTCTTGACTGAGACCTGTTGCTCTGCTGTATGGGGGATTTTAACGTATTGTCCCAGTGGATACAAAGACCAAGGTGGAAATTAGGCTACCTGCACATGTGGTGGTGCAGGGTTACACCGTCTGGTGTGGCTCCACAGTGCTGGCACCAAACTATTGCAAAGCTCCATGAGGACAGCTCTTGGTAGCCTAAAGCTTCCCAAGAGGTACTCGTCACTCTCTCGTCAATCTACATGGTCCTGAGAGATGTGTTTCTTCCTCAGGGCTCCATCTGCAACATCCTGAAGTAGCAGTACATGTAGCAGTGCATTGTGTAGGCTTAGGGTGCAGAAATAGGTCTATTTGGGCCTATAAATAGCGTGATTGAGCACTGATTATTGGTTCCCAATTAACAAAACTAGTGTGAATTGAAGTGTCTGTGTATTGTTTATTCTAAAAGACCATAATGCTTTGTAAAATAATGCCAGTAATTATTATGAAGATATTCTAGATGATCAAAATATTATTGTAATTTAAATCCTACAATATTATAGAACTGTAGAATTGAAGAAAGTGCAATAACAAATTATTTTGCACAAGCATGTACCATGTACACTAATGTGCCTAAGTGTGCGTAGATTCTCTTCTTATATAAGAACAAATTCCAGATAGGAGTCCCAATGTTTCAGTGATGTATCCCTCCCTGGAAACTCCACCACATTTCAAACATTCAAAGGAAAATTCTGAAAAACATGAGCATTGTAAATGCAGCTCAGTTCAACCCCCTGGAAAAATTGTCACAAGAAACAACAAAAACTAAAACAAATGCTGCTCTAAAGACACTGTCCTATTGTGTATTCATGACCAGGCTCTCGTTTGGAGATGGTCTTTCATCGACACAAAAGCAAGCAGGGTCTGCTGTTTCTGTCAGTTTAAACAAATAACAATGATGCAAAAGGAGTGCTCCCAGTGAATGTGAAATGCACTGTTGATTCGCCAGTGGAGCCCCACAATGGTTTGCCACGCATCACAACAGCCAGGACAGGCTCAATATTAACATTTCCTTTTGACATGTGGCAAAAGGTTTTCTTTAACCCTTGGAGGTTGAATGGGAATCGACGGATAATAAGAAATTAAAAGGTAAAGAGGACACAGGGGAAAGAGCGAGAGAGAAAGCCAAATCCTAGCCCCAGGGCTTAATGTTAGAACACAATGGCCGCCAAGGCAGTAAAGGAGTCGACATTTCTTATTCGCCCCCTCCCCTAGTGCCACCTGCATTACAATTAACCTCATGGCAACCTTGAGGTCTCTGATTAGTGATGGCCTATTGTCTCGATCCCATTAATGCTTGGCCCCCACTCTGCCCTCAGCGCACTCACATCAACAAATCAAACCCAGTTTCCGGCAGTGTGTTTTTTTTTTTAACTGCAGGGAGCTGGCCTCTAACATGGGACAGCTAACTAAGGGATGAATGCAGAGCAAGGCCTGGAGAGTGCTGCTGTAGGTACCTGTGACATCAGGTAACACCGAGACTTCAGAGTATTATAACAGTCGCTGCAAATATTGTTTGTATTGACAGATGCTATATTCTGCTGTATTCGCTCCCAGAAGTTGCAGGAAATCAACAAAACAAGGAAGAAAAGTGGGGAAAATACAACAGGAAATGAGTACTTTCCAATGCTGCTGATCATGACAACTACACTAAAAACTGCAAACATGTAAAAACAAATCGAAAAACCATGACACAGACCCATGCAGTCTTAGCTGTGCACCAATGATACTCAGGACAAGCAAAAAACATCGAAATTGGAGTGTTCAAAGAATTAAAAGCACACCAGATGTTGGGAAACCCTCAAGGAATAAACCGACACATTAAACATAATATCACCTCATGCACTGGAGTGCAATCACTGGTTCTCTCCGGGGAGCTGTTACACTATGTGTTGCTGCCACAGTTTAAATCTCAAGAACTAGAAACTAATGCGCCACAGACGGAGTTGGCCCACGTAAAGAGTACACTTGGGAGCTCCGGCTGGCTTGGGAGCTGAGTGTGGAAAGCGAAAACTGTCTCTCTATTTGTACTGAGTTCAAAAATCAACTCGGAGTAGTCGTATCTGATATCATTGGGGAGATAAACATCAAATCATTTTATGTAAGCTTCCTGCCATCACTGCAGCAGTCAGTAAATCTGCCTTAAAGTGTCAGTCCTCCCTTTCCGCTGCCTGTTCTTTCTTGAATCACACATCTCTGCTGTGACGATGCCAAATTATTCACACAGCATTAATAATAAGACAGATGCATCATTTAGGTACAAGACAGGTGCTGAAAAGTCAGTGAGTTTCAAAGATGATAAAATGAATGATCTTGCTATTACTGGGGGAAAAAAAAAATCATCATAATTAGTAAAAGCAGCTTCAAAACATCATAAATGACATTATCAAAACAAACAATCATGAGATGTGATGCATATTTATGACTTTACTGATGAGATAAACTAGAAACTACCTTAGTAGTTGTAGCCAGTGGAAGTTCCAAGTTTTTGTTGACGGTGTTGAATTTGTGTGATGAGGCAGTTAAGTTGAAAATGAAGAACAAATTACAATAATGTCATCTTTGTAATGAATTGTAATTACTGCAATTATTATACTATCATTATTGTAAATACTGAATGTTTAGTATTCATGTGTTTAGAGGTATGATAATGAACTGTGTTGTGAAGTATTACATTTAACGTTTACTATTCATAAAGAGTGTTAGACTGTGCATCAACAGGGAGATTTGGTTGGTTGATATTGCGGTGCTTGATTCAGCCACTCTGCTAACGGAGTACTGTAAATGCTAACCCTGCAAGGAATATGTCATAGATGCTTTAAGATAAGGGGGAGAAGATGAGACTCTATTTGTTTCAGTGAAGGTTGCTCACAGCTCCTCAGGCTTTTATTGGACACAGGACCTCAGTGTTTCTCATTCTTGTCCGGGATCTTTCTCATCTCTCTATTATCCATTATTCAATAATGGCATTAATGGCAATAAATTATTCTAAAAATACTTTTCTTTTTAAATTATTACTCATAATGGCAACTGACAACAACAAGGCTAAGCAGTTAGCAGCACACGACTGACGTGCAGCTACTACTTTCTATAGTTGATCTTCTTTCAGTTACTAGCTTCTTCATTGAAATCCACATTTGCTTTAATATTTGCTGCTTTCATTGCCTTTATTTTTTCCCTGCTCTTCAGAATAAGTGCATGTTAAGTGGGCAGGGGGCGCAAGGAAAAGGTTTTATAGAAAGTCTGTCCACAATTTTAAGAAACACCGGCCTTAACAATACCAGTTTTGCTAAAATATTATAGCAATGATACATTGATCTGTTAAAAGAAGAGAAAATCACAGATACCCAATTAGTTTCATATTTGAAGGAAATGTTAGCATCATCAAAAGAAATCACAAACCAGACCAGCAGAGGAAATATAAAATAAATTATCTGAAACTTTCCTCTTGTAATTGGTTACTTTGAATTTTTGTAGTAGGAAATTAGCATCAGTTTTGTAGGATCTTTTGCAGAATTCATTGGTTGTATGATGGTGCTAATGGCCACGCAAGCTCCACAGCTAGACTCTAGAGGAGGAGAGGGGTCAATTTATTCCAACTTAAAAGAAAATAGTGCTGTTTCTGAGCTGTTTGCTTGTCTCTGTCATTGTTACCTCAAAGCCACTTAGACTGTTGTTCAATCCATGTAGTGTGTCATTAGACGGGCAATTCAAATATCACATTTAACTTCAATACTGTTCACATCTTGGTTTGCCATCAACTATCCTCAAGGATCATTAGACACCCTCAACAATCTGATGGGATGATTGATCAAAGCAGAAATGTGTCAGCTTGCTTTTTAAAAATATAGTAGCATGCTGTCAGGTTAATGGCAATTTCACAGTTAGAGGATGTTCCAGATGTTATCAAGCCTCTTCTTCTTCGGATTTTTTTCCCCTTCTCACTGTAAATCATGATGCACTTCCATGAAGAATGTTTGTGGTTGAAACCAAAATTGGAGGATAAAAAATAATCACTGGCTTGCATGGACTTAAACAAACTCCTTTCCTTAAGTCATTACATCTTCATCAAGGTCCAAATGAGAATTTTTAAAATAGAGGAGATTCCACAATTTTTTTTTATTTTTTATTTTTTTCTCCAGCAGAAGAAGACAGACTCATTAAGCATTTAATTCAGCCTGGCCCAGGTGTGTGTGTCTGTCCAGCTAAGCAGCACAACAGTTACACCATTTATGGGACCGTCCAGTGTGCAGGTGGCAGGGAAACTTCTGGGGCACACCTGCCAGCTGATTCAACCATTAGACTACGCAGCACACTGTCTGCAGCCCCAGTCCCCTGAGGACGTCCCTCACCACGCAGGTGCAGGGACGCAGAAACCGTGATGGATCACTCCAAATTTTGCAATCGCTTCCTCGAAAACCTCTTTCACCGTGTGTGAATGAGACAACTGGATGCATATTTTCCATGCATTTCTGGGAACATTTGTGTTTATGCTACAGTTTAAATGGTTGGAGGAATGTTTTCAACTAGAGGGCACGCCTTGAAGTCAATTGAGGTGACTTCAAATGTTTTTACACTCACCTGAAACATTATTTCATGATTATGAATTTTGACACTAACATTGTAAAAATAGTTGGGAAGTGCAGCTTTGAAAAGCTCCAAATCCACTTCAATCCAATCTAAAAAAAAAAAAAAAAAATAGGAATATGTAAAATCAAGTCAAAATACATTCAACACTTATGAGACTTTAAGACTGTGTTGTTACATTTTTTAGGTTTTTGGAAAATAGAAAATAATTAATAACAAATGACTTAGTATTTTTTTTCCGTATGCAAATTAATGTTAAGACAAACACTTTAAAAAGTTAACTTGGAGTCCCCTTGGATGTTATTGTGTGAATAAAAATAAGACAATGGCAGGACCAACATCATATCATAAAAACAAGTGCTTTGGCTGACTGTGAACAACTCCGGACTCCGCCGCCGACTTACCGCGAGCTCCAAAACATGTTTCTTTCTCCCACTGAAAACACTCAGAGGCCACCAAGCTGCCACATTGCTTGTATGGCTTCACCCAGTAACCATTATACACCTAACCATACTCTGACCACATCGTTTTAACACCCGGCCGCGTCCAAGCCAAAGTAACACTCCCATGAAGATTACATGGAAACAGAATATAAAAACTCTTCCTCAGCTCCATAAAACTAAATACCATAACCGGCTTTAATTCAGAATTTGACTTTAATTACAATCTGAAAGAAACATTTTACATCAAAAGGTTTGTATAATACTTTATCCATACGAGACGCAAACTGCAATGTGGTCATATTATAGAGAAAAGAATGATAAATGACGGTATTTTTCTGTAGTGGAAAACTTACAATGATTTAAAAAAAAATCAAATTAAAATACACAGATGATGATAATCTTTTTTGCAATGTAACAATGCTAATTTGTCATGGCTGAAAATGAATACCATAAACTTCACATAGAGCTGGAATTTATGGAGGAATATAAATAGAGGGTATTCTATTAATGTTCTTAGAGGAATGCTTAGGCCTGGTGATATCTCCACAAGATTCATCAATGCTAGTAGTTATTGTCCAGACCCCCCATGGCTGTAATCCTTTATCCTTGCCATCTCAGTCAACTGCATTATTTAGTTAAGAAGATGTAATTGTGTTCCCTTCACACAGTCAGCCAGACTCCAGGCTGACCCAAAACACCGACGCACACGTCCTCCATAAGTGGATTTTCACATTTAATGGCTTAGTGTGTTTAAGTTATAGATTTGAAAACGAAAAAAAAAAAAAGAGATGAAATGACTCCCTTGATCTTCCACAAGAAGCGATGAGAGTCTGATAGATATAACTATTACATGTTAATTCCTGAGATGACTGGGTATTAATGTAAATCCTTTGTTTATCATGTATGGTGATCCTTTGTTTATCTTTGTAGTTCACCATATGGCAAACTACAAAGATAAGACTTGTGCATTGTTTCATTACCAAACCAGATGTTGACTTATCTGAACTACATTGATCTTTCCTTTAAAAAGCACATGATCCAAAAAACATAAATCAACACAAAAGAAAAGGGTTTAAATACAACACAAAACCATTTGCATTTGATTTAGTTCACATGTAAATGATTCATTTAGCACTTTGAGAAGCTTTTACACACTGCTGTATTGTTTGGTGTTGCGCAGCTTGTTTTTTCATGCCTATCATCTCAGCAAATTCAGAGTGGTGTATTTATCCGAGCCCGTAAACAAACTAATCACTAACCAGCAACGCAAGGAGAGCGTTTTTGCCTTGGTAAAATATGATACCAGGTGAGGCTGCGTGTCTTGACAGGTCGCCATTTTCGGGCCACTAATTTGGTCTCTTTGTGGCAGTAGCAACTCCCAGCACAGCGGCAGGACAATTATATCCAGGTGCAAGGATTTGATTCAACAAATTCAAGGTGGATCATTCCAGCTTGCTCCGGGCCCCCCACCCGCCCCCTCTTTGCTGCGTTGTCTCTCTTCTGGGCCAGCTTGGAACAGATGCCCTTGAAAAATCTACCGCCCTCACATGTGACTGAGAACCTTGACAAAAAGCTGAAGCACTTCCAGAAACTTGAAAGTCATGAACCATGTTGTATATTATAATAATTGGAATGGCAGCAACTGGAAACATTCCCCTGAATATTCCAGAAGATAATGGGACATGCTAATGAGCATGGAATCAAGCCAATCAAAAAAATGAGAGCGGAGAAAGACAGAGGGGTGGAGATGGGAAGGTGCCCAAATAAAAAAACAAAACAAAACAAAAACCATCAAGTCGAGCGTGCGGGGTGGGTGGCTGTGTGCGTATGTGATGTATGTGCGCTCTGTCTTCTTGGAACAGCAGTACTGTCGAGTGTAGAATAGCACTGTGTACAGTCTGCCTGTCAAAACTGTTGATGCACATTTGGGGAAGTATGATTTGGGAGCTCGCACCTGGCAGACTGTGGGATTTCATGCTATGCTGCCATGCCAAAGCACTCAAGCAATGCCATGCTCAACTCGGAGCTTATTTCTCTGGTCGCCACACATAAAACATGACAGAGGGCCAATTAATACAGCTACACTTTTTCTAGTGTGACTGTACTAAATTTATATACAGTATGTCTCAGATTATTTCAGGGAAAATGTTATTTGGCACCTAAATGACAAAGAGTTTGGTTTAATTTACTGATTTATTTTAATATTATGGAATGTTAATGGTATCCAGAATGGAAATTTATAACACATCTGTGTGTCAGTTTTGTCTAAGGGTAGCAAATTATGTAAAATTAAAACTAAAAGTAATCTATAACTGCTTGATGGTTATTGATGTACATGAGGTCTTAATTCCCTTTAAATTATAATTACTACCTTTAGAGGAGCTTATAGTGCAGCGTCTTATTAAAAATGCTGGACTGCATCTTCGCCATACAGCGAACTCTGTCGTCAGTGACACACTACATCTCAATCCTGCGGACAGCTGATTGGATTTACTCAAAACTTGGGCTGGAGAAAGTCTCACGCTGAGAGTAAAATTGACTTAGGCCTGCATTCAGAGAGAAAGATGAAGGGCATCCAGTCTTATCATTCTCCATCCCGTGTCTCCCTGCAGCCCCCAATACTTTCCATGTGTTATTCCAGTGTGTGCCCGAGAATTTTCTACATGTGATGTCAACATCAAGCCAGGACCCAAAGTCAAGGGTTGAATCAGAAGTGCTGCCAGCATTTTATGGCTTTGGAATCCATGTTCGGATTGTTCAGCGGATGAAAGATCACTAGAGGAGATAGATGCCAGAAAGCTAAGGAAATGGTGTAAATAGAGATGTAGCTTAATGTTTGTGTGAAAAAGTGGGCTAAGATAGTCGAGATAAGAACCCCCACAGGTCTTGTCTGTAACAATAACACCCCCTTAATGTTGAAATGAAATGAGTTTCTAAATACGTAATGATTCATCTTCATTAAGTAACCCGGTTCTGACTTTTACGCCACAAAGACTCACATTTTATTGCTTGTAACACTTGAATTTTATTTGATAAACCATAACAAAATCTGTACAAGTGCAATGTATAAAAAATGCAGACAGTGTAACCAGGGGGCTGTGTATAATTTCATTCCCACTGCATCCTCACCGGGGTGCTGGTTCTCAGACTTCAGCCAGAACACAAGCCTTTATTTGATTTAGGGAACTCCCCCTCTCATGTGCCTCCTCTGCTCATAAGGTGTCCCAGTATGGAATGTCTGCATTATTACACTGCTGACAGAGATTGATGCTTCTCCAAACCATCTGCACATGCAACAATCCTCAACTTGAATGAACTTAATTGCAGAAGAAGGGGAAAAAAAAAAAGGAAAGAAAAACACTTTTTAAGGCTTGGAAAATACAAAGAATGATAGTTTTAACTTTGGATGTCTCTGTCTGTTTGAAACATATGTTTAAAAAAAAAAAGAAGAAAAAAAGAGGTTTGTAATGGATGTTTGAGATTTTAGTCAAACACCATCAGCGAAAGCATCAGGAATGAGTGATTTATTGAAACGCAGCACGTGGCCATGAGGTTGGGTTGGGTTGTAGCAGAAGCAGCGTAAAGCCACCGAGTGATGTAACTTTGAAATTATTTATGAGTCAACAGCATATCAGTCAGATGGAAATAGGCGCGCTGATAGTGCTTAACAGTCCTGGCGCATTCATATATCTTATACTACAATGTGTATGTCATAACGCTAGACTACTTTTGCATCCCCTATACAGTAATATAACACATGTAAGTCGCATAAGCAGGTGTGTGATATGTCGCCCGCTCTTAAAGGATCAGAGAGGAAAAGCTGCAGTGTACTCATATAGAGAATCGACCTGTAACCCAGTGGGATAAACTGTTCAAACCTTACAGTTGTTTAACAAGGGCTAGGGATCAAAACACTAATCCCTCCCCACACTCCCTTTGGTTATAATTAACTTGCAGTGCCTGATGTTAGCACTATTTTAAAGATGTGTTTCTATGGACTCTAATCCTGATTCAATCTCACTTCCTGTGTAAAGCACAAAGGGGGAAAAAAGAAGAGGCCGTCTTAGTACTTTCTGTTCACTCTCCTCATACTTTATATTTTATGTTATCAGTTCAGTGCCTAGTACCACATTGTATTATGACTTGAATATGTTTATGAAATCAGAGAAAGGTCTCTGATCTTCACTGGGTTGGATTGGAATCATGAAGTGCTGGCAGGTGAAATTTTTATACTCATAAAGTAGATGACTGAGTGTGAGTGACTGCAACCAGCAAATGATGTTTATTTAACTTTAAACCCAAATTATTCTTGCGAAACCCAACTGAAGAAAAACTTATGCCGGCTCCAACACATTCAATTCTACTCTTTACTCTTTAACACCTCAGCCCGTCATTTTGTACATTAAAAAAATAAAAAAAAATCATCAATCACATAAATCAAAACATAAACAAAGCCAGTGGTGCAGATTCAACCGTGAGACTTGGTTACAGAGTGTGGTTTTAAGCATGAGGCAATTATTTTTCTGAAAAGAAAATACAAACAAGCGGAGGAAAGATTTTTAAAAAATGTATTAAAACAATTTGCTGAAATAGCTGCTTTTCAAACAGTCATTCCACTCGCCATTAGGTAGCAACATGCCGCCATTTATCTGTTTGACGACGGGGCCGCAGTTTTTCTGTGAAGTGATGACAGATGGATACTTACGTTGCGTAAGTTTGGAAACAACCTTTAGCGAGAAGTTCAGCTGGATGCTCTTTTAAAGGACTTATCAACACTTGTCCATTAGACACAAACCACTGCTGTGGATGGCTTTATACCAAATAGCTGAGCGTGGATGCAGTGCATGGTGGAAGGGGGGTGTGGGGGGTGGGGGGTCCATAAGTTTAAAAAAAAACAAACAAGTTGTTGCAGACAAATCATGTGACAAATGCCACTAGTTCTGCTATTTGCGTTGCTATGATGGAACAGATCACTTCTGTGTACTGATACAATAATTATCTATTAAAATGATATGTAATAGTTCACTGCTGGTTGCAACATAATCTTGCTGTGGAAGATCCGTCCAGAACGTTTGCAGCCCATGCAGACTTTCAACATTCATTTTTAAGTTGCAAAAGCTGCTGACAAGTTCCCAGTGAGCCATAAACCACCAGTGCAACATAACTTGTGCAATGCGAACATTGTTGTTCTGATGTGGGTTTGCAGTGTAGCTGTGATGCTGCTTTCCTCTGTGCTCCAGAAACACACACTTTTCATCTACATTTCAGCTACATTCCTACATATTTTTTTTGTTTGTTTTTTTTTTTTTGCAAAGTTTAGATATTATTAGGAGGTTAAAGCCTCGCTGTTTTTCAGCTCTTGATCTTCTGGAGAGACTTGACCTTTTGAGAGTGCTAACATTTTATTTGCCCTTTCAGTGTAGTACAGTGGTTTTACCAGAACTCAGTAAAGCACAACTCCACATTTGTTCAAGCACTACAAGTGGTCACGTTATTAGAAAGAAATTTACTATGTTGGATTACGCTTGGCAACAAATAAATGGCATTCAAAAGAAAGTCAGAATGATTCATAATAGACAAACATTACAAAATTTGTCGCTGCAAGTCAGAAAGTATTGTTCTAAGTCTTTATTAATGCAACATTCATTATTCAAACACATTCCACTCTGACAATGAAGTGTTTCCATATGCAGACATTAAAACATCATGTCGAGTCTCCTCCTACACAATGACCTTACCTCAACCAAGACATAATCCCCTGACATGGCGAGCACTGGCTTTGTCATTCATTTCAAAATCCTTGAACACCGACTATGTCATGCTGTGGAAGCAACAATGACACAACAAATACAGGTGCCGCAGAAACACAGTCATTGAAATGAACTTTTTAATGTTTCCTGTTCATGATATGAAACATTAAAATCTCAGAATTTAAATGATGAATTTTTTTTTTTTTTTTTTTTTTTGATACATTTTCCTGCAAAAAATAAAAAATAAATAAAAGTGGCAGTGTGAGGATTTTGGCTGCAGTTGTGGTATAATTTCCGTTGCAGGTGGAAACACCAATTAGTGATTAATTGAAGAGGTTGGGAAAATAATGAACAGCAAACACCTGGACCAAGCAAATTTGGGCCAATCATTATCAATCAAACCGTGAGTGAGCAACGGGCAATTGCAATTAATGGGATACACGTGCCTTACAATGTCGGAAATGTGTGACATTTTATTTAGGAATTATTATCAGCAAACAAATTGAATTATCACAGTTGCAACTGTCAAACGGTTAGTCACTCATTTCAAATAGATGGATTTCTCTGCCTGCCAGGATGTTTACAGAAAGCAGTACGCAATCCATACTGGAGAACGTGACCGATCCTCTGCTACAACGTTTTAATTACAGAATAGACCTTTACTCAGCCTCCTCTTTACACGAGTATGCTGGCGTATTGTTTATTTTTACATCACCCTGCATGTTGATAAGAAACCAGGAAGTCACAGGCTGCACTGTGACTTCCAACACCTTAACCTTTCTGTCCTTTAAACTCAACGTCACAGCCGAAAATAATTTCACAACACCTGGGATGTCTTTAACGTTGTCTGGGAGTCTCTTTCACACAGTTTCCTCGTATCGCCGTCAAAGGAGCACAGAGGTCACTGCGGCTTCCGGGAGTGATGTGACCCTGTTACATCACAGATTTTCATCTATTCTCACCTAAGCCACATCGTATCACTCAGTTAGCTGTGATATCAGAGTTGCGGACATAAAATCGAACCGTGAGATACTTACAGGAGACAGCTGCTGCTGCTGCTGCTGCTGCACACACACTCAGACCATGTGTTGTACATTGGGGATAGGATTTGGTACAGCTCACTTAGCTGCTCATTATTTAGCATTTTATTTACTAAAACATGGCATTTAGTTTTGGCATGCACGACTTCCATTTTCTTTTTTTTTTTATTATTATTTTCTTTTCTTTTTCAAGGTGTATGTTGCCAGTTTACTCTGTATTCCTTCTCACAGGTAACACAGACGTTTAGATTTATCCTCTGGCAACATTAGGTAGCTAATATTCTTTGCTTGCTATAGTTCAACACTTGCAGTGCACAGTCACAGTCACACACACACACACGGACACACGGACACACACACACACAGTCACACAGACACACAGACACAGACACTCACACACACACACACACTCTCTGACAGACAGACACATTCAGCTTCCAGGTCTTTCTTGGCTCCCATCACCAGTTAAGTTGCATTTCCACCTGTGTCCTGCTGATGCAGCTGGTGAAAAATATTCCATGCCAGGCGTACTGTTATGATGATACCTTACATACCACATTTTGTCCGCCAGATTTTTTACTTTTAATCGCCCTCTTTCTGTGATGCCAGTATAATTATAAATGAATGCGCTGCGGAGAGGTGGAACGTCTTAGGTGTGATGGAAACGTTGCATCAGTACGTTTCAACAGGCCGCAGTTGATTCCGTTGTTTAACTTAAATGTGATGTCGATATCTACTGCACACTGGCTACAAGATGTCAGAATGGCTCTCAGGTCTGTGTTAAGGTCAGTGAAAATGTATGTTTCTATCTACTGACATGCTTCCTTTGAGTCATAACATTTTCCTACAGGGTTTAGGGTTCCGGCTTGATGACCGCCACAGTTTTATTCCACTCTGAATAGGCTTGATGTCAGAAACGCTTCAGTAATAAGGAATGGAAAATATCTACCAGTGCACACACTCAACATGGCATACACAGCTACAGTGTGTACTGGACTCTAATGATGGATGTGCTTTCATTATCACAATCAAAGCCAAAACAATTGCAAAGCACCAAATGTTTGCAGGAAAGAACATGTTGATATTAACAGAGCACTGAAAATAGCTGCAATTCTGCTGCACGAGCCAACTAACCAGGGGAATTATGATTCCACTTTGTTTCATTGCACACATTTTTTTTTTTTTATAACAGGAATGATTTACTCATGAGGAAAGAGGGGAAAAATGAAATCCATTTCTATTTAAAATATCTGCTCTCAAAGCACCAGGCAAGCAAAACAACCTGTATTTATTGCCCCTTGTCTCAGAAAAATATTTGAGCAGCAGCCCAACGGGCAGACAACAGTGAATTTCAGGAAACTTAAAGGTGAAGAGGTTGTGCAGAGGCTAGTGAGTTTAGTGGATTTGCTGACATGGTGTTAATGTGTACAAATGCTGTTTGATGTTATAATATTCAGCCACTGACCTGGGTTTAAAAACTCACTTTTTAACACTATTTGTATCAGCAGTCGTCCTGATCTTTTAACCACAGGAAGTTTGCGAGGACATGTAGTGTGAATGTGAAGCGTACAAGTCTCGAGTACAAACTAGTCACAAAGAAAATTTAAAAAAAACAAAAATCATACTAACACGAATAGAAAACAGATGGAATAAGTTAGTTTAGAAAATTCTTCCCCTGACAAAATTCTGATCTCTTATTTGTGAAATTCCTGTCTTTGTTTCATATGCTAATTTCCATGGATGTAGATTCAAGTTGTCCATATTGTAAGCAGTAAAAAGTAATTTTGGTCTGCCATCAATTTAACACATCATATATCATATTTAAGCAACAGTAAATAAGTTCATTAAGAATCAAGATTGTTTAATTTTTGTGAATACAATCAGTTTCTATGTTAATGTCACTAAAAACTATTAAATCCTTGAGTTCATATGGTTTCAGCCGCCCCCCCCCGGCCACCTTATGATGCACTTTGACAAAGACATTGCGATGTGGAATGGATCAGTAAAAAATCTGTCAGCGATTATCTTTGGCTGGTCATCCTGGTTGCGAAATAAGGAGTCATTATCAGACTCATCGGATAAGCAGATGTCGACAAGCTGCTCAGTAAGCGAGAAGACCTCTCCATTGAACAGTACATTAAGGCACCATATGCAACACTTTTTTTTTTTTTTACCACAGAAAATCAAAATGTGGGCTGATTTCAGTCAGGCTGATGAATTTATTGAAGCAGCTCTAATTTGTTCCTTCTAATAAATCAGCCTTGCATGCATGGTCCAATTGTAAACAAAAGGCAACAGCTCTGGAGCCAAAATTAGAAACAGGAGATTGGAAACTGCCATCACTGTTAATCTGATTGACAGGTCTCACAATACACAAACTAACAGCTGTATTTAAGTGAAACCTTTTTAATGCAATTTACGGATGTTTGTGACGATATGAGGAAAAATCTGTTATTGTTTTCAATTTTGAGAAACAGAGAAAATGCTCATCTTTCATTTTCAGTATAATGTTGTACATGAATAAACGTGTAATTTAAGAAACAAAAAACGGATTGGTCCTTTAACAAACTGGCTGCGCTGGAGATGCAAAAGGGTTAAAACAAAGGATTTTGGAACCGGAAGCTCGTCGGTTCCATTTCCTGGATTGGAGGGTGGTTCTTCCCTCATTTAGACACTGAACCCTCCCTCTCTCGCCCCCTACCCCCACCCTCCCGTGGTGCCCTTGAGCAAGGCACTTAACCACCGTAAATAGGTGTGTTGGGAGACGCAGGTGTGCTTAAAAAATAAATAAATAAATAAATCATGACGTCACTGCACGTTTACCTGACTCTTTTTTCCCCCTGAATAAATCTCAGACACTGTGTGTGTGTGTGTGTGTGTGTGTGTGTGTGTGTGTGTGTGTGTGTGTGTGTGTGTGTGTGTGTGTGTGTGTTTCAGAGGTGTGTGCAGCAGTCTCACCCTGCATGTCGCACAGAGCTAATTGGAGTGGCCTCATTTAGCAACACGTCAAAGAAGGACGCGACAGCACCGCGTCAGCGCCTCCACAAATCTCCTGCATGCTCTAAAACTTAATAGCATGTCAGAGACCACAACTGATGCAACGGGGGTCACCGGGAGCCTATGTTTCACTATAACGAACCCTCACCAACCCCCGGCACTGGGACCAAAGCGGAGATTAATGCCCCAATCAGAGATGTGGTTAAATAAGAGGAGCTGTGAACTATATGAGCAGCAGTCTGGATCATCACAAAGCAGCCAAACACCAAAAACAGGCTGAGCACAAACGGAGGAAAAAAAAAAAGAAAGAAAAAAAAGATAATTTGTGTTTTGTCTTTTCATACATTTCACAATAGTTTTGACATTTCATCTCTAAAGACGGATGAACTGTATTTCGCAGATAAAACGGCGAGTTGCTCCAGTGCTGCTCTGGTCCCAGTGGAATACACATGTGGAGACCTGCGACCAACTCAAACGTGCCTGTTGTTTGCAAATAATAAAGATTTAAAGGCATTAAGGAAAAATCCGAATTTATGCTAAATCAGATTGCCAGAGTTTGATGTTGAAATAGACGATTTAATTTAAATATAAGTGTTAACACTGTGTTCTGCTGTGATAATTACACATATTTAAATTAAAAAATTAAGTACATTAAATATATACTATACTTTTGCTGTCTGTCCTGTTGATCTCGAGCCTCTTTCTCAAACCCAAAAATAAAACAATCAAAAAGTCACATTTCAAAAAGAACCAACTGGAGCTCCACTCACTCACTATGCGAGGAGATTATAAACCATCTTCTATAAAAATCAATGTCTGGATTATCCTTCTATGCAAACTTAGACGTTCACTGTGGGATGGATTGCTCCATTACCCAGAGTCTGGCAATGAAATCGTTTTATGGCTGCAAATACGACAGGGTTTCTTGGAGGCGTTTTTGAAAAGTCTGCATGCCAATAAACTAAAGTGGCCTTGACTTGAATTTGACCTTTTTGTATTAGGACTCTTAAGCTCAGCAGATGGAGACTGTAGGATGCCATTTTTGCAAGGTATTTCATGACTTGCAACTTGGGGTGTATAGCCTCTGAAGTTTTTAAACTTTGGAGCAGTTAAAAATAGATATCACATGTCCCTCTCCCTCTCTCTCTGTCTGTCTCCCTCTCTCTCCCTCTCTTGCATACAGGACCACTTTGCTGGAAACCTAATAGTTAAACCCAACTGCAAATGTTTAACTTATCGATTTAGTTCTCAGTGAGTGACGGCAGCTGGGCATGCAGATCAGAGTGCTGGCAAAAGCATGGGCACCTCATCCATCAAGGGGCACGGATTATAGCTTTCTTCTAATCTTGGACTATATACTCCACGTGTCAGTGGCTGCAAGTTCTGAAAAAAAAAAAAAAAAATAAAAAATAGTTCCTCCAAAAGTTGCAGTTATCTGCGCACTTAAAAACAAAGACAGTCATGTTCAATGTGTCTCTGAAGAGGAAGTTCACCACAGAAATGGCAGTCAGGTCCAAAAAGTCATTAAGAGGAACCAGAACTTATAAAACGCAGCCACTATTGCATGAAAAAAAAAACAAGTCTACTGTGTTTTTACTTTTACCATTATACTACAGCCCATATCCATTTACTCATTTACTGAACACCCATGTTGCTGGCAACAGAAACAGAAACATCCCTGACTTTTAAAATGCTCAAAGCAACATGAAGAAGAAAGACTGAAGCACCATTCTGTCTGATATTTGATGCGCAGATGAGATGCAGTGTCTACCTTGGTAACACAAACGTCAGGCTCGGTTTACTGGCCACAAGTGCTGAGTGATAAATATTCATGATGCTGGCGCCTGCGCTTTCCCGATATCTGAGTGTTTGTCATTTCCAGACTTGAGCGTAAATACATTTAAAGTGGATGTTTTTTTCCCCCCTCTCTCCTCCTATTTGAGCTGGAGTCAGCATCAGCTCCATACGCTGCCTGAGAGGAGACGCGCTGCAGCCTGTCGTCGACTCCTCTTTTTACGAGCATTTTATTTTCGACGCCGTGTGTAGGCTCAGTGTAAACTAATACGACAGAGGCATTAAGTGGAAATTAAACAGCATAGTCGAGCTTCATGCTTTGCATTCAGTTGTAGTGGCGCGTTAAAGGCGCACCGTCTGGCTGCTATTTTGGCTAAGAGCTTGTTGTTTCTCTCCTCAGCACAAAAAAAAAAAAAAAAAAAAAAAAACATGTGCAGGGAAATAAAGAGGAGGATAAATTATAAATTCAAGTCTGTGGCCATAATCAGGCAAATAACCAAGAATCCAAACAAAACTCAAAAATATTGCAAGAAAGAATTTTTCCATCATTATTCTGAACTGTAAAAAGCGAATTTTACATTTAAAGGGGTTTTCAAGTTTAAACTGTGAATAAACTGGTTTTATTTCATCTCCAATATCCTCTATCGCCCTTTTGTCAATCTGGCATCAGCTTTATATTTAAATACGGTGCATGTGTGCAATTTCCCGCCAGCCTAGAAACCACATGAGCTAGTTTTAACACATCAACTTTAAACTATTTATATTTCCAGTTACATGTGAACATTTTTCTATAAAGCCTGAGAGTGACTTTGTGAAACGAGTTCACACGGCGTGGAGTGCGTCTTTTTCTATAGCAGTGCATCAGTGGAGCATCAGCACTGGAACCTAGATAGATAGTGTTAAATAGAGTCGAAAAAGTCATTTTATTACCATCCTTCATTTATCTCCAAATTTAATAGTCCGTGAAAAGAAAATATGAATACATTTCAATACATTTCAGCAAATCATCTAGGATGATGGGAGTCGTGGAGGTTTTTTTTATTTTTTTTATTTTGGCTGATAAAAACGCCAGGCACGCGCAAGCATGCATGCACGCGCACGCACACATACACACACACACACACACACACACACATACTTTCTCTGTTGCTGCTATGTGTGTATTTTTCTTTTTGTTTTGTTTTAAGATTTAAGTTGCTTTTTGGTTCTTTTCGGTTGTGTGTTGCAGTTTTGACAGAGCTGCAGACTGACAGATCGTGGCTCCGCGCACACTGGCAGTGTTAACCATGATCACTGGCGGCTGCTGATGTGATCTCTGCCTAATGGGGCGGTCAAGCAAGCTGCAGCCAGGAACAATGAGGGGCCACACTGACTCCTCAGCTCTGCCTAAATCTACGAAATCCGGCAAACACGGAAAAGAAAATAAATTAGATTTGAAAATTAGATTCCCGAACAATTAAGTAACGCAAACTACTCGGGTTTACACTGAGGAACAACCGCCGTGATTAATCGATTTAATTTGCACATTACTGGAGGGCAAAGTGTTGGATGTTAATTTTGAATAAACAGAAGATGCAGAAAGGGGTGGGGGGGTGGGTGGTGGTGGGGGGAGGATTTACTTATTCTGACTGTCAGGAAAGTTGTGACAGTGCGCTTAGAACATAGTGCAACCTTTAGCTTTAAATGAGCTGTAGCCTCTGACGCACACACACACACACACACACACTCTCCCCCTCTCTCCCTCTCTCACACACACACACACACTTGCAAATGCATGCACACACAGTAAACGGTTAAAATTATTTGTGCAGCTAAACGATTGAATCCAAACTGCACCAAATGCGTTACTGTGGTGGTGGTGGGGGGGAGTCTGTTTTAGTCTGCAGCAAATTATGATATTTTGGAGCACCCTATGTAAAAAAGAGAACCCATTAGTTTTCACACAGCACTCATGTTGAGATCAGCCTCAAACACTAATGAAAACCAATAACCTCCAACGCATTGCATTATTGTATTTTTCAATCCTTTAATATAGTACGAAATGTATCCAAACATTTTTTTGTAAACTAAATTTTACATACGAGCGCATTTCTCCATAAATACCGATCATTTCTAACATGTTACCGGTCCTTTACATGCGGATAAATATGGAAAATTGAGCTACTTACATGTAATAATACTTCCTTTCAGACAAAGCAATTGACAGAGATTTTATATTTATCACGTACATAAACAGATTGACACGGAATTTCAGGCTTTCACTACACGATTTATCGACATGACATTAAATAACAACAATGATACTGTGCTACTCAAACTGGACCTTGGACGAAAATGTTGCACTGAATAGGCTACAAAAGCACATTAATACTAAGAGTCGGTTAGGTCGACGTGTAGACTGTAGTAATACTGAATAATTCACATTTGGTACACAACTATAACATTCTTTTCAATGAAGTCTATTCATCGCAATATTCTTAGAACCATCTCATTTTTCCATATATCTAGGGACCACATTTTTCACAAATTCCCTTAAACTGTGATAGAACTATTTACAAAATAAAATATTACATTTTTTTTTCCAACTTGGTGAAATCCTTTATGTACAAAAATTCAGGCCTCTACCCGCAGATAGCATGCTTTTTTCTGAGCAGTCTCTCAGTAAAAATAAAGACTCAAAGAAATATTGAGGGGGGAAAAAGTTAAACTTGGTGGCGGTCCTCGCCTCCTTTAAGTCCATGCATTCTCTTTCACTGACATTATGACAGCCTCTCATTGATCGTTTGGGCCTCCCGTGTTTTCTCAGTCCATGTTTCACTGGCTGACTTTATAAAGTCTTTGATCCCAAGCAGTTTTTTTTTAAATTCTGCAGTCTCTTTTTCGCTTTCTTTTTTTTTTTTTGCAAAAATATTTACACGTACCATTCATTGAAATTTGACGACAGCGTGCTGTGGCTGGCTGTGTGGTGTACTGCTGAGGCTGCTGGTGATATGGAGCTGCTGCTCTGGTTCTCTGTGGACGGTGATACTATGGTGGGAGGTGTAGACGACTCGTACCCTGAACTGGCCGCTGGAGATGGCTGCGATCCTGGATTGGTGGATTCGTGGACCTGCAACAATGAGAAACATGCTGTAAGGAATCACGCTGCCAACGCTGCATTGCCTTTTGGTTTGTTATGGTGCAAATAGCAGACATAAGAAATGCATCAAAACAAATTAAGACTCCTAATTTGACTGTTTTGGACATCTGCAAAATTCTAAAAACAAAGCACACCCAAAACATGATTATTCTCATTAAGGTCTTAATCTGATTTATCGGTTGAAAGAAAAGAGAGAAAGAAAGTGTCAAGGCAAATTAACTTATGCTTCTCTATTTCTGAAAAAAGAAAAGAATAAAAGCTGCAACCTCTTATATTATTACACAATATAAATAAATTCCAGTCTACACATACACACAACTACAAATTCACAGCTTAAAGATGGAATATTATAATATTGTCAAAACAAGTGAGCACTGCAGGAAATAAAAGAATAACAATATAAAAGCCATCGGGTTTTACCTTCATGTGTTTTCGGAGGGAGCTGGGGTGTGTGTATGACTTGTCGCACATTTTGCAGAGATAGGGCTTGTCCGACGTGTGGACGTGCATGTGTTTCTTGCGGTCACTGCTGTTTGCAAATCGCCTGTCGCATCCTTCAAATTCACACTTAAAAGGCTTCTCGCCTGAATAAAGAAATAAAAAAAGAAAAGAAATTTAAAAAAAAAAGGAAAAAAAAGACAACGTTTAACACTGAGTAGATTTCAAAACTCCACATTACACATTCAAAGATTTTTAACGTGTAAAAAGAGACTGAGTTAATAATGAAGTCTGATAAAAAATAAGGCAGCCTTTTACCTTTAAATTTGTTGTTTTTTTTTAAATCACTGACAGACAGCAATAGTCTGCTTCCTTATAGGCTGTAAATTAATCTGACTTAACCCACTTAGACTAATGAATAAATTCAGTCAATAAGATTAAGATATGCTTTACAAATTACACTTTTCACAGAGAATAAGAAGAGTATAAAAAAAAGCCTATGAAATATTTTCTGTCGACACCTGCACTGAATCACATGCCAGTGAAGAGACTCCAGCTGCCTAATAAATAATAACCCGGATCGCATGCATATTTTGGATGGGATATTGTCAGCATGGATTTGGCAGGAAAAAAACGGCCAATCTGTGCGGTTCTTACCGGTGTGTGTCCTTTTGTGAATTTTTAGATTTTCCGAGCGTGCAAATACTTTGCCACAGCCGGGGAACGGACACGGAAAGGGCTTTTCTCCGGTGTGTACTCTGATATGATTTACAAGTTTGTATTTGGCTTTGAATGGCTTTCCTTCTCTGGAGCAGTCCTCCCAGAAGCAGACGTGGTTGGTCTGCTCCGGTCCCCCCACATGCTCCACCGTCAGATGGGTGACGAGCTCGTGCATCGTGCTAAAAGTTTTGTTGCACGACTTTTTGGGATTTGTCAGCTGCTCCGGCTCGATCCACTTGCAGATGAGCTCTTGTTTGATCGGCTGCCTCATGTACCGAAAGAAGGCCCCTGCTCCGTGGTGCGCGGCCATATTCATGTTCATGGGGCCATAGCCGTGCAGCTGGGTCGAAGCATAGTGGTCGGACCTTGGGCTCGTAACGTGGCCGTACTGGTCGGCCCGTCCGTACATGTCCCCCGAGAAGCCCAGCCGCATCTGGCTGTTGACCACGTTGGAAGAGGCATGGCTCGCCGCTTGCTCGTGGAGCCCTGGGAAGAGCAGGTGGCCCGCTGCATCTGAGTGTCCATGTGGCCCTGCGAAACTTCCAGAGGCGAACAAACTGTGCTGCGCCCCGGTGGCGTCCCCGAAACCCCGATTTCTGAAGAGAAAGTCCCTGGTGGAGTTGAAAGCCGCCGTGGAGTAAGAGCCAACGTGGGTCGGATGGTGATGGTGTCCCAGGGCGGCAGCTGCGTAGCCGGGCGCCTGGGAGGAAAACGCCGTCTGTCCGGAGCCAATATCGTGGGAGCTGTGGTTTATTTTGAAGGCGCCCATCCCATCCGCGAACGGATTTATCCCCAACGCCACTTCTCTCTCTGTGACTTCGCCTGTTGAGTGATGCCGTGAGGAGCCGAAAGTAGTGACTCCTATGGTGGGATACTGCGGTCCTGCGTCCAAGAGCATCTTCAGTCTAGACTCGCCGAGACGACTGAGAGCAGAAATCAAAAAATCACGCACAGATATTCTTCCTCCCCCTCTCTCTCTATCTCTTGGACCTCACTCGACTGAGCAAACTCTCAAATCCACCGATTTTCTGTTTACTTTTTTAAGACGCGAGGAATTCCCCTATACCGCTCATCCGATGCACACGCAAAATCATGTATGCATGCAATATTGTCTTTTGCGGTTTATCTTCCTGTGGCGCAACTTTCACCTCCTCAGTCAGGCGGTGAGCTCTAGACTGATAGTCGCAATCATTCCTGCAGATAAATGAATTGAAAAGACAACACAGTCCAGCCCTGATGAATGGGAGAGGAGGGGGGTAGTCATGTGGCCACGGAGCCGCGCGCTCATTGGCGGAGCACCTTTCCCCCCCAATAACATCCACTCACCAAATAACAATCCACGGTGCAGGGCCCACACTTCTATTGGCCTCTTTGCATCATCAATCCCAGATATTGTGAGATTGCTGACTGTGAATTTGGTTAAAAGGCTGAATAACAGCAAAACAAAAGTTGACAAACACAAGACAGCAACTGGCCTCGTAGGAAGTCAAAGCACGTTTTGCAGCCATATAGTGCACTGAGTTATAAAGCATCTACTATCTATCTATCTATCTATCTATCTATCTATCTATCTATCTATCTATCTATCTATCTATCTATCTATCTATCTATCTATCTATTTATCTATCTATCTATCTACCTATCTATCTATCTAGTGTCAGGTACAGGTATGGAGAACAGAGTTTAACGTGTTTTCCTGGGGAAGCCCTGAGGTTTGATATAAAGCCTGCCCACTGTCATCACTCTCTTTACACGCCTGTCATTCTCGTCGAGAGGGAATCCACGCAATGTTTGGTCGTCTGACTCTTGTGCGTGTTTTGTCGTTCTCTTCTTCCTCCCCTCCCTCGAACGCAATGTGTTTCTGCGTCCGCTGGAGCTCACACACCGGTGGAACATCTGTGCTTTAGATTTCCACATCACCATGCTCACCAGTAAGCCCACGTTCAAAAAAAAGAAAAAAAAAAAAAAGAAAGGTTACCTTGAAAATATATATAGGTCAGTATTTAACTTGGATGCACCAGTATGCCTAATGTATCCATCACGGTTTGGCTGTGCCTGTGCAACTTACTCATTTTTTGCAGGCCAGTGATGCATAGCCTGTGTGTAAAACGTTGTGGGTTGTCGAAGTTATCAAGTGGGATTTGCGGCGCTCTCTGCAGGAACCTCCGGCTGCTAGAGTTCAAAGCCACATGCACAGACGTGCCATGCGAACCATTAAAATATCTTCTTGGCTACTAGACTAGTTTCTACAAGACATTCTCCAAGTCAGTCTTGAGAGACCAAGGAAAGAGATGAAGTTTTGTTGTTCTCAACTTAACAAGTAGACCTACATCTTGATCCGACGTTTTTTTCTTTAGGTAGCCCACTGCTCTGATTTTACAAAATGTGGAGGGATCTTTCAACAGGTGGAGAACGGTAAGAATGACACATCATTGAAAAAGAGTCAGAACTGGAAGTCATAAAGTCAGACTTGCAACAACTGAGGCTAAATTGGAACCTGTGCGCCAAGAACAGAGTTGCTGGTATTATACACAAGTTTGAAAGCGCATTTAAAGTTTCTTTTGTGCCTCAAAGCGACTGTAACATGTTTAATTCCAGTGCGTAAAAGATGCGTCCTAATTAAGAGGCCAATAACCGTTTAGAGTCATGATCCTAATGTGTTGCAGTCATAACCTAATGTAGAATTTAAAATGGCTACCAGGAGCTATTTAGGATTTACTGTGAAAGAAACGAAGCCAAAGCAACAAAAAAAAAAAACAGCGTTTTATGAGACCTCTCTGCAATATTCAGCTTTTTTGTTTAGGAGCTTAAAGTCCCCCTGCTTACTTGTCTCCAAGAGTGAGTACATGCACAACTTGGACCAGAAATAGCACTTCAAAGTTTTGCATTACGCTGGCGCTGTGATGCCTCTGAAGGCTACAGCTGTGAGCCTCATGAACCCCATGCGTAAAGGCCATTTAATAAACATCTTTTGGATCCGTCATGTCTCAAAATATTGACTCAATTTCTAACGTGCTGGATATGACGCTGTCAGCAAAGATTTTGACAAGTCAATCCAGAGAAATAACCGAGAAGGAAATACTTTTTAAAGCTATTTTCAAAAACAAAAAAAAACATTAAACAAGTGACTGGGTGTCCTTTTATTCAGCATATTCAGTTTATTACTTTGGTGTAGTTACTAAACCTGAAAACGACACAGTCAGTTGTCATAAAACCCAAGTTCATATTATGTGCAGCTGATTTTCTTACCGATGATTTGTAAGGCGTTTAAACACCGACGAGCGACTGGGATAATAAATGTAGGTTGTAGTCTTACAACCGCAGAAGTCAAATAATTTATTAAACACTTACCACAGTGATCAGCACTGTATGTGACCTTCTGTAAGGTCACTTCCCGCAGTTATTTATTTTATTATTTTGTCTGCAACTACAAAGATTAAACGTTCAAACCAAACATTTAAAAAAAAAAAAAAAAGATCTGAAGCGTTGGCATCACAGTTTGGTTTCAACACATAAGACAACTCATAACATTTAAAAAAAAAATAAAGCAATAGCTGTTAATCAGAAGAATATTTCAAGGGAAAGACTAGAAAAATATTTGAAATTACCTAGTTGTGACACACAAGCATATTAGTTAAAATTTCGGTCAAGCATGTTTGTTCCAGAGACTGTGTCCACCGTGCTGAGGACGGGGCTATATTCCATGTACAGTAGCATCCAAACATCACTCAACATTTTAATGACAACACACCGAATTTTTTCCAAATGGTCCCGTTTTGTCGGCTGATGGTTTAAAAAGACAATGTCCATGAAAAATAAAAAAGCATGAGTGAGAGGTGGATGATTTAGAAAACGCTACCGCCTTTTGTTGTAATCCACAACTGTTTACCTCCTCAGCATTCAAACAACAGCAATAAAAAAGAATCGCTAGGATAAAGTTTTATACTCTGTAGGATAAGATTGTAGTAACCGATACTTACAGTACACACGTTTTATTTTCAACTTATGTCTGCAACGGCACCACCTCCTGTGACCCTCATGTGCTGCCGTCCTGGGTCTAAAAGCAAAATTACCCCGGATCATAACAACAGGTCCCGTCCATTACATTTTTTTTTTTCCTCGGGACAATGGCCGCAGCTCTCCCTATTCACACTCACTACACACACGGATCCCACCGAGCAGAGCACGGAGTCGACACTGTAGTACGCGCTGAGGGGCGTAAACTGCTGGATATGTAAATATGGGTATTTATCAAAGCGCATATTAATGATATGTACTCCGGACTATTTTAAACTCCCACGTGGAGTTTTCCTTTGCTTAAGTTGACAAGTTTGTCCGCTCACGCCGATCTTTAGCGTGCGTAAAGTTGTGCGTAATTTGTGCGTAAAGTTGTCCTTCATACGTTGCAGGGCAAAATGAAGATATCACTGCATTATTTATGATCCTTACAACTTTTATAGTGACAATATACATACTCTTTCGAGGCAGTTTGTTTTGTAATCGCATAATCAAAGTGGGAAATTGCTGTTTCATAGCCGCGCAGCCTTTGTTCACTGCAACAAAAGAAAGACGACTGTATATCTGGATCAACTTTTTTAGGACTTTTATCGTACAATAACCTTTGCATAACAACTATTTTTCTCAAGCGTTGCCAGAGGCACTGCGCATGCGTGCTGGCTGCGTGCTGTCACTAAGACATTTTTCTTCACGTTGGAAACTGTCACTGGTGACGTCAATCACCGAGCTCTGACCAATTAGAGCGCAGGGTGATTGTTTAGCTCCACGGGCTGCTCGCCTACCATGAATCTCTATTCAGTATCAAAGCGTCCTGCTGCTGCCTCTCAACCGAATGGGATTCCATGTAGTCTGCAGATAGACTTAACTTTATAAAGTTTTTTTTTTTTTATTTTTCATTGCGATTAAAATATATTTGTCATCATCATTATTATTTTGCCTGCTGTCAAGTTATTCTAAAATTAGGAAGTAATGAGCGTGGATGCATTGGGAAGCCCCGTGATGGACCCTACGTTTTCCAAACGGAACACGGCGCTGAGATTAGTTGACTTGGCAGGGGCTCACCACCATCACCATCATCACCACCATACCCCTCAGAGCGTGACAGGCTTCCCGGGGTTCAGCAGCCATCCACACTCAATGGCTCACTCGCACCCTGGGGAGATTACTGCGGAACCCCGCCTGGGGCCGAGTCCATTCGGGCCAGAACACATGGGGCACTCCGCGGCCCTCAAAATCAGCCCAGCCCATCATTATCCCCACCACCATCACCACCACCACAATCATCACATGGCAGGCCACAGTGAAGTGGTCTCCAGTCAAACGGGAGCTTTTGGCCCGGTTCAGGCGACATCGGTCCCCTATTCCATGTCTCACACGGCCCAGGCTTTATCCGCAGGTAGGGATTTCCTCATCCGGAGAGATCTGACAGCTCAAGCCATGCCAGTACTGACTGACCAGACTGCTGGTTCAGCCTCTCACCACGGAATGTTTGTCTCAACAACAGGTAGCTATCCCGGACACTATGGTCATCACCCTGACGCTGGGAACCATACCCTCTTCTCCGGACTCCATCACGACCAGCCTTCAAGCGGATCACCGGGTGGCCAAGCGTTGAATGGACAAATAAGGTTAGGACTACCTGGAGAAATGTATGTTAGGTCTGATCACTTGAGTCAAGTGGCAAGCTCCAGGGCTGATCCGTTCTCCGCCTCGCCTTTGCATGGCTACGGTGGTCTGAATCTGAACATGAATCTTAGCGCTCACCACCACCACGGAGCCGGGGCTTTTTTCCGCTACATGAGGCAGCCGATAAAGCAAGAGCTGATTTGCAAGTGGCTGGAGCCGGAGCACTCGCCGAAGAAACTTTGCTCCAAAACTTACAGCACCATGCACGAACTCGTAACGCATGTGACGGTGGAGCACGTTGGAGGACCAGAGCAGGCGAACCATATATGTTTTTGGGAAGAGTGTCCGAGGGAAGGCAAACCATTTAAAGCCAAGTACAAACTTGTAAATCACATTCGAGTTCACACCGGGGAGAAACCGTTTCCATGCCCGTTCCCTGGCTGTGGGAAAGTGTTTGCAAGATCCGAGAACCTTAAGATTCACAAAAGGACGCACACAGGTCAGTAGGTGTATATTCATAGAACGAAATGTTGTAGAAATGTTGAAATTGCAGCATGTTGTATGAACCAAATTTATAAAGTCGCATGCTGAAATTCAGCTATAAGCTTTGCATAAGTATCCAGAGCGACGTAAGCGATGTTTCTTCTAATTCTCAACTTCCTTTTTTTTTGGTTAGTTTTAATTTGATTTCCCTTTGGTTTCACGCATTTCAAATATCCTCTGATGAGCCAGGGCAATTAATCAATCTGTGCTGCTGAGACATCAGGACGCAACAGCTACTGGCCACCTGTTTGTTATGAGTTGCACCAGTGCTCGCAAGTTTCACAAAGGTTTGAGCTTTGGGGATTATGGTACAGCTCACTCAGGCGTTTGACGGTTCAACCTCTTGTTTACACCACAGCACAAAGACTGAGGCCCACGTCAGGTCTTGTCCAAGTAGCTTAGTGCATGCCAGACATGACTGGCAGGAAAAGTTGGAGAGGTGCATCTTCACATACAGTAACTGATATGATGATGTGGTGATGATGATGTTATTATCTCTTTTTTGTTTTCAGCTACTTGTTGCTGTCATTATTCGCTGCATGTCCCTCTATTTTATCATGTAGTAGCTGCAATAATCATAATAATAATAATAATAATAATAGTTGCATTCACTGCCTTGCTGCATTTAAAGCTACCAGGAAGGGAGTAGCTTTATTTTACTTACGTGTTAGAGTATTTGTATTAACTTTATTTTCCAAGGAGGTGTTTGACTTCGTGCATGGTCAAATAAAAAAAACATGCTTTTGGAGTCATCAGCACGTTATAGCCTTTAGCCAATTCAACAAGTTGACAAGAGCAGACGGCTAAAATAATTCACCAACAGGTTGGCAGAGCTGACTGCACCTATCCTGACTGACGTGTGCACAATGCAGCTGGAGTCAGCAGCTGATTTAACTTTTAAAAAACATATAATGGCACAATATGGCTGCTCGCCTCTGTGACCCAGTGACGTGCTGTGGAGCTGGAGAGGGGGGGGGGGAATAAAGGCCTCGAAATGTCGAGTCAGACTTGTAAATTAATACAATGACTGCGTTCCCTCTTTCGGTGGCTGCATGGCACTCCCCCCTTTGCTCCATTTCTGCACCCTATGTATTATTCATATAATTTGCTCACATTACCTAAGTACAAATCTGTTAAATTATTTCTGTGTGTTGACTCCCAAGGGGCCTGGTCTTTGGTATCATGTTTAAAACCTATCCGAAAGTGTGGTTATGACTGGGGCTGCCCCTGGGGTCTGTTCCTCGACGGTTTCTTGTACTACACTAATATCCTTGATTGGCTCTCTCAACCCAACAGCTGAAGGTCAAATTGATATTCAACCCGCAAGTGTAATTAGACAGAGGCAATTACATATTCTCAAAAGCTTTAATCGGAGGAGAAAAATCAGCAGTGGATGATTTCCGTGTAATTTATTCAGATTGTCTTTTTTTTTTTTTTTTTTGCCTTGTCATAATCAGGTAGAAATACTCGTTATTAAGACACAAAATCAGACCCAGTCCATAACCATTTGCTGGATCCAAATAGCAGACAGGCTGCGTTAGCACACAGTAGGTGAAGCCTGGCTGTGGCAATACTTTCATTTATCATTATTTTCAGTTGGTTTTAGGCCTGCTATGTCTGTGCTCATAGCTTGTCTGTTTTGACGTATGTCTTGATGCATGCAGGCGCCAGGTATAGACCCAGGACAGTGGGGGTTCAGCCCTCCTGTTTGCACCAGACTGAGACTCATGTCACACTTACTTTTTTTTTTTTTTTTTAAAGGAAGAGTGCAACCACAGTCAGGATATAAAAGTGTGTTTGCTGTAAATACACAACACACTTTTATTTTTTTTTTCAAAATTACATTTTAAAATTTATCAAAAAAAAAAAAAGTCGTGAAAGTGGCTGTAAATGTAGCTGCTTTTTATTTTTGAATTTTGTGATTTTTAGTTTTTGGTCGCAGGTACTTGTTGCTAAAGTTTATTCAAAGCACGTGTTGGTCATAAAGTCAGCTCAGCCACAGTTAGTGGTTTTAAACATTAGACATTCCTCTCAAACACTATCAAACTGCTATAACATGCAAATGAATAACTACATAAGGTGATGCTGTGTGATGAACACCAAACATCCACGTGTGTAAATCTTCACTTTACTGATTCATGTTTCATTGTGTCACCGTCACTGTTAACAGGTGAGAAGCCCTTCAAATGTGAGTTTGACGGCTGCGACAGACGCTTCGCCAACAGCAGTGACCGGAAAAAGCACTCCCACGTCCACACCAGCGATAAGCCCTACAACTGCAAAGTGAGAGGCTGCGATAAGTCCTACACACACCCCAGCTCCCTGAGGAAACACATGAAGGTGCACTGTAAGTCCCCCCCGCCCAGTTCAGGCTACGAGTCGTCCACCCCGTCCCTGGTCTCCCCCTCCTCAGACTTGGGCCGGGAGCCAGGGGGCTCCTCGGTGCTGTCGGAGCCGGTGGGAGCCTCCCAGCCCGCGAATTTAAGTGAATGGTACGTGTGCCACAGTTCAGGTGCCAGCGGCGCCCAGACACCACCCAGCGAGCCCTCCACACCCGACCCCACAGACGAGCCACCTTACAGAAACCCAGAGCCGAGGGACGCGTTTTAACCCAATTGGACTCACACACGGCGACAGAAGTGACAGAACACATTTTCAGAAGCTTAACTATTAAAAATAGTCTGGCTTTGGTGCCTCCTATTTGCCTGTGAAGGTCCACTGGTCCCCCACTTTTTTTTTTTTTTTTTTGGATGAGCCACCAAACAGACGCGTTATAACCACATTGGAAGGAAAGAGTGCAAACCCTTAAAGACGTGCTAACTTCCAGGCACGATAAAAGAATATATTTTCAAACCTCAGCTATTCAAAATGGTTGGCTCAGTGCCTGTACGCCCTGACGGCCCACTGGTCCACTTGTGGAGAGAGTCGTGTAAATCCGTTAGACTATGTGGTACATTATTGTAGGCTAGGCATGTTGGTGTAAAATTATTTTGTAAATTCCAGTTTTGACTTCAATATGTTTTTATTTATTTTTCAATCTGATATTGAAGGATTTTTGTATTATCGAACCAAAGTGCATGTTTCAATTAGGGCATAAATGTACATTTGTAAATTTTGTAAGTTTCGATGTGTTGATGTTGATAGTTTTGGAGGGATCTGTCTTTGAGCAGCTTCTTGTTGATAACTGCAGTTATTTGTACAAAACATTTTATGTTTACATCACCCCCCCCCCCCCACCCCCACCCCATTTGTGCAGAAGGTCAACAATTGAACTGTTTCATACGCCTGCAGTATTTGCTATACAACCGTGAAATTCTCAATGTTTTATCAAAGTGGGCATTTTGTGATTTTTGTATCATTGTCGTCAATTTTTTTTTTTTTTCATTTTTGAATATTTGAACTCGCGCCACTCAAAATGCGTACCGAATTGCCTTGTAATTTGTGAGTATTTTGAATAAATCTTGTATGACAAAAGTGAAATCGCTGCTGAGCCAGTGAGGTTTATGAAATTTAAGTATCTTCAGGGGAATATGTGTAACATTTATTTTATGACACTAAACAGGTGTTTAAAAAAATATATTTTCCGTAAAAAAAAAAAAAAAAACTGTTGCTTCCTTACACGCAGCTTGTTTGTAAAGTCCAGTAGCTAAAAACATGTCCAAGTCTGCTTTTCAGATGCAGAGAAAACTGCTAAAATTCTAAGAAATAAAATTTAATGAAAGGTCTTTTCTAGAACATTTAAAGTTTTATTTCCCAAAGTGTTTCTTGGTTAAAAAAAAAAAAAGAAAAAAGAAAGAAAGGAAAAAAAAAAAAAGGAGGACTTAAATTGTGCTCCACTTGTGTTAAGTCTTACTTTCTCAGCTGAGCTGTGGTTTGATGCAGACGTGGGCAGAGTTTGATGAAAGGCTACAATATTCTGATCCAGACTTCAAAGAGCATTTCGTACAAAGAGCCATTTTTTCACGACGGTGAATCCTCATGGTGAATTAAGATTTCTATAGCAATAGCCAAGTCAAACTCAAATGATATGGGGCCAAGTCCGTGGACTCAAAAGCCCGCTCTAAAGAATGTAATATTTGCTTCCCATGGGGTCGGAAACGGTAATCTATGTCCTTTATATTGCAGACTGGGGCAGTATAAAGAAGAAAAATATATTCTTTTGCTCTGGGCCTACTTTACGACAATCAAAGGAGAAGCCGCTAAAACGCAGTTGTCCCACACCATAATAGACTTGCACTGCAAGAGGAGCGAGCTACTCAATGGGTAAATTTTAACCAGAATCATATTTTAGCCTCAATACATGAGATATAAAAAACTATAAGAGCTTGGCTGCCTGTAAAGATAAGTGCAAATTTCAACAACAGATGTATAAATTAATTATTTCAGCTTTAAACAGACATATCATTTTTTTAGTAGTGTATATAAAACGAAACTTGTGAATTAAAAAAAAAAAAAAAAAAAAACTGCAGAGCTGTGTTGTCCTGGGAAAAGTTTTGGCTGAGGGTTAAATTTTTACACCGGTCTGGACTGAGGCAGAAGTGGGTGGAAACAAGAAACGCTAGAACACCTCTGATACGTTTCTAGAGTTTGGTTAAGTGCGTGACAGTTTGCTCTGTAGAGGAGGCAAAGAATAAACACTAAACCAATCAAATAGAAGAAGAAGAAGAGGATGATGACGATGATGATGCCTCTTTTGGCACCAGCTCTTGTGCATAGAGGAGAAAAAAGAAAGGAAGGAAGAAAAAAAAACAAGATAAACAAGATAGTTGGATCTCAATTGAAAGTGGGAGTCTTTGAAGTGGAAGTTAATATCAGAGGGATTCTTCTAGGTCGTCTGAACAACGTTGATGACACGGAAAGCCTTTTGTCACCGATTTGTTGGGCTCCTCTCTATTGGGCCGTCTAAAGCTTTTAGTTCCAGCCGTCAAAATGGACAAGACCTAACTGAGTCGCGTAAAAACATTTTCCATTCAGCGCTGAAAGTGAAGGAGAGGCAACATTTAAAAAGGCTTGTTTCGTTAGAGAAAGAAAGGGAGGGAGAAAGTTAAAACAGAAGGTCCGCGAGTCAATTAGGTATGGCACACTCTGCGTTTTTTAGCCAAAGTATTTCTGAATTTGATCGTTACTGCAGGCGGAGATCAAAGACAAAATAAAATGGCCTTGAATTAATTTGGAGGCCACAAAAAAGAAAACTAAAATTATACACCAGCGCTGCAGAACTGTGTGCACGTCTGCTCTGCACTAGTTCAGTGACCTTTACGCCTAATAATTTATGACTTTGACCAAATCTAAACATTCTGTCTTCAGCCAGAAATTGAGCTGGTAGGAATAGGACTGGAAGGGTTTGGATGCATCCAAAGACTTTGCATAAAGTTGAAGCACAGCAGAGATAAAACATGACGACTGTTTGCTTTATTGTAAAAGTGAAATTCCCGGCGTGCAGACACTGGATACCACAGGCAGTTAGAACTGGAAGAGAGGAGCTTTTAACAACTGATCCCGTTGGGTTCACTCATCGGGGCTTCCCACCTTCAGCTGAGTGACAACCTCTGATCTGATATCAGCTATGGGGTCAAGAATCAAGAGCAGGTGTGTGTGCGCGTGTATGTGTATGGGAGGGGGGGGGGGTGCGTGTGTGTATGAGAGAGAGGGAGAGAGAAAGAGAGAGAGATAAAGATAGAGAGAGAAAGATAGAGAGAGAGAGAGAGAGGAGGAGGAGAGTGCCTCCACTTGAGCAGCAACACTGCACGGATGCCAGTCCACTCCAAGAAACAAAACAGGAAACTGATGGCGGCGTTGCAGTTGCACAGGAAATACATAACCACATTAATTACAGAATAGATGGTTAAAAAAAAAAAAAAAAAAAACTAAAAGGAAAAAGAAGGGGGGAGGTTTTGAGCTGCCAAAGCGCAACAAAAAAGAAAATGAATCCATTTCATTTCTTGCAAGGCCCTCTCACCACCACCGCTGCATCCTAAGGCTCATTTGAGTGTGAAATATCATTTCTTTGTAAAATAATGGAGGCGGTAATCCTACTTCCGGAAACTGTCCGGCATTATTGAACAAAGCCCTTTTAATAGGGGGATTAGCAGTCTAGGAGTAAAAGCTTCACTCACCCTCCCTCCACACCACCCTCATCACAACCTCCCCCCCCCCCCAACCACCACCTCCAACCCCCCCCCCCCCTTTCCTCCACCACGTCCACCCCACACTCCAACACCAGCATCAGCACCTCCAGCACCAAACCAAGTCATTATTATCAGGAATGAAGTGGCCGAAATTGGCATGGAAGATAAAGGGAAAGGCAGAGAGACAGGTGCAATAGAGCCACCAGAAACAAGAGCGGCAAAGCAGGGCAGGGCTGTTACAATAGAGCTGACACTCCGGAGACACTGAAGAGAAAGATGTATCGATTATTATTTTTTTTTTTTTACTATTTATTTTTGGTCATAATAAAAATGGCTTCATAATAAACAGACATCTTTCTAAACCCCCCACCCCCCAATCTAAATATCAGCCTGTTGTGTTTTTCTGCGTAAAGGAGCATTCCCCTTTATTTCCTAGACTTTGATCGAGTGCGCAGAAGTGAGGTCAAAAGGCAAAGTCTGCACAGCCACAAGTTAACTACAACCATAAAGCTTGTCATGAATATTGAATATTTTATTCTGATAATATCCTTGGCTGGTTTCCGAGGGGCTTTACAAGATCACACGGCTGTGATGTATAGGCTACCACGAGCTTCCGTCGTAAAGATTTATGACAACCTTTAAAGCCAAATTAACTGTATTCCGCATATAAAAAGAAAAGGTGAGCGAGTGGAGGCAGGTTTAATGCTACACCCCGGCGGTGGCTCTTGTATATAGCAGGCAAACCACACATCAGTCACTATCCTGGGACCTGGCAAAACCAAATCTGGGCCTGTAAGACCGTATAGCCCACCACCACCGCCACCACCACCCTCCCTGCCACTCCTCCACTCAAGCACCCCTCCAGGCTTTAGGATTACCGTCACCCACAGATTTCAGGAAACTAAGTTATTTTACTTTCATAGATGAGCGGGCTCCCTCCAATGCGAATCAGCCCCCTAGCAGCCTATAGGCCCGAACACGGATTTTCTAACAACCTCCACATTATATGGCGGAATGTGCCACATACTTCACACCTGCACTCTGAATAGCAGCTCTCTTTCAGTGTATGATACGCCTGTTGGCCTTGGTCTCAATGCAGCTGCATGAGTGAATCAGCGACCCGCTTATTTGCTCTCTTTTGATCTGAGATCTCCTTCTCTCAGCTGAAGACTGTGTAGTTAGCGAGAGCTGTGATGACTTCTTTTATTATCACTCCATACATGCAGCGGGACTTGTTGCTGCAACTTGAGCAAAACATATAGATCTAAATATTGTTGGAGCCTATTCAGAAACGATGTGTCCACATGCACATGAAGAGGGAGGCAAATATGGGGAATTAAAAACGTAAATTTAAAAAAAAAAAAAAAAAAGAAGAAAAAAAAACACACCAGCCGTAATATAAACAGTAATCTGATGGCGCACTATTCCTTCCTGTGCATTTCTGCGCAGCTCTAACAAGAGTCATATTTTTAAAAAAATATTCCTCAAATAAAAAAAAAAAAAAAAACAGCAAACTAAAATAAATAAATAATTTAAAAGACTTAACATGAATGCAAATAGTAAGGGCTTAACAATGAACAGTGTCCCTCCAGATTTATGAAAGTGGGCCATGCGTCATGCAGAATAAATTATTCCAGATTTGAGGAATTGCCCTTAAGCGATTGAGTCGATCTGACGTTATTTATCATAACCTGCACTGATCATCTTCTGCTGACCTCTGTGATCCGACAAAAGCAGCAGTCACGGTGAACAGGTGTGTGAGGATCCATGGAGGATCCAACAACAACACAACTAAACTAAATTCTAAATTTTATTCTAATCTAAACAGAGATGTAAAGGCTCCAGAGGCCTCGTCCCCAAAGTTTCCAGCACAATCCTACACTGAGCGAAGGCACATGCAGATAGCCATGTGCTGCTGAAATGAAAATAAAATAACGATTTTTCCTGTTGGTGGTTCACAGACAAGGAAATGAACCGTTTTAGGACAAAAAAACCCTCCTACTGATTTAGCGGAAGCCATAATGGCAAAAGTGCGTTTATACACTGGAAAAAAAGGCAACAGTATATCATCATATATCAAAATAACACAGAGTGTTAGGAGATGCAAATGCTGCCAGCATTATGAATCATTGGTTTATCTGCACTATTTCACACGTCAGATGGGAAATATGTTCCAAAGACACAAGCAAATGCACAGTTTGAGAAGGAACATAATGCATGTGATCAGAAGACTTTGGGTCATTTCGCCATCTCCCGCAGGAAAGACATTATGCCTCTCATATTTACATACTCTTTAATATTTGTCAAACATTCATAAATTACAAACTAATGAAATGTTCGACGGTCCTTGGAGATCAGGCTAATGAAGACATAGACTTTTGCTCTTGACACATCTTTGTTAGGTTTAATACCATTCTCTCTATCACGCTCTATTAACTATTATTATACTTATGTCAGGCCACCGCTGACACGTTACGACATCAGGATCACCTGCTGTAGGTGGGCACGCCATGGGATATAAATGGCCTCCATCCATAATGCCAGTAGCCTGTATAAAAGTATCACATTTTAGTGAGATTATAAATAAAAAAAAGTGAATTTTAGTGGAGTGTAAAGCACCCAGCTACATTACACTACACAAAAACCTTTACAAAAATATCAGGAAAAAAATATTTTTTTTACTTATAAGTTGTTTTAAATGTAAAATTATTAGTTTATACACATTTATTAGTGCAAGAAAATGTTTCATAACAAGTTTGACAGGTTATAAATATAACTCCACTGGGATATTCTTCCACTTCCTTTCAGACAAAATACACTCTCAACACTGTAATGCATGATTTGTTAAAATGGATATTTTTTTGCAGTGCACGCAGCTTGTGTGACCATTACAACGTCAAGAGGAACTTGGACGACTGAACCTGTGAAACGAAGAAAGGGAGAAAGAGGAAGAGGAGGAGAGGAGGAGGGGGGGGGATATTAATTATGGAACAGTGTCGCCGGTGTAGAGTTAATTTCCACCCAGGCCAAGCATTTATTTATTTATTCATTCTTTCATATGATTTCCCCCACCCATTCTTTGACCCAACCTTTGCTACCGCTGCACATCCCCACACACTAAAACCTACATTGATCAAAACCATATCCACCAACTGGAAATACTTTGAAATTCAATGAATGGGAGTCATTGTCACTGCAACAATATAGATCCTTGGAGACGTGATTATTTGACAGAGCAAATCCCCAGTGTGTCAAGGTTGTCATATTCCCCTCAATGTCCAATGCAAATACCGCGGCATAATCAGATGCAGCAGCATGACGCGTTTATTACTTTGTCAGTCATTTTGATAGGACAGTATTGAAACAAAACGAGCGCACGTCCGGTAATAGAATTAAAGAAAAACCCTTTCAGCGGCTGGCGACTTCAGTTTGACGTGTAAACCATATGTAGATTAAAATCGCTCTCAGAGAGGTCAGCGGGTCTTTATCTGTCCGTGAAAACTTTATTCAACAGCAATAATAGGCTAATGCTACTAATAAAAAAATAATAATAATAAAAATAAGAATGATGATATAAAAATAATAATATTACATTTGACGCAATTATTCTCGGTAGAAAACTCTTATTTTGGAGAGTGTTGATAAACAGAAGAATTAAAAGCACTTGATTCTGTCTAAAGAAATACAAAGCAGGACTTCTTCTACTATTTTTTTTATTCGCACTTCAGCGCAAAAGACGCTATGCGTGGCTTATCCTCCTTGTCCATGAGTTAATTCATCAAAAGAAAAAGTTTCAATAAGATTTTTTGTCTTGCTTTCAATAATAAGTCGACCACTGCGACATTCTTTGAGCTTAGGCTATCTTCATAATACTGATTTGTGTAGCCTAGGAAACTGCTCAGACCAGTGCAGAAGCAAGCCCACGGGATTTTTGTCCATCTATTTCTCCAAATTCTCCATTAAGGCTGGATAAAAAATGACCACAAGTAGGCCACTTAAAAAAAAAAAAGTATATATATATATATATATATATACATATTAGGGAATATATAAGATAAAATAAGCATGACCCGTGCACGAGCAGACAAGGTAAGTGTCATTTTCCCTCACGTTATTGCACTGTCTGTATAGGTAAAGAGGCACGTGAATGATATGTGAAGAGTGTGTTAAGAGCTGTCAGGAAATCAACCTCTGAGTCCTTACCCGACGTTAAGGCTGTCTAATTTCTAGGCATAATTAACTTTATGCTCAGAATCAATTGTTTCCTGTACACAGCCAGGGTCCAGGACTGCAAGCAGTGAGAGGCCTATTTGAGCATGTGAGAAAGCAGGAAGCAGCCCTACCTGCCACTCATTAAGCCCACAAAAACTCAATACAAAGAGGGGGGAAGAAGGATTAGACCTGCTCGTTATACCTGCCGCGCAATTAACACTACTTATTCTTCTAATCCCTCTGTTCTAGAAATAATTGGACTTGCAATAATAATACAAAAACCACGCACGGCCAAATGCCTAAATTGTAGAAAATGCATATTTTTGTGTGGGTATGATAATTACAACAATAATAATAATAATAAAAATCTGTTTATTATTATTTGTCCTATCAGGAATTCAAGTTAGAATTTCTCTTTCTCTCTGTGTGTGTGTGTGTGTGTGTGTGTGTGTCTGTGTGTGTGTGTGTGTGTTGGTGAGGGGGGAGAGGAGGGGTGAAGGGTTGGGTGTGTGTGTGTGAGTGTGTGTGAGTGTTGGTGGGGTTGCCTTTAAAGGAGCCCAAAGAATCTGCTGCTGATTTGCGGAGAATGCTCTTCCTCCTATTTTCATGTGAATCAGGTAGAGAATTCAGCATCTTCCTCCTCCTCTGCAGCCTCAGGCGGGTAATCACATCCCCTTTAGAAACGGAGGTAGCTGCAACTCTTTGTCCCCGTTGTGTTGTAGGTGAATCGGAGCACACTTGAACTGAAAGAGGACTTGACCTTTGCCTTTATGTTTTCCCCCCAATGTTTGTCTAAATCACAATTGTCTTTTGTGAGGGGACATGCGCTGCCGTGACACGTCCCATTGAGCGGATGGATGTTCGCAGTCAGACGGAGTGGAGAGGACGTCAGTGGCTCATAGGTGTTTGTAAACATCTTCTTTTTTTTTTTTTTTGTGATCTGATCACAAGGTAGAAAAAATACTAAAAAATAGAGCAGGATCAAGAGGAAAAAAATGACACGTGAATGAATGGAATGATACAGGTTAAAAAACATTTTCTGCAAGTGTCTGAATGGGCCAATACTTGTTTCTATAGGTGATGAATTTCTCGCTCCTGTGTGCTGTAAACACGTTTAACACGCATTCGTGGACCCCCGCGAGGCTCCTAGACGCACGTGCTTCATATTGCAGGAGGGATAAACTTGTTACCATTCATGTCACCGCATAGGTCTACCTGCATCTCTGCTGGATGGACATACGGGTCAGTGGAGCTCTCGGAGGTGGGATTCCTCCAGGTTTCTGTCAGTGTTCTCTCATTAGTTTGCTGTAAACAAACACTGGCCTACATACAATCATGTACCAGTAATATATACAAAGGTAGCTCAACTGTAGAGGTCATCACGTAGCGAATTAAAATCAACAATGTAAACAAAATGCATTAAAAATTCGGAAATACATTATTTTTTGTTTGTTTTCCTTTAAAATAACATAATTACGATTCCTCTCAACCATAGAAAATGACTTAATCGCCCAAACCTTTATATGAAAATCCAAAGCAACATTTTATGCTCCTCACATCAAAACATTTGACTTCACCCCAACATCCTTCTGAATTAACGTGTTTTTCAAGAACATACATTTGCTAGAATCCACTTTAAATGCGCAATCGGTTTACGTAGGTTTGTTACGTAAATCAATACTGCATAATTCCCCTATAGTGTGTAAATAAAATGTATAAAAGGTAAATATTCTTCTTTTTTATATATCATTTATAAACGCACACAGACCGATTTTCATCAAACAACGTAACTCCACAGTAACAGAAGAAAAAAAGAATAACTTTGATTTGTTTGGTCCAAGAGAAGCCTGTCAATCATGGCGATGCCAAATCTGTGCGTATGTTTTGAATTTCTGTGCTTGGACTTTCCACTACAACGTGATTAAACCGTGATTGAGAAATATGCGTCATTTTAACACGTGAAACATTTCAATAAATCAGCCACAACGAGGAACGCGCGCACCGTAGATATGTAGCACCACTAAAGGAGTTATTTTGACGAATACAGCTCCTCAGAAACATCCACCCACTAACAGCATGGTGGGTCTGAGCCGCCTTCCAACAGGCTTTTGACACGTTGTAACACTCTACTTGTCAGTTTTCACAGTATCTTTATTTCTATGTGCAGCCTTGTTGCAGTTACTCTCAGCACTCAGTAAACTGCGGGAAAGTTGCTTGGGAGCGATAGAAATACTAACGGAGCCAGTAAACGGCTGCTGTTTATGGCAGGAGGGACGTGGTGGCGTTGCTCGCAGCCTATAGGGGAGCAGGAATGTGTTCATTTATCATGAGTGGCAGTGTGTGAGATGACAGGGGGAACAGAGACAGCAGAAGCCCCCCTTTCTTCATCATAAAGCTTCATCAAATGACTCTATATATGATGATAATTACACTGCTGGGTGTTGGGGGTGCTGCCATTTTTACTGCCAGCTTATTTTTTTTGTGTGTGTGTGGTTTTCCTCATACATGCATACATTTACATAATATAAATAAACTAATATTTAAGTACACGTGATGCTTATTTGTATTTTGGGGATTGAAGGAAGTGTACTGCACCACAAGAATGAGGCTCATTCAACTTTTGGTTGAAACTAAATTGATAAGGATTGACATGCAAAAGGCTCCAGCTGCAGAAAAAAAGCAAATTTTCTCAATTCATGTGGCATTGTACAAATTTACTCTGACACTGAATAGTATATCCTTTAAAGTCAGCAATATTAAATGTGCGTTAAAAATCCCTGAAACATGCAGAAATGCTCCACAGTATATATTTGTTTAGCGATCCAAACGGAAAAAGAACATCCAGAAAACACAAAAGTATTATCAAAGCGTATAACTGCACATTTTCCATTTGCCAGTTTAATCAACTTTTGGTGCATAACTTAACTTTTAACTCATGACCTCAGAGGACTTGTGTTGCAAAATACACCACAAGCATGAAATAATCTGGTTTGCTACAGTGCCTTCAAAAGGTGAATTTGAAATATTTTTGCACCAATAAACTGTTACACAACTTGTGCTCTCCAAAAGCAGCTAGCGACACATTTAAGGGGCAGGAGTGTTACTCCAAAGAGGAGCTATTGCACCCTTTAAGGTATTCACTTCTGTGTCTTCTGAGTGTTGCACAGAGGTGAAGATCAGAGAGTGAAAAACAAGGATTAATCATTTGACTGTGTCAAATGTTAAAGCTCTCCCGAGACTTACAGAATATCATAATTAATGTTTAAGGCAGATATGAAATGTAGACTCTGGCTGCCTTAAGGGCACAAAGTGAATGTGTGGAATTTCATATGCCTGCAGTAGGACCTGCAAATTGAGTTACTGCTCGAGTCCCACACTTTCTCTGTAATATTTTCACTCTATTTTCACTCTTTGCACAATAATTACAGGCTACAGTCTGTTATGCCTCCTCGAAAAAGATGGGAATATGGAAACAGTAGATGCAGAATCTGAATTCAAAATCTCTGCAAAGAAAATCATGCTGTTGCTTTCAGTAGTGAATTTACTGTGAACATATTAGACTTGTGTATGTCCTGCTTTGTTTATACAGTAGTTGCGCGATGCTTAAAGTATTTAGTATGCGGGATGCTATAACAAATATTATTACAGTTTTTCATGAGAGGTGACAGTGGGGGGAGTCCTTGCATGTTATTCTTTATGGGCTGTGCTGATAATCATTTTCTGTCTTTCTGCTTTTTCAAACTGGGACCTGGGGAGAGAGAGAGAGAGAAAGAAAAAAAGAAGTCCTCCTCCTATCATCTCCTTCTCTCCATAACTTTGTTCCTTTCGGTCTGCAGATCAAAGGCCTCTAAAATTGGTGTCCCGAAGATGTACATTGTTGAGATGACAGGGCGACAATGCAGAGAGAAAGCGTGGTCTATCAGACATGTCAGCCCGCAGAAAGGAGAGGGAGGAGAGGCTGAGAAAGGCCTGGGTGTCGATTTAATACCCCAACTGGAGGAATTTGAGGCTTTTAGCTGTGGCCAAGTCGGTCTCTCTTCAGTATTCTTCCAGTGAGCATCTGTGATCCATGTCTGGAGCAGGGGGGTGGGGTGGGGGGCTGGGGGGTGGGTGGGGTATTTGCTAAACATGGGCGACAACAGGGTGCTAATGTACACGAGCGAGTCCAAAAATCATATTGTAGAACCTATTATTTTTGCAGAGAGGAAAGATCCAGCAAGGTCTGGCTGATTTTGACAGAAACGTCTCCAAACCCGGTGCGCGCGTGTGTGGGAGGAATTTCGTGACTTAGTAATAAATCCTGAAACTTTGCATGAAGTGTTTCACAAAACCGAATTTAAAAAAAAAAGAAGAAGAGGCGTAACAGGTGCGTTAAGTCAAATGTGTGTGTGTGTGTGTGTGTGTGTGTGTGTGTGTGTGTGTGAGAGAGGGTTGAATGTAAGAGAGAGAGAGAGAGAGACTTGTCTTGGCGTTGCAACCTGCTGCTCCAACAAAGACTTTAATAGTTGAAAAGCATCCGAAGTGACTGGAGCTCAGACATCCACAGAATAAATATTTGTATTCATTTGAGAAATGAGGATTTGAACAACGAGACAAAACCCGACAAAGGCACACAAAAAAAAAACAAGCATGAATGCAAGTATTGTCCAGGGCTTTGAAATTCTGATTCACCATATCATAACCCCCGCGAGGAAAAAAACATCAATATCCCCGCGGAAAGGACACGTTTCTATGGAAAACTAAAGAATTTTAGCGCAGAACAGATCTGGCGCAGGAAAAGGGGGGAAATCAAAGGGATCAAAGGCTCTGCTCAAGGAGGCTTTTTGCGTGAAGAAAAGATGGACGATGTTGACTTTTAAGTGTTGGCAAGATTTTTGGAGACCCATTTTCTGCAGCCTGTGTCTCTGAAGGTGGTTCTAAAAGCTCACCACACCCAGGTGTCTTAATAGAAAAGTTACTGTTGTGCAAGGTTTAAGATTTTTTTTTTTTTTGCATTAATAACAATAATATCTGCAGCGAATGATTCATGTTTTTACAAATGACAGATCTACTCATTTTCCCTCATCCGCGTTTCATCCAAAATTAAGGCAAAACATTGTGAGACATGGCAATGAGATGCGTCATATATCCTTCCCTCCACAATCACAAGAGTCAAACATCACTGCTGAGCCGCAGCTGAGTTGCGCACGGATTGGGACGCATTGTTATTTAGAATATTTTGGATCATGCCCTTTTATTTGCGCAAATAGCGTCGTTTGAAAAAAATAAAATAAAAGCCACAGCACACTTGAAACAGAGATAAAGTGGTGTTAATCTTCCTGCAGCAGTGTTTTCTCCGCCTATAATAAACTCGACAGGACCCGGGAAGCTGATGGCTGAAATGTCTCAATTGTAAGGCCTACGCACATTTTTATCCATACGCCCTTTCAGGTACCCTGACACGCAGGCGGCATAGAAACAACACTAAAGTAAACAGCACTAACAGGAGACTAGTCCCTTTGTTGTGCCAAAGGCAGCTGCCCAGCCCTCTATTATCCCGGAGCAGACTGACCGCATCCTTCCCACTGCCCCCTCACCAACCCACTGCACAAAAAGAGAGGGATGTTCTGCTTGCATGGGTAACACTGTCGTTCCAGCCCTTAGCAGTCCTCTTACTCTCTATTGAAAAGAGTGGGAGTAGTGGACACAGCCTGATCTGCGGAGTACAAAGGCTCTCCGTAGAGTCCCATTGGAGTGAAAGGAATGAAGGGGCTGGAAATTTCTGAAAGAGGGTCGGAAGATTTAAAGAAAGAACGGAAGTTTTGTTGTTGTGCTTGATTTCCCTTCCTAACTAGGGATGGAGTGGATGGACAAACCCACTTAAACTCAGTTTACTCACCTTTGAATAAGCAGAAAAGAATTAGCTCACCTGTTTAGCCAGGCATAGATACACAGGTTTTAACATCATGTTATGTCACTACTTCATTATTACTACTTAATACTTCAACAATGAATAAAACAACTTTTTGTCTATTGTGTTTGCCATTTGGTCATCTACAGTCATGAAACACATGGTTTGTGTATATTTCATGCAACATGCATCACTTTGAACAGCAAGTGGTGTTCAAGGCCTCAATCAACATTTTCTGACCTCCATATAAAGCTGAATATTTTTCCTCTATTTCTGTATTTTTCCCTCATGACTTGGGTTTCTGTAAATAAATGTTCTAATCCAAAAACCAATTCCTCACACCTAAGCAAAAAAAAAAAAAAATACAAAACAGCAGAAATTAGTTTAAAGGTGAGCCATTTTAATTATCAGTAATGAGGGATTATTGGATACAATTAGAAGAATTATATATTAAATGTTTTGCCTGGCAGAGATGGGAAGGGGAGGCCAGTGTGCCCTCAGGGGAGTCCCATGCTGGCAGGGTTTATGTGGACACACACACTTTCAACAAGGATTGAATATGACCCTGTTGTTTCAAAATGCCCTCCTGATTTATATCCATCAAGGTTTAAGGGGCCTGTCATGTCTGCTGAAATAGAGGTGTTGACAGCCACACTTGACAGCTCCTGGCTCATACTGTTTTAATGTTGGTGTTATGGCATTGCTGTGTTATGCGCCGCACACTCGCCCATGCCCTGGCACTTTGGGCTGAAGAACAATACGGTTTACGCGTTGCTCATGTTGCTCTCGCTTCCATCTGGGTCACTGCGCATCACCTGTGTGAAAGTCGACAACATTTCCCAAACAAATAGCCGAAATGAATGACTGCTGCTTTTCAGGCCTTGGGGTTCCATGAATGACGACTGGAACGATCGGGACAAACCGGCGGGATGTTTGAAGCAGCATTAAACTTACTGACTTTGGATCCAACTCAACTTGCTCCTTTGTGCAAGCAACACACATCAGGTATATGATATTTCATATAGAACTATCCACATCAGAGCCTGCTATGAAACGCAGGGTAAACCCGAGAGAATAAACGCCGCTTTATCATGGTGCCATGGGACTGAGATCCTCTGAGAAATTCACGCAGCCTTAGAATCCTCTTTGAAGGCGCATTCCACAGGTCACAGTGCAGACACCACGCAGTCGGGCCGTTTCATCCCCATCAATATTTGTGTGGGCTGCACAGCCGCCCTCAGGCCAAAAGAAACGCGCTCGGGATTTCTCAGTCTATAGTTAGCGAAACGACAGCTCCTCTGGCTCCACTAAGCAGGGACAGGACTGACATCAGCACAGCCAGGTTTTTGATTGGTGGTGGGGGTGAATAGGAAACAAGAAGAATCAGAAAGCATTGCTGCATTATGTTTCAACTTATTCGACGTGCACTATTAGAACTGTTACTGAGATTCAGTACAGCTGGTCTTACACACGTAGTATAAATAAAGGGGACCCTGTGTTTTGATGCCAGGTTATTCCAGACTCAAGTGTATGCTATTTTAACTCTGTGTGCACACTGTGATGGTGCACACACTTATAAAGCCTCTCGTGTTATAATTACATCATCTTGAGCCTTGTCATTCAGACACTAGCATGTGAAGCATGTAAACCCCACTGCTGGCTATATATCAGCCTGCTTTGTTTGACATTTATACACAGCCGTGGTCTTGTGTAATTATGAGCTTACTGTTCTGTCAAATATTTAATGCCTTGTAAAACAGCCAGCTATTTATAATGTACAGTGAATGGTATCTGTAAGAGAGGAAGAGGCAGAGGGTAAAATCTAATCCTTGACATTTGCACAGTAAACATGATTACGGTCGCAACTGTGTGCAAGTTTAAGATGCCAGCAGACACCAATCACTCATCACACTTTAGTTTTAGTTTGAACTAAAACATAACAAACAAACAAACAAAAAAAAACCAACAAAAAAAAAGCAGCATGCATATATTATGGAGCTCAGCGGAATAGAGCATGCTGCATTTCACAAAAGTGAACAATACAGTTTTATGTAATTTACTTGCATTTGTAGCCTAGTGCTGCAGTGATTAAACCCTGAAAATGGTAGTAGTATACACAGTGGTGGGAGCCTCTCTTTTGCTTTAATTAAGAAAAAGCAATTACAAGTAAAAGTCTTGCACACAAGCTTTTACTTAAGTTAAAGAACAGAAGCATTAGCGGCACGATTTACATCGAGTTTTAAAAGTTTTAAAAGTAAAAGTTAGCAGCATGGTTCCTTCAGAGCTTTATATTATCGTTTCATGTTTCTGTTCGGATTATTTAACAATATCGTATCTGATCGGAGTGGAGCAACCGCTACTTTATAACTGTTAATTTACTCGTACGCATTGCTTTGTATTTTATGACTTTATCATTGTTTTATTGGAATTTTTTTTTTGTGTTCATGTAGCTAGTGACCTCTTGTGTAGGTGTCGAGCTAATGTAGAAGTATAGTGGTGGGTACTGTTTGAAAACCACATGGTTTTCGGTACCGATACCAAAACAATACTTAGCCATGTTTTACTTCTTACTACTTTATACTTTTACTTCCTTTTTACTGCACAACATTTGACAGCTGTGGCTACTCACTTACTTGACAAATTAGAATTTACATTGAAAACATATGGTAAGCTAATAAAATATTATGCTCAACAGTATATAAAAATGGTTGAAATTAGCTCAGCCTCAGAACAGTAAATTGCTGCTTACACATTGATACATCAACAATAATAATGTATTCAAAAACTATAGCCTATTATAGTATAACACTCTCAGGGTCATTGACTACTTTACTTTTGATACTTTGAGTACATATTACAGAAATTACTCACTGTTGTTGACTTTAGATTGTAGCAGAGTATTTCTACAGTGAGATCTGAATACTCCCTCCACCACAGGTTGAATGGCGTCTGAGCACAAGCAGCACAGAGGAGCCTAAACAAAATGCAGTCTAAAATAGTCAAACATGACTCAGAGAGAGTAAAGAACCAGTTGAAGAATAAGTGAACAAAAAATCGGTCAGGCAGCTGTCTTACATGGAGCTACAGACACATTTTGGACGGTACCAAAAAAAAGCGGACATAAGTAAATGTGTTTTGTTACTTTTCACCGCTGGATATGCAATATAATGTCAAAGGAAAGTGGCCCAACTGCTGCGTCTATCCCTGTCTTAGAAAGACTGTGGCCTAGTAGGTAGTGCGAGGGGTATGGAGAAAGTGGTTTTAAGTAATGCTGAACACATGGTAGCTGAAAATGTTAGCTCAAAGCAGTGTCCGGTTTGACTTCTGTCTGTTTCCCACCATGGGGAACTTGACGTGTGGGAATAGAGGCTCCATGCATGGCTGCCATGCATTGGCCCTTACATTTCGCACATGTAGGTAAACAATCCCGCCTTGTCTACTGAGAGGCCTGCGTTTATACATGGGTGCAAAACATGTGTTGCGGCCAAAGTCGCATCAAAGGTCACTAAGCTATGCTTTGAACACTTCAAAGCTGGGGGATGAGACAGTAGCTTTTAAGTTTTATGGCAGGTGTAAGCAGGGGTTGCTGACCAGCCCAGGGTGGTCTGCTCCCTGGTCTGCAAGAGGCTGCTGGTGGTTAGCGTGGTAGAGGTGGTGGTGTGCAGAGGGCCGAGGTGTCGGGGGCAGGGATATACCCAACTGACCAGCCTGTGTCCAAAATGTCTTGATGCGGCAGGCCACATTTGGAGTCCTTGGATCTGACAGGGTCTCTGGGAGCAGACTGGACACAGGCACACGTCCACTTCAAGGGTCTCTGGTTTCAGAGGACCTCAGCAGGGTATGTCTGAGGCCTGTGTCAGTCCCATTTGGAAACAGATACATTGGCAGAGAGGAGCGAAGCCTGATGACCATACCACAGAGTGACCACAACACTGCACCCTCCCCTGACAGACCAGAAACAGACCCTATAGCAAGTTCAAAGGATCCAAAGGGGTCTTGCCAAAGTTCATTTGCTGGTGTTCATTCATCTCAGCACCTGATGTGGTTCACTGCTTCTTGTTTCGTCAGGCATTTTAGTTTTAAGTGTGAGACTTCAAAGGTGGCAACATTATTAAGAGTTCCTATTCAAAACGAGTCATTCGGTAACAATGCATGCAGTTAAATGTCTTTTTTAATTGCTGTAAAGTCTCCACCCTATGAGAACCATTCGATGTGTTAATAATGAACAAATCTATTTTTAGATAATCCACATTCCCTTCGGGAGCTCATTTCAATTTCGTCATCTTCTTCTCATACAACGGGTTTATGTATGTTTATGTGACGAGGGGTATAATTTGAACACAGTGTCAGTTTGGATGGCAGCACCGTGATGTTTTTACAGATTTTGTTGATTCTGGTATCAACCCAAATGGAATGGATATTGCCTAAAAACGACTCTACTAACAAATATACTTGCATCTCCTGCCTCAAGCTGTACAAGTCCATGTTCTGCAACAGAACTCCAAATTCACACAGTTGGGTGTGCTTTAATACACCACATTATGAACATTGAAATCAACACAAAGTGCCTTAATAACTCCTCTGGTGACAGAGCCTGCTAAATTGATCATTTTGAATGCTTTACAATATCCATAATTATGCGAGCGGAATACAAGGTGCTGTGCGTCTGGTTGATGATCCTGGAATGACAGGTCTATAACAGCCCTCTCTCCTTGAGATAGTCGGAGACCCACATGCACATTGAGAAAAGCCATTACAAGCCCAGGGTGAAGCAGGTGTGTTTGCGGCACTTCACAGATGGCTGGGAGCGTTGTTAATGAGAGAATAGTAAACACCAGAAAACTTTTATCTTTGATGCGAGATTGTTTTACCAAGTGCGCCGGCTCTAACTTGTCAAAGCGCTGGAATGTGAGGTCAAATCACACATATGATTTGATTGACCCCTGCTAATAAGGTCTTGCCCAGATGCTTTAGCACACAGTTTATGGACTCACTGACATACATTTTACTAGAGGTATTTACAGTCTTTAGATGGCCAGCTCACCAGCTTTTTTTAGCTGCATAACAAACAGCATAAATGTCACAAGTGTAGTCAGGATGGCAGAGCCTCTTATGGACTCTTTATTAATTACGTCCCATTAAAACAGAACATTTTGCAACACCCAGAGAAACATTATCCTCCCAGAGTGTGTGAGAGTTGTCTCTGTTTTACTGTTGTTTTACAGTGGGATGCTAAAGTAAGATGATTAAAAGTGTATTACCTGGGCCTGGTGATTCCCTGAATGAGCTATGCGAAATTGGTTGTTTTCTGTGTTGTGATAAATTGAACTTAGAGAGCCACATTTCAACATGCTTTGTTTTTCTGTCCCCAGTCATCACCTATTATTAAAGACAAATTTTCAATATCTCTCTGGGAGACCAATTAAGGATTCACATAGTGACAATATTTTTCACTTTAATTACTATACATAGCGCAAGCGTTGACGTATTTCCTTATTTATCAAACAACACAGTGGAATAGAATTCATCAAGTAAACGGATAGTTAAATTCTGTAATAGCAGCTTGTTCTCAGCAGAGCAAAAAAGCACAGATCTAGAAATCTGATGAACAACTGAATAATATCTCAGCAGGAAAATGGCTACGCAGCATATTCATGGTAATAAAGTAAAACGTACAGAATACTGTGGCTAAAAGGATATATAGCTACATATGATATGTATTATTAAGCATGGCAGACCGTATGTAGATGAAAGGAAACAAAATGAATAGGATTTAAATATTATTATAATCCTAAAATACAGTAAATCAGCTACTGCTGTAATATTACACCACAGGTTTCTGAATCACTAAAGCTTGTGGGACTTGCCCGAAAACGTATGGTCAGTGTTATTAATTTCATTTTACTTCAAATTGGGAAAAGCAGTAGGAATCCCTTTGTGTCTAGCAGTGTTGTAAAACATCAGTGGATGCCAGCGTTCACAGTGATGCCTTGTGGCCACTGCACTTGACTGGTATAGAGCGTTTGACACTTGCATTCTGGGATTCACTCTTAATACTTAGAATCTAAATGCCTCATCGTTGGAGATGGCTGCAATAGTGTTGAAGTTAAGTGGCTTCAAATTGAAATTTCCTGCGGGTTTGCAGCTTGCATATGGAGCCAATAAAAGTCCTGTGGCCCCGAATAAATGTTAATTTTTCTTTTTGTGGGTCTGCAGGGTAAGAGAAATGATGACAGTTTCTCTACTAAACATGCAGATATTCTGTGAATAATCATCTCATTTCTTGAAAGAAATTTAATGAATAAAAAATAGTACGACAATCCTCTTTCAGTGATGGTCCCCTGGAAGCTAGGCCTGCAGTAGTTTGAAGCTACCCATGGCATCCTGCTTAAAGCCCAATTTTCATCCGGCATCTATACCACCTCCTTTGTGTGACCCTGTAAATATCCTCTGGGCCTCTTCATTAGTCTATGGGCCCTGTGCGCTAAGACTCTCCAGTTAATTTGCCTCGGCGGTAGTGTTTCCCCTACTGGAGCTCAGGGAGAAACAAGCCTGCCTCAGTCACTCAAAGAAGCACAGAGGCATGATGCAAATATACAGTATATAAAGTGTTTCCATTTCTCCATTTTTTAACATATTCTCCTCATCCATTTTAAGTGCTTGAGCAAATCTCTCACACCACTCATTGGCTTGTTTATGGCCAGCTTTCTGCTCTGATCTTCTCACGCGCCGGTGATGCGAGCACGGCGGTGGATCATGGCTATAACATTTTTTTTCCTCTTTTTCTGCATTGTTTGGCCGACCACTTGCTGCTACAATTGACCTGCGAGTGGAGCTGATGACCAAGATGACTAACCCCTGGGGAGCCCAAGTCAGGGAAATCATGCGAGAGATGGAGAGAGACAGAGAGGGAGAGCAAGAGACCAAGACCAGCTCGCACAACACGGCCATGCAATCACACACAAACACACACTGTACTCAGTGGCTGAGCTCAGTGTATTTTGGTTGAAGCGTCTGCGGTGAGGAGACATGCCACATTTATGCAGCACAAGGCTGTCATTTCTTCTGGGTTCAAGAGCTCCTAGTGAGATGCTGGCATGATGCGCCTGGCTCTGACAGGTGCTGCCATCCCGACAGCGCGGCTCGGCCACCGACCAGACAAGAGTTGTCTGCTCAAACCGCAGAAGACCCAGGACCGTGCTGGGAGCGTGATCCCAACTTGGCACTGACCACAACACCAATCACTGGAGCTGATTTAATTGTGTCACTCTTGGGGAAAAAAGAAGCTGGTGAAAACAGAAGTGAAAGGCATGGTTGCTCTGCCACATTCCCACTCTTGATGAAACCAAGAACACAACAGTTTTTTACAACGACACTTAAATCTCTCCTCAGCATCCTGTAGGGCTTATTTTATGGGTTTGTACTCCAATAGGTGTAATGTTGTGTGTTTTTAGAAGTACACAGGAAAACCCAGTGAAGGAACCACTTTCACAGGAGACAAACTCTCACCATGAAACATTTGGAAACATGTCTTCTTCCTCTGCAGGGTTATGAGGTTGCACATGGAAAACATTACGCTTTTTACAGATTGAATAAGGATGGGCCAATAAATGTCAGGAATTTCAAAAAGCAGGACCAGATCAGACAGGGTGGGACTCCATCAGTTACCTCCAATCCGGTGTTGCATTCATTATTAGAGCAAGCATTCCTCACGACATCCCACCTTGCAGTTTGCTGTCTGCTCTGTAATTAGCTCAGGCAAGCTATTGTTTCCATGACAGCAAGAGCAAGCAAGAGGCAGACAAAACACAGACAGGGAAATAGAGAGAGAATGAGGAAAATACGGACCAGGTGGAAATTTTGGACACATCTGTAAAACAGTAATGAGACATTCACAGTTCACCTTGCAGATTCTCAGTGCCACTCCTCTCTGCATTGAATGGAGAGCAGTGGGGTTAAAGCCGCAGAAAGAGAGAGAGAAAAAAACAACCTTTAAAAGAGATGAGATTAACATAGTCTCATGGCGCTGTAAAGAGATCAGGTGACAGTGTGAGAAAGACACATTAAAAATACCATGTTGACGAGATTGAATGTGTCAGCTTTAATTTAGGGGACTTTGGCTTAGCTTGGGCTGCAGATGACTTGGTCCATACTTTTGCTGGACGGCATCCAAATCTGTCTCCTTGGAAGAGTTACTGGGCCATGGGACTTTGTCCAGACACCCCAAGGAAGGCAATCTACACCACAGAGCTTCAGATGGGCTCAATTTGGATTGGTTGCAAGTGTGGAAGCGATGTGTTTTTTATGATCAAATGTAAAATATCTGAGTGGAATTTCTCTCTCTCTCTCTCTCTCTCTCTCTCTCTTTTTTTTTTTTAATCATCCAATGCAAAGGTTGGCCAGTTCGTCTTCGTCTTGATCATCCGCGACAATCTTTTGATCTTGGTATCAGACTATAAATTTTTGTTCTTTTTATGATTTTCTTTCAGTTGGTCTGCAGAGTGCTTGCTGTGTCTGATGTTTTTAAACTTGGTGTTGCTGTTATGCTTATTCAAGCATGTTACAGTGGACACAAGCTGATAATGAATATTATTTTCACTTTCCTCAGGTTCCACTAAAACCCTTCTAGTAATCATCTCATTAAGGAAGATCCTATCCATCCTGTGCTTCCTGTCCCATTAACCCATTCAAACCAGTGATAAAACACACTCCCAGTTTACTTCTTATAGTTTAACTTTGAACAGTTTGGATCATAAAGTTGTACTTATCAAGTGACCATTTTTCTACTCAGCCCTCAGCTCTGAGATTTACGGGGGGTAGGCTCGTCAGAGTGAAATCATAGGTCTACAGATGTTTTCAAGATGTTTTTTCTGTCAGTTGCAGATTATCCCCTGTAGCAAAATCTCATTAAAGTGCAATTTACAGAGCTGCACTGATGTTGCCATCAACCAAAATTAAAGGCATTAATTTTTCAAAGAAGTTCACCAAAGTCCTCACAATAAATGATGTAGCACTTTGTAAGAATGATTTGCCAAAGTATTATTTTGGAGGAAGAAATTAACTCACATTAGCGGAGCGAGGGGATTGGACATAGGCTGCAAAAAAGATGTGCAAATGTGGCCATTTAGTCAGAGCGTGTCGGTACGGAGACATGCATATTAAGGCTACCATGCTGGGACAGATGAGGGAAGAGGGAAATATGAAACCCTGATGGAGGTTATGGCACAGACACATAGAGAGATGTGTACACTGGAGGATTAAGGCGCCCACTCTGCTGTACTACTCACTGCTGTTGTGTGCAGGAGGACTGAAAACAGCCAAAACTTAAATGTTGTTTGGCTGAATTGAAGCTAGTGTGTTACAAAATGTAAAAAATCAGAATGCAATAACAGATGTTTGTCTTGACATTAAAGTTGTCATTCTATTCTATTTACAATCTGTTTTTTCTTTTTAAGCGATTTATACTTCAAAACTAAATGTATAATTATTCTAAAAAAAAAAAGAAAAAGAAAGTTATTACACAGTGTGTTACAATATAAGCACAGATAATGTGTCTTAAAAGTTGAAAGCAGGCTGATTGCCTTTGTTTTTCTGCTATTATTAATGTGAGAAATAATTTGGCTTTATGAAGAATTAATAAATTATGACCCCCAAATTAATTTTTGAAGAGTGCAATTCAACTTAAATTACATTATTGCATATCATTTAAAAAAAGAAAAAGAAAATACAATTCAAGATACTAAACAGAAAATATTATTTTGGATTTTAACTCATTTATCTGTAATTTTGAAGATTTCAAACATTTAAAAAAAATTGCAAAACAAAGGGAATTCCCCATTAAATGTTTTACCATCACAGTCAGTGTCTACACATTTTAACACTTGTTAAATATTTTGACTGCTTGTCAAATGCCTGCATATTAAATAAATAGAAAAACTGAAATTCTTAAGAATGAATCTGGAATCATTTTTTTCACAATAGGGATTTTATTTTACAGTCCATAATAATAACAGTAATAATAATTATAATAATAGAAATAATACGTTCACTTTATTCATTTTATTAAAGCTCTAATGAACCTCTCTGCCATCGTTTATTTCAATGACTTATCACAGAAATTACAATTACCCAGGCCAGATTTTAATATACCGTGATGTACATTATAAATCATGATTGATTACCAAATGGACATCGAACATGGGAAGTGCAGCTCCATCTTTTATGTACATTAAAATTAATACCATGAAATGGTCTCTAAGCTGTGCAAAGTGCGCGGGCACTGCTCGGTCCCTGCAACAGTCCTGGAAGCTGCAGGGATGTGATTTATAGTGATGGGGATGTACTCCTGCAGACCACGTAGGGGACATAAAAAGTAGAGCATAATATTGTATAGTCCAGTGATTTATGTTAGTATTTATGATTCGGAAACGGTGCAATTAACATTCATAGACTCGTGGTCTGAATAAATGCAGCCTTGCATGAAGCCTGGGCCTGTGCAGCTCAGCAAAAATGACGATGCACTGAAACGAAGTTAGCTAAAAATAATAACAATAATAATAATTAGTAGTATTTATTAATATTATCCTGTTACGACAATTTTTGATTTTTCCCTGCAAAGTAGGAAAACTTTTTTTTTTTTTCTGCTGAAAGGCAGTCCGGAGCATGACAGACCTTTATTTCTAAGCTTAAGGTCTGTCTGGACAAAACAATGTAAGGCGGATATAGGTTTAATTAAGTTAACTCATGAAAAAGATGTCACAGCATGCCGCAACCAGCCTGCCCGCTGCACATAATGCAGGCTAAAGAGCAAATGCAGGGCTTTCTCATAGCTGACGGTCTCTGAGGCACTTGTTTTTGTCCTCAGCTCACACCGTCGGGGCGTCATGCCAAAGCCTATCAACTAAATATCAAAGATGCGGAGTGTCGGATCTTTCCACTCTGCATTTTTACCTTATTTCAACCAGTCCCACCTGCTGTCGCGGGTTAAGTTATTTAAATGCAGCTTCTATTGAGAGGCTGCACACGCATGCACGATCAAAATGCCATTGTCTCTTTTTTTTTCTTTTTTGTTTCATCCTCAAATACGGAAATCATTTGCAGGGAAATTATAGGCCTCGCGAGGGCAGGTCTTTTGCATACTAATTTTGTTAGACTTACCTCCCGTGGTCAATGTTCGATGTGACCATTAGTGAGAGCACTAGAATTTATATTATTCGATTGAAAAGACAGTGTTTAGAGTAATGTGGCGGAGGCACCTTATGCCAGCTTTAAGATAAATGGTTGAGAACTCTCTTTGTCTGCTCCTGGATTCAGGCCTGCTGCAGATATGCCTCAGGAGCCTTTGAGTGGCGACTTAAAGAGATTTAAGGAAAACACGTGGCCTTTGTGCAGGAACAATGGCCTCCTCATCAGGTGCCTTCTCAATTTGAGAGACCTTTTTTTTCCTTATAGAATAATTAACATTGCATAAGTTGAAACCGGATATCCTCCTCCATCACTGACCATTTGTCTATATACTGACCTTCATATCTGCAACCCCACCCTGTCTACAGCCGTCTCTGTGCATGATAGAATTACATAGGCCCGTATTTCTACTCAAATTATGTGGAAACACCAGACAAGTTTTTAAAAGGTGAAAGGAAATATTTTTTACAGGCTAAAAAATAAACACTTATCCAGCCTTGGGATTTGTAAAAAAAAAAAAGGCTGTGGAGTGAAGCTGAGGCAGGAGAGATTTTACTGTTGGTTACTTTGGGGGGTTGGTGAGTTTGAATGGCAGAAAAGGGGAGGGGGAGAAGGCTTCAAAAGCTGCTTACCAGCAGGTGGCGGCAGCATAACGTTTGAGCAGCCCCACCCCTTCAGCTTCTGGGTTGTGGACTTTCTGGTAATATTGACAGGTGTTTTATCCTCCAGCTCAGGAGAAATTAAAACTGTCAACATTTCAGCAAATATGATATTATTGATCACCGATGAGTGAAATTCAAAGCTGTTCTTACATGTTGTCTGCATGGTTTGAGCTGATTATTAAAACTAAACTCTCTTTGGTCAGTAATGATCATATCTGAATTTTGCCCCCACATGTCTAGTTTGACAATAATACATTTTCTGCTTGTTAAACAAATCATAGCAAAGTCTCAGCATCACTGGCTGACACCTGGACAGACAGGATAGCCATCAAGGTCCTTTGTGGTGACTTATCCCCAGTGGTCAGGTCCTTTATGTGCTGGGAGTCATTGAGAAGATGAATCACACGATGCATTTTTAATTTCCCTGCCGTGGCCCCAGTCCAGCACTCGGAGGGTCAGATGGAAATGAGCGCTGGACAGGCCGGCGACATCAGCCGACAAGGGCTGCAGCACTTAAGACATGATGTACGATGGTCATTACCAGAGGCAGGTCAGGAGGGAGTCCGGGGTCATTCTCGCCACCAAAGAGAAACAGTGGAGGAGGCAGAAAGTGTCTGGCCAGTTTAGAAAATGCCACATCTCCTCAGACCTTCTCCAAGGAACGCACGCAGGGCCCCCGATGGGTGAATGGCCCCTCAAGACAGTCGAGGGATTATTACCCATCCTCACCTCTGCTCTTTGTTCTTGTACAGTATACGGCCGCAGCAATTCGCATGCTTTTTCTCTCCGAGTTGCATCACAAATAATGGTTTGACATATGTGCCAGTTATCAACACGTCTGCAGACAAGTTGGCAAGTCACACATCTATTTTAGTTTGAGGTCGGCTGATTAGTGGTGCAGATGCAGGATTGAGCATATGTGTCACTTGCACTCTTCGCGTTGGCATGGTGTAACTCCAGCACAGTCGAAGCGACGGCTAATTACCAAATGTCTGACGGCCTTTTCTTTCACTACCTCTGACTTTTGCCTCCTGAGCCGTGTTGTGAAACGGCTCTTCTTTGTGAAGGTGCTCCTGGGTGGTGCACAGGGCAACCCGGCTGCAATACGGGGGCCTCCGTCTTGTGTCTGGTGTCACAATATTTGGGGTATTGCAGAGAGCAAATAGATTAGAGCAAAGCAAGGTGTGAATGTCAGTGAATATCGCCACATGTATCTCTGCTATTAGATTTGATAGCTTCATTATTATGAACAAAGGGTTATTCAAAATTAAACAAAAGTGCCTGACAAGTGGAAAGTTAATTGCATTCAAAGCCAGTTCAAACCTCGCATCCCTAACGCAAAGAGAGGACAGCATGTCAAGGAGATTAAGAAGTGAATCAAGCAAGGAGAGAAAAAGGGGAGGAAAAAAATGAAAGGAAATAACCAAAATGCAATAATGTGCTGGACCACCTCTTGAGCGAGTACAAGCGTGGCATCTGTGTCAGATGTTGTTAATTAACGTCAGTATGTTACTCGCTGGCACTTGGCTTCCTGTCCTTCGCGCAGGGCAGATCCTGGAGTAGAAGTGCTTGTGGGGAACAAATGTGTGTGTGTGTGCATGTTTTGAGGGGTGGGTAGAGGGGGATGAGGGGTTAGAAACAGCAGTGGCAGGGAGTGTTAATCCCACTCATTATAATTCCAGTCTGTGGCCTGTCTTGGGAAAGGGACTACAGGGGCCTACCGCCACATCTTATCAATATGTATTTCCTCTTTTTCACCTTTCCAAGTGGCCCCTGATTGCACGATGGCTAACTAGCCTCTCTCACTGTCTCTCTCTGTCTCTTTGTCTGTGTGCTTTTTTTTTCTCTCAGCATACAAGTGAAGTGATACAACTCATCACTAGAAGAAACATGACGCAAACCTGTGACAAAATGTGATGAGTGCTTATGCAGACACAAAAATCTCAATGTAGTATGGAAGTGTGCACAGAAACTAATGTCTAACCACATTTGAAACTTAAATATTTTGATATATCTTAGCCCAAGAACTCCCATGCAGGAGTACTGAGGGGTAAACTACTGTAATGTTGTGGTCAAGAGCAACATAACGTAATATTTAACCCTGCATATACTACATACATATAAAAACGAAAGTAGAAAGTAGCAAGTTTAAAATGATTCTCTTCAAAAATCCCAATATCATATTATCTGAATAAAGTTGCAAACACTATTTTGACTCTTTCGTAGGCTACGCCGCCTAAAACGTACTCCGCATGCTGTTTTAAATTCACATATTCAATTCATAATCTACAACACTAGTAGGTGCTTTTAAGTTTCCTCTCCAGTGTTTCTTTCAGTTTGTTTTTTTGCAACAAAATAGACCCTATGATAAGCTGTTGTACATTTTGTCATGTCTTTGGGGAAATCAAAGACTTTAAAGACCGTAAATTATTTTTAATGCTTGCACAAAAATAATAGGCCATTTTCTAAATGATGTGCCATGCTGGTGCCTGGGATCATCAGAATGCCAGTTTTGCCTCCCTGTTGATCGGCTAATTTGAGACTGAGCGCACCTGGTGTGTCTTATTGCGTGCACAAGTGCCGAGAAATGGCACTCTATCTACTGGGTTTGGTTATTTCCATGCAGGGCGGAGGTACTGACGATGTTAGCATTAACGGGCCATTCAAATGAAGACGGATGAAGTCATCGCCATGAAAAGTTGCTGCGTCCTCCTAAATGAGAGACCAGAGCAGGGATGAGATAAAGAGGAAGTGGCGCTTTCAACATGGCCACCATGTCCTGTAATGACTAGCGTTGAGCTTTTATAAGCCCTCCACTGAGCAGGGCCTCAGATTAATGTAGACAGGAGCGTGACAGCAGTGGTCTGAATGGACTGCTGTAGGGACCCCATTGGGGCTTGTTTCAGACAACCCATGCCTGATGGTAAAAGTGAAATGGCTATGACATGCAGATGTTAGAAGCATCTAGCACTGTCCCATATCCAAGAAAAGCTCTGAAACCTTTAAAAGGACTGCAGTGGGTGATGGTTATGGTTCTGATTATTGGAGTATATCTGCTGTTTATCACTTTCACCTGCCTTGCTTGGAGTGAGGGGCCGTCTAGCCGGCAACTGCTTCCAGGGGAGCGTCAGGAGCTTATCTTTTCAACAGGTTTTGGGTTGCTGTGGACAGCAAATCAGGGCAGGCTCAGCTAAGGAGTAGATCGCAGTTTGGGGTGGCGCCACACCTCGGCACTAATTTCAGGGTTAGCAGAACGCCCAACAGGAGAACGGCATTGCCATGGCAACAGTTAACAGCTAAAAGCACTGTCTACAGTCTGATAGGGGCCCCAGCCACACAGCCAATTATAGCAGTCTTTTTCGACATGGAGAATTTAGGTAACAGTTAAATCTATCTTTCTGACCTGTTAAACATTTAATTTTATTTATACAACACCGGTCTGCATGTGATGCCCCACAAGTAGTGCATTTAATACATTTTTTTGTTAAAGCTTAGTCTTGTTTTCATCTTCAGATCTTGCACAAAAGCTCCTATTACTTAGCATTCACACTCTATCACAAAGTAATAACACAAGGACAATAGCTTTATCCATTTGTCTTTTCTCATTTATTTTTTTTTAGCAGATGCACTCTGTAATAAAAACACCATTACATTTGCTTTGCAAACCAACCAAGCAAATTTACTCTCTTCACGTCTGTACTTGATGTTGAAATGATTTCTTTTTTTCTCCTTCAGCATACAAGTGATATAAAAGGCGAATGAAGAACGTGAGTGTAGATGGCAAATCAGAGAGAGAGAGAGAGAGAGAGAGAGAGAGAGAGAGAGAGAGGAGAGAGAGAGAGAGAGAGAGAGAGAGAGAGAGAGAGAAAGGGAGTGATATTCAGCCAGGGGCGACCACAATATACTTTCCATCAGGATCTAGTCAATTTATCAGCAGAGAGATGTTATTAGCTCCTAGATAGCTGCAGCAAAAGCATGTAGGTATTTTCCTCCCCATCAGTCTCCTTTATATTTTTAGATGTTCTTTATGTGAGTACAATGGCCTCAATATCAAACATTTTAAATGATGCTTGAAATACCAGTCACTTGACTTTGATGTCACAGGCAATTAAATCCAACCTTACCCCTTTCCACCGTTAATAACAGCAATCTCGCCCGGCCTAGTGCCTAATTAATATGTGCTATTTGTCACTTTGCCTTGACACATGTATATCAAAGTGGGGGTAGGGAGAGCGGCTGGAGGGGTGAGGAGGTGGCTTCGGAAAGGTGGGGGGGGGTGTAGGGCAGTGGTGGAAGAGTGGTATGCTGGGCTTTCATTAGGTGGCAAGGTGCCGCTCCTCCCCTCTCTCCGTCTCCACGCTTCCAAGTGATCGGCAGGTGTAGTGTCATTTGATTTCATAAGGGGGCGTGCGTCAAGTTCTTTAGCCTGCAGTAAGGTGCTACACGAATTTCATAGAGGGCTTTAAAGGCAGGGATTGTGCTGGTGTAGATGCTGAGCTGAATGTCAGTGATATCAGAATTCTGAACAGGTGGAGGAAAATATTTGGTCATGTCAGGAGGTGAATTAAAGTAAGGATGGTAATAAATTGCTGCGTGAACCTGGTGTTGATTCTGATGGTGATTATTTTGCATCTAATGATATGTTTTCACATGGTGGACGCTTAATTTTGGAATGAAAATCTTCACACTGTCTATTTGTCCGTAATTTTGAGCCTTTTAGGAAATCATCATCCTTCAGTGGAGTTTGACTGTGGCAAAGCGGTGCTTATAATTAGGCGTGTGTTTGTTTGTGTGTGTGTGTGTGTGTGTGTGTGTGTGTGTGTGTGTGTGTGTGTGTGTGTGTGCATGTGTATTGTGCATTTGAGCACATGCCTTGTCATTGCCAGTTTCCACTATGGCTCGGCGGGTGGGAGGGCAGCGCTGCAACATTGCAATGAAATCAATGATCCATGGTTCTTTAGATGTGACCAACAAACTAAGTTGTCATCTCATTCTGAAACAAAAGGGGTGACGGGGGGAAAACTGAAAGCACAGTGCACCGAAGCTACTGAGATTACATCGCAAAATGTGCAGGGTTTGGTGCCAGTGCAGTTCTCAGTGGGGTCAGCGCTCAAACACCAAACATTCATATATATACACCCACACTGTACATCTTTCTCTAAGTCCCCCTACACCCCACCCGACCCACCCCTTCCATCCACCCCTCTCACTTTCCGCCTGAAACCTTCTGCCAAATGCTGCCAGACTCTCACATCTGTGCCGAAAATGAATTGTATCCCAGAGCCCTCTGAGTCAAGGATTCACTTGTAAAGAATGCAGTTTTATTGGATGAACAGACTAATGTACCATGCAATGTAGTTGCACTAGCATTTTATGCCACATTGAAAGAGTCAATTAATTTGCATAATTCAAACGAGCATGTACTGCCACTTTGAAGGCATGGCTAGGCATCTTGGCTAGTCACGTCAGCTCCTCCATTTCTGATAAATTAATCATTCTTGCCCCACAATTAATTACATTTATGACAATTTGAACCTTTGTCCCACCCACCGGCCCAGCAATTTTACAGCCAGGCTGCAATATCAGAGCATCCTGATGAAACCCTGGTGATTTAGTGAACACCTTAACAGAGAGCCTATGCCTAGGGCTGAATAAAATTAATATTTTGTTTCCCATCTGGTGGAATCAGCAGAATTAATGAGGGAAGGAGGCCCGTAGCTACGCAGAATCCAGGGATCAATCTGCCTCTCTCCGCTGGTTGCTACTCTTTGCTGGAGGTGTGTGTGAAGCCGGGGGGTGGTGGTGGTGGTGGTGGTGGTGGGGGAGCTGAGAGGCGGGTGAGATGAGGGAGATAGTGGGTTGTACACTTCTACAGCATGGGCATCCGTCGCCCACAACGCACTATGGTGATCACTACTGTAAATGAGTGATTACAGCGGTGCCAGTCACTCCTCGCAGCCCTGACAGACAGCACTGTTCCTTATCCACCACCACCCCACTGATTAATTTTCAGCCGTGGCTGCCCGTCTGTCTGTCTTTGCCTTTGTCACTTGTTTACAGCCTCTAATTGAATTGCAGCGGGGCAAATGTCTTCGAGCTTGCTGGCGTGGAGTGCCGGAGGTTCAGCGACGATGTGCTGTGGCAGAGCGAGGCTAGTTTAGAGCAAATAGCTCAGCATCGGCTCTGCACGTGGTTTTTGTCGCCATGGGGATTGGCTGGGGGTCAAAGGGTTTTTTTTTTTTGATGCTGTCAAAACAGGAAGAGGAGAATTTACAAGCTCATTGTTAGAGATGTTTTACATTGTCGATTTTTCTGGATTTTCTGGGTCACTGGGCTTTTCTGGATGAGAAGAGCTTTTACATCAAAGTAGAAACAGGGACGTTTGTAAACTCCCCCTATTTTTAGATTTATTACATTGCAAATTTATTTTCTAGATTTTTCAGGTCAGTTTTTTTTTTTTTGTCAAAGGGTTTTTGATTTGTAAAAAAAAAAAAGTAGAAGAAGGAAATTTGCCCATTCACTCGTCGTTCAAGATGTATTACACTGTAGATTTTTAAAAATATTTATAGGCCTCTGGGGTTTTTATTTTTTCTGGCTCAGAAGGGTTTTAATTCTGTCAAAGCAGAAAGAGTGAGTTTGAATACACACTCATTGTTCAGGGTTTATTACAGTATAATTCTTTTTCTGGACTTTTCTGGGCCATTTGGGGTTTTGATGCTGTCAACTTAGGAAGAGGGGAAATTCACACACTCCTTCAACGTTCAGGACTGATTACATTGCAGATTAATTTTTCTGGGTCAGGGTTTTTTATTATTTTTCTGGATGTGGAAGGAAGGAGGGAGGGGGTATTTTTTTAATGGGTCAGTGGGATTTTAATACATTTTTTTTTTTTGGCTCTGTGGGCTTTTTATAGCAGTAACCAAGACATTTTCAATACCGTTTATACAATTTATGTTTCTATTTTCATAGACAGATCATTTTGAATCACGACTCATGAATAATATGATATTCACAGCGGAAAATGATGAATGGATGCATCTCAGTGACCTATGTGACCCCATTTGTCAGCGGAAACAAATAGTCATGAATAATGATAAACGGTTGTGTGAATACTGTAACAGGGAGAAAATGTATGCAAAATAATACATTTTTTAGATTTGGACTCCATTAACACCTTTTCCTGATGCTGGTGTCACACCCATATGTGCATAAAAATCATCTAAAAAGTTAGTGGAAGTATAGTGGCCGGACCTCTCCTTTAAAAGTTTTTTTTCTTTTTTTTAGTTCAAGTATTTTCAATTCATTCATTTCATTTCAACTCATTTCATGACTTTGGTTGCACACATTCAACATTGCACGTGCCCGTGACAAGAAAAAGCAAAAAGCATCACATGTTCATTTCACTTACTCATTTGTGTCTCGGATGCAATTTGGCAGAGACAGAGAAAGCACTTGTATGACAGAATAGGCACTCCCACAGTGTCATCCAATCTGGGCACCCCATTACCTCCTTCTCCTGCCCCGTGTGTGTGTGTGTGTGTGTGTGTCTGCGTGCGAGTGTCTGTCTGTGTCTATGCATGTGTGTGAACTGCACCCGCCCCCTCCTCCCCCCTCGTCTGCCTTGCCTGCTCCACGCAGCGTTTTGCAGCCTGGAGAAGGTGGTAGTCGTCTCTTTGAAGTATCACTTCAATTACGGGGTTTAACCCCACAGGTCAGCCCTTGATTATTTACACAAAGCTGGTGTAATTCTGCTGGAAAGCCTCGCCTTTGCCATGAATACAAAGCCAGGCATCAGTCTAATGGAGTGAATTTCACATCAACACTCGTCCTGTTCTGACCTGTGTCTGATAGGGTTTCATCATCTTTGAAAAGCTGCACCTGACAGAACTTGCGGGTTGCATTGGAAAAAATCCAGACACACCTGTCACACTGACACTCATGTGTAAGGGGTTGAGGTCTATTTAACACTGCGATACTTCAAACCATGCAGGCAGAAGCTAATATTATCTTCTTGTAGCTGTATTGGAAACAGTTGAAAACATTCCTGATGGGCATTAAGTAGTTCTATTTGGGTGTTTTTGATGGTGGTTACAAGCGATGTCACACCATCAAAGATGCCTCAATGATTTTTTTTTTTACCTCACTGAAAGCTTGTTTATGTGTTTTGTCTGCTTGGCTTGCCTGATAAATTGAGGGCATGTAAAAACTGATCTTGCCAAAAATGGCATTGAATAATAGATTGTTTTGTTGATCAGGTTGCTGTTTACTTACCCTTTTAAATCCCTATTCTGTCTCCTCTCAGCTGGTGGCCTTCTATTGACTTGTTGTTATTTTTTCATGAAGTGAAGTGGGGGCAATGCCAAGTGCTGCTATCACTCCTTAAATAATATAAACAAGAGAACAACAAAAAAAAGGTAAAGTCTAAGTCATCTTCCCTGTTAGTTCATTTCAGCCTAGATGGCCCTCGTTCGCTGGAGCATGATGCGTGCAATGAAAATACGAGGGTCCTCCTCTCTCCACGGCCCCGTGTGCACCACCCCCATAAAAGTTGCAACTGCCAGCTCAGGTGGAAAAATGTTGCAGAGTAAAAGATGTATTCAATAAATAGAGAAGGACAGCATGGGGCCTGGGGAAAGTGTGCATGAGACGGAGGTTTGGAGAGTGGAATAATGGAAGAGAAGGTAGATGGGGCATGAGTGTACATTAAACAGCGGTGCTTGACGCCTGTGAGAGGAAGCATACCGCTGGGAATATAACTCTTAACTAGCATTGTCTCCTTTCAATTTAAAGGGAGAACCAGGGCTGTCATCTATATAATTCTTTCTTTTTAAAGGGAGATATCACTGAATTTCAGCATTCTATAAAAAATTGTGAGCATGTAGTAGTGTCCCTTACAGTCCACATGGGTTGTTTTTTTTTTGTCACCTTGAAAATAATAGATATGGCAAAAAAACAAGAGTTCACATAGTATCAGCAAAAACTTGTTCGGAGCATGAAATATCACGTATTGGTATAAAATGTACATCATCAGAGATTAGAAACTGTTTTTGTTTACAAACTGACTGACTCCCTACTAGCGTATGTCGTGATGGAGGGTTATGTTAAAAAACTAGTTGGCAAGTGAGCAGAGAAGTCTGAACAGTGACTAGATAAACGGTTAAAATAGAGAGATGAAAGTAATAAACAGAAGCTAAAAGTTTGAGCACGAACTTCATCGAACGGACCTAAACACTGACGGCTGTATGAAAAGTTATTGGAACAATATCAACTTTTAGTTCATTAATCATGTAAAATAACCGCAATTTTAAAGTACCAGGAACATGACAGGTGAGAGCTCATCCGACAGAGCTGTGGGGATATGTCAAACAAAAACAAATGTGAAACACTGATATACATGCACAAACAGTATACAGCAGTGGTTCTTAAACTTTTTCTCACGTCCTACCATCAGAAGCCGGAAAAAAACTTCACCACCACCCCACACCCAGTGCTGGGGAGTAGTACATACATGTAATCAAACTAGTAGTAGGCAGTTCAATTACTTTTATTTTTTTGCCATTTTTTTGTGTCGTTACTACTGAAACTACAAATAAATGGCTTTCTCTACTGTAATTGAGCCCAGGGCGGGTGTTGTTCAGTGCTCACACAGCGACATTGTCATCATAAATAAATCTCCTGAATCTCAGCCTGAGAAAGAAACACCATAGCCATACTTAAGCAGTTACTATACAAAACCAAAGCTCACATTCCTACACTTTCCCATGAGTTGTGGGACATTTCATTTTTTGGTTTATGTCTGACCTTTGAGCAAGTAGGCACTTTTTGCAATAAACTCAGTGGCATTTATTTGCTGGCATGTGACTTTTTTCTATTATATTTTGTTATAATTTCATATCACATGCACATAGTCAATTTGATCTCTTTCTAAAGAGTACTTTTAAGTAGCCGTTGTTAAGCAAAATAGATTTCCCCCAGAGGGTAGCTTTGTGTTAGTTAAACTTCTTCCAGTGTGAAGTAATGGGCAGCTTAAGAAGCTATACAGCAACACTGCCCACACCACTGATATATACAGTGCATTTGTGACTTTCTGAACTAAGTGGTTTCCAATGGTGGCACTCGAACCCGTAAGGAAACGTGTGTGCGCCTTCATGTATCACAATGAGGATGATTACAGAGGATATCTGGGTCTTGATGAAAGATTTTCTCCGATGCCAATCTATCAAGCTGATACATACCTGTCAAAAAAAAGAACAGAAATGCGCCATTGTAGTCATGTGGTCGTCACGAGATTCGACGCCACACGGCTGATGATGGGGCTATGAGTGACAGCTGGTCCCTTGATTGTCAGTTCAGCACTCCCATGACCTCCCATGAGCCTGTTTGTACGCCACACATACAGTAACATGGGCTCCTATCGCTGAAAGATTTCACATAAAGCACACATTATTCAGTTATATGCGGCGATGACAGCGTGACTACTGAAGGAAATGACAATCATTTTAATCTTTTGTCCAAATTTCAGCTGTATATAAAGAGACATTCAAGTGGTGTCATGGAAAATACTTTTCAATGTAGTCTGATTGACAAAAATAGCATAAAGAGCGGTTTGAGAAATGGATGCTCTTGTCCAAACTATTATCCCCCGCTACAGTAGATGGACGTACATTTTCTCCAACCCCTCTAAATTTGAATAACATAAACAGCTGGCCCTCTGTGCTTTAAAAAGCAAACCAGTCAGAATGTTCCAGAGTTGAGTTCCCACAATGTCCTAGTGGCATGTCTTTGTGTCACTAAAGCACATTCATTACACCTCCTTCTGTCTATTTCAGACAAGGCATCAATTTGAAAGATGCGAGGTATCACAGAGCAGAAAATGTCACATTTTCCCTGTCACCGGTGCCAATGTTTCTCTTTCCGTGGCCCGGATAAAAGGAGTGGCCTCGGCATGCATCTCTGCCATCTTTCCATTCCCCACGGAGATATTTGAGTGCGAGATGAGTCTCCCTCCATGCTGAGTACACAGAGAGAAAAGCGAATTGGTGTCGGCGCGTACATACTTAGGAAGAATAGCAAGTTTTTCCTCACGAATAGAAGCAGGGTAAAAGTATTCAATTTGCAACATCTGCTTCACTTCAATAATTCATTACATTTGAATGTTTTATGAGTAAACTGTGTAATCTTTAGAAGGACGGAAGTGGTGTTGTAGCGGGAAGCTGTTGTCACTTGTTTTTTTTGTTTTTTTTACATAAACAAGGATGGGATGATGACGTATTCCTCCACACTGTTAACCCTTCCTGGCTTGACCCCTAACCCCATTTTATATATTCTCTGACAGAGCATCTATTGGAAATATTATTTTTAGCTTGTTAGCACTGGATGGTTTAGCTTTAGATGCTGAGTATTGCTCTGTATTGTTGAGAATTGAATGATTTTGGCTTCGATGAAACTGAATTATGACAACTTCTCTGCACATTATAGTTGTTGTCATTATAGCCTGAAGACAATAGCCTAATAGGATCAAAAATGAGGCAACAGTGATTTCAACCATACAGCCCAGCTTTATTAACATCCTTCTATCTCTGATATCATCAAAAGGCTATCATCAACTAAAAGTTAACAGCACAAACCCTGAGCTCTTCTATCTCCTGAACGCGACGCACCATCATTTGCAGTGTTTTTTCTGCCCCCGTGACTGATTATCATTACCTTTTCTTGCAAATACCATGCTCATTACGTTAGTGTACAGCCAAAACATTAGTAGAGGGAGCCTATCTCTCTCCCATGAAGGGAGAGGAGAGGAGAAGAGCTATGGAGGCAGATTTTCCCCTAGCCTCAGCAGCCAGCCCTGGCGCGCTTGGCTATTAACCACAATGAACATGGGCTTTGTTATTAACATCTGTTCATCAGGGATCGGGCCCAGGCCTAATCACCCCTCACACCTTCTGTTTCTGCACAAGAAGAGAGGCAATCAAGGGCATCATTTGGCAGCTGGCTGGAACTACTAATGCTTTTCTCCTGCTCGACTCTGCGCCCACCCTCCCTTCATCGCCTTTTCTCTCTGCACTACCATCATTTTTCCTCTCTTTTCTCCCCTTATCCTCAAAAAAAATGTCTCTCCCACCCTCTTATGGGATTATGTTATTTGAGAAGAAAACACACACATACAGACAGACGAGGACATTCAGAGAAAAACACGGACACACACACACACACACACATATAAACGGACACAGAGGCAGAGAATGCACCTTTGATAGCAGTGAGATGGTAGATTTACTGATGGCCGTAACAGTCCGGCGCCATGGGTGGTTCACATGAACTCAACCTCATCTCAGTCTCTCTCGTCTGTTCCTCCCACTGTATCGCAGGCAGATGTTCACAGGTTCATATCAGCCCCCCAAAACAACATTCAGACAGGGCGTGAGAGAAAAAGACAGACACAGGAAGAGATGGCGAGAAAGATGTGAGAAGCAACAATGGCGAGAAAGCAAGAGATAATAGTGAGATTGACAGATTACCAGTGGGAGATTCTATATGTCAATAATAATAAAAAAAAATCACTGCTGCAGATTCATTCCCACAGCTAAAGGAATAGGTTTTCTGAAGGTAATGTACAGTGCTAAAATATGTGACACACTGGGCAGAAAACTACTGAGTTACTCCTTTTTTAAACTACAGTTTCTTTCATGATTTTGTTTTTTGTTTTTTTAGACGTTTCTGGCTCTCTGTGCATGTTTGTCTGTGTCAGTGCTGTTGCGACCATATGATATGTATTTTTGTGCCGCGACTTATGCCAGAGATTGCAACATTTGTTGTCGTCGGATTAATCCCTTTGTCAGCTCCGGCCTCTTGAACACATTGTGTCTCCTTCTGTTACCCGCAGGAAGGAAGGACTGGGGCATCTGTGTTTGGGTTGGCTATGTCTAAATCAGCACTCCTTGTCCTATTGCTGTAAGAATACACACACACATGCACACACACATGCACGCACGCACGCACACAAACAGACACAAACATGCGGGCGCGCGCGCACACACACACACACACACACACACACACACACACACACACACACACACACACACACACACACACACACACACACACACTCTCTCTTGCTCCCTCTCTCTCTTCCTCTTTCTCTTCCAGCCTCTGTGAATGTCTGTTTCTAACTGAGAACAACATGTCCTCTTCTGTCTCAGTAGAGGGGCTTCTCAACACAAAGCCTTTTCATGTGTGGATGCGGGTCTGTGATGGCTGTCACATTCTGGCTAAGTTCTCTGGGGCTGTCAGCTTGAGATGATGTTTACCAGGATGCTGCTGTCAATCAGAAAAATAAAAAAGTTGCTGTTACTGATATTGCTTTGCAAGCCCTCTTAGCTGTTACGGGGTTGGTACACGCAAATCACAAAAACACTGAATCAATTTCGATTAAATTTGTTAATCTTTAATTATTAATTCAATGCAGTTAAATATCTTTATCAGTTTCAAGTCTGGTGAACTTGTCTAGTCTTGATATTCAGAACTTCTAATCATGAGCTCAAGTTTTGTAAAATCAAAATAATTATTTGGCTAAATATCAAACTGATTGCTTACTAAACTTATATAATTAAATTTAGAGATATAATTAGCTTATTAGTATAGTTCCCGGAATGCACTCTATTAGAGTTAATGTTGTCGAGAAAGCCTTCTTTTTTCTAATTTGAGGAAGGTTACGTAAGGATACAAGAACAATGGTTTTCCTTCATTTCCACATCTTCTACATGATCATAACCTGGTGACACAGACATGCAGCTTTAGCTTCAGTTGTTTTAGCTGAATAGATGTATGTAGCCATTAAGTGCATATCTAATGTGCAGCTATTTCAACCAATTCATGGAGCTAATGTTAGCTTCATTAGTTAGCTAGCAACAGCTGATGAAATCTGACGCCGACAGTTGTCATTTCAGATGGCAAAATTAACGGTTGCTGGCTAGAAATTTAAAGTCTGCTTTTGTCTGAAATAAAGGACCCAGTTTAGGTGGTAAATCTAAGTGTAGCTGTGCCTGTGAGAACGTAAGATTTCGAAGGAGTAGCATATTAGTAGCTATATAGCTTTATAATAGCTCAAGAGGGTTCAAACTTCACACTGCTTTAACTTGTAACAAGATTATTCATTATTAAAAAAAAAAGCAAGCATATCAACCTTTGTCAGTGTTATTGAACAGTTATGGGCTGAGCCAATCACCCAGAATGCAACTTAACAGCTGACAGTTGGGTCAGAGATTTGGGTGTGTTATGCTAGTAGCGGTTTATTTAGCTGTGAGCTGCTAGGCTCAAGCAGAGATCAGCAGAGGGCTACAGAAGCTCATTTAAAAATAAAAAAAAAAAAATTTCATTTTCAAACTTGTTGTCTTTAACCCCCTCTGATGCTGACTCAAGTCATATCACTTGAGGCAATTTATCAGATTCCAGCCAGGTTGCTTTTTTTCCCCACATATGCAGCAGTAGACCTGTGCATGATTAATTTGAGTTAACACAAACTTTTAGGTTAAAACAGATGACTTTCTTTAATGGTTTGACCTTTGACCTAAACTATCAACTCTTTGTGTATGAAATACCATGGAAACATAATTAATTTCAATTTAATCTTTGCCTCACATGGAGTTAGAATTGCTGTATTTGACTGAGTTAGGCCGCCGTCCATCCATATCCAAAACTTAATGTGGCCATATGTTCATGTGCATATGTTAATTCAGCGTATCTCTGTATCAGTTTCCCCTCCTGTTTAACAGACCTAATTGACTTCAGATATTTGCACTGAGATCTGACAAAAACAAGCTTTCTTACAACATTTAACCAACACACAAACATGATGCGATCTCTTGCACCCCCCACCATGTGTACTACTGCTAAGTGTGAGCAGGATTTGTCTAATTAGCCTGTTTGCAGGCTTGGAGCATCACTTTTAATGAGGTATCAGGTCCTCAAGGTCATTTCCGTTTTTCCAGCTTGTGTGTACGTCTTTGTGTGCGAGTGTGAGTGTGTGTTTTCTTTTCCCTTCTGTTTGTCTGTGTTCTCTTTTTTAATTGAAAAATGTTGACTCAGGTTGTCTCCATCTGTTAAGTGAGGAGCAGCATGACCGCAAATAATTATGACCTTTGCAGTCTGTCTTCTCCCAGAATGCCGTTTTGTCATGGAGAGCACTGCTCATAAAGAAAAAAAAAGTGTTGCTGCACTTTTCTTTATGAATACAAATATATTACCTGAAGATACTTGCTACTGTGCAATCGTTTCAACAATTGACTCTGAATGTGTAAAGACTCATTTCTTTTCCTTCCATTGCCATACCACCACTGTCTGGTCTGTAATTCATATTTTCTTCATCCTTTCACTCTCTTTTTCCATTTCCAGCCGCAGGGGTCAAAGATAACGCACTCAGTTGAGGTTAGTCAACAATAGCTTTTTGGTCATGGCTCACAACGTCCGCACTTTACCTCTACAGACAAGGGTCGTCAATTTTATTGTTTAAAAGTCATTCTGCCTAACCTTTATTGGCTCCATTTTCTTTCATTTCTTGACCTAACTATCCGTTCAGTTCTCGTCTTTCTCACTCAATGGCTTCGGCACATATGTATTCACCACGCAAGACCTCTTTCATTTCCAGCGTTCCCTTCATTGTCGTCTCATTCCTCATGGACAGTTCTATTTCTGTAATGGTGCATGGTCCACCATTATCTCTCTACCATGCATCTGTCTGTCTAAGGCATTAGCCCATATACAGATTGAGCTTTTCACCTTGGTGTCACCTGGGCTTGATTTGTCCTGAGCATTTTTATCTGTCTGGAACCTCAAACAAACCTAGTGCTTTCACGGCTAGCACAACTAGCCAAGCTAAACCGCCATCCACATAAATACCTGTGATTCAATGGGAGGAAGCATGTCCACAGTGGAAATGATAACAGTGGAACTGGTCTCGGCCTATATAGCCAGGGGAGTGCTAGTGTCCCTCCTCTGTCAAAGTAAAAACAGTGAGGTGCTAAACACCTTCCATCCCAGCAGTGGCGGGGGGCTCACAATGCCATTAGAAAACGTGTGGAGAAACACTTGGAGTGTCAATTCCTCAGGCTGGTTATACTGCAAGTCTCTGTGTGTCCAGGGATGCTATCGTCATGCTAGTGCAAGAGAGAGACACGGGGTGGGTGCTCTAGGAATTATATATGGAGGATCAAGGAGAGATAGGGGGATAGGGGGTAGAGATAGAAGGATGTGAAGGATGAACTGTGCTACTGCATATGTGGTCTGACCCCAGTATTGCTATTTAACTACTTACCGGCAGGCGCAGTATAGTGAGGAGCCCACCAACACAAACAGCTGAGACTGGAACGTGGTAATAATGACTGCGTATGCCTTAACCTACACACAGACACGTGCATTTGAAATAAGAGAAACGTACACTATTTCAGACACACATGCACACAGTTGCACATGATAGCAAAGAAAAGTAGACCGGGCCTTGATGGGTTAAATAGCCTTGTCCCCCCTGTGTTGAGGGGGAATGTGCTCCTGTGCTGTGAGCGATCGCTTCCTCTCTCTGGGGCTCCAGCATGGGGCCAGACTGGTGGCTGTTAGCTGGAGATGGATGACTTCTCATCCAGCCTCTTCCGACAAGTAGAGTGCACAGGCAGAAAACAACACAGAAAACCTGAACATGCAGCCAGGAGTAGCACTTTTATATCTACAGTATACAGTACACTCTGCTGCATGATTTGTGTGGAAAAAGAAAAAGCAAAAATTACAAGTGAAGCAATTATTTGCAATATTGCTAGCAATGGTCTTATGCACCCATTGCACATATTTTAAATATGAGATGTGCTTCTCTGTCTGAATACAAATTCAAAGTGTAAAATCTTGACAGACTGTGCGCGTCTTTGCACTCCAGTAATGGCCGTTCCAAAAATGGCTCCGACCCATTGTATGTCCAATTGGCCTTTAAGTAAACAAGGGTATATAGTCATTTTCTTTGCTAATGCAAAAACTAGTAAGCCGTGCTGAAAGGACAACCAAACCATTTGAAAAGTAATGAGGGGAAGTATTTTGAATATCATACCACGGATCAGTGTGGATAAATATAAGGCTATTGGCTGACTTTTGCTGACTTAAAAAAGGCATGAGGCACCAGAGGGACCATGACTGAACATACATTCTACAACAGAAGTAAATTTACTGAATTACATGTTGGTTCCAGTTCATTTTAACTTAACTTTTGTTTTTTTAAGCAACAGCCGTGCTGTCACAAACGGAGATATTAAAGGGAAAGCTGCCTTTTATTAGTAAGCTCTCTTCACGGTTGACAAATTTCCACTGTCTCATGGTATATATCGTCATATTGCGCAATCCTGTGTATAATGTTGACTGTACAGTACCCCATTGACTCATTACAACTAAAGAAATAAAGCTCAAACATAGTCCAAATGGCGTCAGTTTAAAAACAAGAAAAACCTATACCGTTCTCCTCGGTCCATGTGTGTGTTACCACATGAGCTACTTCACTTCATCTTCACTTTACATGGTCCAAGAATGGAGGTCACCCTCAAAGCCCAGTACAAAGAGTGGACTGATCCTGCGGTGTTGATTTTAACAAAATGTCCTGCCTCCCCTCTGCAGTGTTCAGAGAGGCCTGAACAATGTATCTAAAGTGAAGTTCTCTCAGCAGGTGGAGGTTCAAACGGGTCCCAGACCAGAGGCACCTCGGGAGGGATCGGATGGCTGCCGCCTTCAGGCCTGGCCAAAGTTTGACCCGCACTAAAAAACAGACCTGTTCCAGACCATTGCTGCTTTCCCCCTGCTAAAACAACACCAGGGAAAGTGTGCGTCAATATAGGTATAAGTTTGGGTCTAAATGATGTGTGTGTATGTGCATGTGCGAGTGGTGAAAGAAGGGCATGTAAAGGTGTATCTGCACCTGAAAACACTGACCCAGACTTGGGTAAACACACAAACGACTGCCTCATGGGTTTCCCTCTTTGAACTTGTGACGTGCAGCTGAATGTGTCAGCGCACAAACAGATGACCCATGTGTGTGAAGCATTCTTCATGTGAGGTCAAATGTGCAAAGTATTTATATAGTCTACATCAAAGTGTAATATCTAAGTTGCTCTATAGCGAATCCTCTTAAATATTACCGGATTGGGTTATGAGAAATTCATCATCGAGTTTAAGATTTGCAATATTTTATAACCATTATTCAGTCTCTTAGTCTCTTCAGTATCCACATTTAAGGATGTGCAAGTTAATCTAGTATCCCTGCTAATCTAAGATTTATTTAATGATTACTATTAGGCTTACCATATGAAAGGTAACTATATAAAACAGACATGTGATAGGGCTGGGACTACTGAACTTCTTAAAGGCCGTTGATGGCCACCAGCTGCTAGACCCCGCCCTTTGGTCAGTGACTGATGGGCCTAACCTGACCTTCTCTCTGAGCGGCAAGGCGTACAGGGCTGAGGGGGATTGAAAACATCCTCTTGGAGTGACGGCTGTTTCAGAGGATGGAGACACAAGAAACATGGCCTGCCAGTCACACACTCCTCTGTCCTATCAGAAAGAGCCAACAGTGGCATGCCAGACATGTCACCCATGCGCCAGGCAGACTTCACAGGCCAAGCGGAGCCAGCGGGATGCCAGTGGTCACTGACTTCACCAGATAGAGAGAGTTTATCTTTACAAGGAGTAGTGTCAATGTGTTTTTTTATATATATTCAGAATTCAAAACTTTTATTGCCTACTGCAATACTACATACATATGTACTGTGGTTGAGCAGGCTGCAAAGATTGAGAGTGTGGATTCTGCCTGTTGGATTTTATCCAAGATTCAGCAAGACATCTGCTCTATTGACAGAAATGTCATTCTGTAGCTTGGTGAATGACATAAAGAATCGAGGAAATATGGATACTGCATGTCTATGTGCATGTATGTGTATGGATCAAGGAATAGTCCTAAGATTATATTCATTAAAACAATATATGACTGTATGAAAGAGGATTTTCAGTGCATGTAAATATATCTTTCACCATGGGATTGGTGACCTGTATGGAAAACAAGAAAAGGATTACATGTGTTTTCAGTTACATAGAGCTTAACACTCCTGTCCTGGCTGGCGATTCTTTACTAAATCAAAAAAGGGCTTGGGAGCATACATAGAAAAAATAATAAACACTAAAAATGTTTCTTCCTGCACAGATCTCCACTGAAGATCTAGCATACACTGTATTCTGTGATTTTAGGAAATAAATGAAAAATAAAGGCAGAGAAATGGGGTGACAACAGTGAAAGTGCCTTTGATTGTAATTGACAAAAATCCTATTTTGGGGATGGGGGGTTGGTTATATGTGGCTGGATGTTTGATTTGCTGTTGATTTGCAGAGTCCCGCAATTTAAATCAGCAACATGAACTCTAAATAGCTTCTAGAGGTGATTTTTTTTTTAAAAACCCTTTTCCTTTAAGTGATCACAAGGCTGAGACAGAGAAGATCTGAAAAACATTTTTTTTCTGGGTTTCTGACCCTATATTTAATTATAATGAATTACAGCACATTTGAAGGATGTGCCATGCATGGGAAAGTAAGAGATCCAGTGCTGATTACAGGGAGTTATGCACTCAAATCCCAGTCCAACAGACTCCCTCTGCCACCTCAAGAAGTCACCCTGGCTTCTCCCCTCAGTTTTCAGGCCATAATGGGGAGCTCAAGTGATCAAATAGCGGCTGTGGTCGGTGGAGACCTAGCAGGCAAAGTGACATGTGAAAGTGTCACAGGGCTGTGAGGTGACACTGTGGTGAAGAGCGGTTTCTCTCAGCACAGAAGCAGGTATGACAGAGTGAGCGCCACACTCCCACTGAATGAAGGAAGCTATGTGACTTGGGGACTGGGTTGAGTTAGCCACATGTAATGTTAAAGGGGACATCTCCTGATAGTCATGCTTGAGAAGCGGCATGAGAAAATGATGTGCACCCAGGTGGTCAAATGCTCTTTTTGTCTCTCAGCGGACAACCAGTGCTGCTTTTGTTGCTGTTCATCACTTTGAAGGAGGACCCATGGTGGGCGTTTACGGTTCCACGCTTCCCCTCGGTTCTGCATGCTTCCATGCTCCCCTCGCCAAACGAGCAGGAGCTTTTGTTGCAGAAGGGGAAGTGAAAACTTGTAAGGGCTTATAATATATGGTGTGAATATATGGTGTGTGAGTAATAAACCATACATCTATTCATGTCAAGCTACTTGGAGTCCAGACTGCCTCATTTTCTACATGCCTCTCACGAGGACCCCATATGGGCACCCATTTAATCTATACAATAAAAAAATAAGAACACTCAATTTATTTTATGCCATATTATATGTATACAATAGTGGTCCTATTGGGGACACAGGCTGGAACATATTGTTGCCAGTCATTAGGCCCAGATTAATACTTGCATAGATATACATAAAACCCAGCAGAATGATATTGCACTGAGTTGTCATCCATAAATTGTTGAGATATAGTGTCGCCAGATAGAAGGCATATGGCCATGGTAGGACAGTGCTCCTTGTAATTGAGCAGCAGAGCAAGCAGTCCATAAAGATGCCAAGACATAGTTAAATATTTATGTAGATGAATGGAGTAATAAATAAATGGTTAAATGAATAATGGCTCGGCTAACGTGATCGCAATAGATAAGTCATGTTTTATTCAGGAGCTCTAACCCGTTTAGAGAGAAAAGAGGATGTTATTGTAATGAGTGATTTGTTTAAGTTCCCTCTGAGTGCAGGTATTTTGACAAAACTACATTAATTGGTCAGTTTAATGATCTTACCCTCTTAATAAAGTTATGCGCACGTCCTTTTATGCAGTGCTACTGTACCAAGTTGCCTTTCAGGTAATATTTCTTTGTTTTAAATCAAATGTGGTTTCCAAAGTAACAGCCAAATGGTTATGTTGTAAAATCTGTGTTAATCAGCACAGCTCCTACCTTCATATTCTCTATATTGGAATATTAGTGTTCCTCAGTCTAACAAAATCATTTCCTCCCTTTATAGACGGATGAAAGTTGCCCTGTGCTTTTCTCCTGTGGGGATATTGTATGTCTCTGGACTCCCCACTGAGCTTGACCAGATTGCTGTTTTGTTATGCCCTCTACAGGCTAAAACTGGAACTGAGAGTCCACAGGCAAAAGTGGAAAACTGTCCTCTGAGATTATCTTTTCAAAAATCACCATGAAGGGTTATGAACAGATGAATTATTCATAAAGATGAAACAACTGTTTACTTTGTTTGAAATGACCAAACAATATTACTACAATGTAAACAGTCAATTTCTGATATTTATATAAAGTCAAATTCCAAATATGATTTATTTTGGATTAATCTAAGAAGCAATCAGTGTTACTGCTGTATCAGGCTTACAACCTTTCAGATACTTTCCCAAGTGGACATGGGGGAAAAGCTGTCAACAGCATAGACACAGATTCCCACTGTGAAGTCAGGGCCACATCAGACATGAAGCTGTCCACAGCATGCCATCAGGATTTCACTCTTTGTCCTTCAGATTCTTTTCTCCTTTCCCTCTGGATGAAAAAAACAATGCTATTATACTATTTCATAGCCACAGATTTAGTCTGTCATGATCTACTGTTCTCAATATTTTTCATATCAAGGAATCTCAAACTGATCCACATTAGTCCAGAATCACAGTAAAGGAAAAGATTTTTGATTGTGATTTGATTGTTTTCCAACACGGAGAAAGTGTAAAATACATCTGATTAAATATTTTAATGCATTATGATACATATATATATATATATATATGTATTTGACACCTATATTTTGATATTCTGTAATTCTTCATTTCCAGTTAATTAAATCAGTTGTCATTTCGCTGGTAACCCTCTTGAATCTCTCTTGGTCCCTCTTCCTGGGTGCCACCCAGCCCCACTCTGAGAACTGCTTTATGGTATATACAAAAATATTTTCACTGATGCAAACAAAACCATTATATAAAAGTATCAAACAGGTTGTGTTACTTTCAAAAATGAGGAGAAAGACCCTTTTTAGGAGAAATTAGGCAAAAGAAAGAAGAAAGAGGAGAAACTCAGCACGATTTCATGATTTGTCTGCAAGAACTGCATGAAATTTTGGTGGAGAAAATCACTTTCAGGGGGCATTATTGTTTGTGTTCATGTGCCTGTTTGCCTGTATGTTCATGAGTGTGTGTATTTGCCTGTGTATGGCTGAGTGTGTATTTGTTGAGCCTTTGAAGGCGCTGCCTTCCCCTGTGTGTCTTTATTGTGGGGCAGCTGAGGCCCTGCCTGTAGCTCTGTCCAGCATCGAGACTCAGACACCAGCTGCATTCACCGTCACAGACCTCTGCCGGCCTTTGATGTCCGCTCTGCTGCCCAGCCCCTGACCACAGAGACACCGCGTATCCACCAACCATCTTGAGTAAAAAAAAAAAAGACAGAAACAACTCACTCCTATTTACATGTTTTTATTATCTAACGGGAGAGGAGAAGTTGTTTGATATCCGTGGACAAAAAACAAGCTGTTCGGGTCTGGGCACTCTGGGGTGTCTGACTGATTGACTGCATGGGCAAAGTTCCCAGGGTCTGTCTTTGTGTCCAACTGCTTTTCAAACAGCCCCAGGCTTGAGAGAGTTTTGCCTCAGGCAGAAAAATGATAAATTAGAATTACATTTTACCAAATCAGAGTGTCTAGGTTTGGACTAGAAAGGTGCAAGAATGAAATGAGATAGCCTTTTATCATGTGGAATCAAAGGACAATGGCGTTGACGTGAATGTATTTGTCCTTTGGAAGAGTAATCATATGAATATGCAAAATAAAAGACAGGGGCTTCCCGCTGCTGTGTTGATGCAATTGATAGGACACTTTTGAATTTGATTTGGTCTGTAGCCTACATTTTTGCACATTAGGACTGAGACGCACAACCTAAGACACTGAATTCTAGCTGTATTTGATAATGTGCAGTTTTCCTACTGAATGAAATTACCATGAATAATACTGATTATGTACATTTTTTTAATGACTAGGAAGCTTATCAACTGCTTTGATGTAGAATTAAGTGTGACATACACCTTAGCACAGAATAAATTAGCTCTATAAAAGAAAGTGAGACTTGTGAATTATTACTCAAATCCACACAGTGTTGCCACTGCAGTGCATCTTCAAGTTTAAGTTGCCAAACTTCTGCATACCTGCCCGCGCCTTTCCTCTGGTTAGCTACTTAGAGTATAGATAGTCCTTCAAGACAGCAAGGTGATTAGAGCGCTGTCCAGTCAGTGTGCAGCCTGCGATGAATCGAACAGAGCATCAAAGATATAAATTCAAAGAGAGAGGGATAGAAGAAGCAATATGACTTGTTACTATTATCCTTTGTGCTTTCATAACAGGGGTTTTAGAGATGAGGCTTGTGTCACAACCTCAGAAATTCACCAAGTAATGACATTTCCATCAGACGCTGTGCTGTATCACAGACAGATGACACAGACATCCACGTAAACCCCTGGATAGCGCCTCGCTTCACGATCGTTGTTAGCCTTAAAGCCCTTGCGCAAGCAACTCACAAATGCCTAATGGTCTTTATCATAAATATCAGTACTGCAAAGGTTATCGTTAGATAGATACGTCCCTGTGCCCCATTTAGTTGCATAGAAGACACTTTTGACTGATGCTGCTTTCAAATAGGTAGAAGCACATTGATAGAGGAGGCTTAGAGCTAAATAACAAGTAGGTTACTCTCAGGGTAATTTTAATGCAGGTGAAATATATCTACTGTTGTGTAAAGGTTATCTCAATATAACTTCTACATTGTTCTCTCAAATCTCAGCAACCTCTTCAGGGAAACTAATGGAGGACCTTGCCATTTTGCAATAATATGACTTAGGGGCAGGACTGCGAACTTAGAAAACAGTCTGCATCAATACATAACCCTCACAAAGACTCAGCTTTCTGCTCTCTCTAGCCACAGGACTGGAGACAGACTAGACTATTTAAGTTTTGACTAATGGTTTACTTGACTGAATTATAATCACATGATAATATCTATTGACTTTCATTGATTTGCTATTAGAGGGCTAGTTTAACCTTGATTTATAGCAGCAGACCTGCCGAGTCCAAGGCCATAAAGGGATCATTGACAAGCAACAATAGCCCTTCTTAACATGCCCCTAAGGTACCCTTCAGCACCGGATCAATGGCTGACCTCTATAGCCATTATTTACTAAGCAATAGCATTTCACCTTTGTCTGAAAATGATGTACAGTATCTGTCTAGGTGCAAAAGGGATACATTGTTCTTAACCTTGAGATAATAGGCTTTTGCACACTTGAATAATCTACTGTGACCGATTTGAAAATTTAAATAATGCAGGTGTAAATACTGAACAGATTTCCCACTTGTCTTTGACTACATGTAGAAGGTTGCAACTCATGATTATAATTATTATTATCATCGTCAGTATTATTATTATTGTTGATTTATGTGCTGTTTATTTTCTTGTAATTACTTTGTCTGTAAAATGTCAGGACATTGGGTGTCTAGTTGCCTAGTGGTTGAGACGTGTATTATACACTATAATTGCCACTTCCCTGGTTTGATTTTGGTCAGGGACCTTTGTTGCATGACATTCCCCAAGTCTCTCCCCTTGCTTCTTATCATCTCTGTACTGTGTGCGTTCAAATAAAAGGAAAAACGCCCCCAAAATATACTTATGTAAGTAAACAGTGACCCAGAGCTGTCCTCAAATTGCTCATTTTGTCTGACCAGTCCAAAAACCCAAGTATTTTTCATTTTAAAATGACATAAAAACCAGAAATACAAACAAATCTTTGCATTCAAAAAGCTGCTATACCAGTTAATGTTGGGCATTTATGCTTGAAAAGTAAATCCGGCAAAAGAATTTTACAATTATCAAAATAGTCCCAGGTTTATTCATCAATTAAGCCACTAATTGTTTCAGCTCTTTAGAGTCATACGTTACTTTGTGTAATTATATTGTAGGTTTGTACATAAAACTGCAAACAACACTATGCTTTATTTATCCACAGTCGGAGCACATACACTTAGTTGACAGTATATTAGGTACACCTAGCTAAAACTGATGCATGAAGGTTATAATGCTTGGCTTTTGTTGAAACAGTTTTAGAGATGTGTTGATTCAACTGTATGATCGTTTTGAAGGACATTTTGTGATGGTGTTGAATGGTAAAGTGTCATAGTGATAGGTTTTTACTATTATTTGGTCTACCCTGGTTTTATTTGTTTTTGTCGTTTGTTTGTTTAAATCTACATGGAGTTATTTAATAATGGCTAAGATGTTTGTGCAGTGGTTTAAATACATGCTAGAGTATCTAAGTCACTAGTGTGTACTTGGTTATAAAAGCTACAGTGGCTCCCCATTAAGAAGGACCTCGGGGGACAGAGTATCTCTCACAGAGTGACCTTTATTATGAACAGAGCCAGTAGGTCATTGGATGTGACACATATGTATTAGCCTGATTAGGGCCTCGGCCCTGACCGGGGTCCGCAGGTGTCCAGCAGCGTGACCCCAGCCTCTCTCTCTCTGTCCGAATTAAGAGTAAATGACGGAGGCGTAGATGTGACCTTTTTAGTTAGAAGAGAAACGACTTTACAAGCTTTCCAGACTGAAGAAAGGCTGACTGTTTGGGTATTGCTGCTTTCTTTAGGACAAAGTGAGGAACGTTTGTTTTGCTCCAAAGACAAAGTGATAATGGTTCTTGGATTGCACTTGACGGTAATGTTGATAAAGGAATGATTTTAGTACAATGCATTCTTCAAGCTTTCCTGAAAGTTTGTAGGTACATGTGAATGTGCATGTATGTGCGTGAGTACATGTCTGCATGCAGTGTGTGTCTGTCGGTCAACAGAATCCACTCAGACAGGTGATGTGGGTGAGTAATCCATTAGAAGGATACAGAATCCCTTCCTCAGCAGTGCACAGTTTGAGTGCGCTCAGCAAGACCTTGACGGGCCCCAGAGCCAGGGCCTGTCAAGCCAGGAGGCAGAGTGATGAAGAGCCCCCACCATGGTGCACTGGACCCTGGCTCTCACCCACGCACTGCCACTGAGGCTGCACACTCAGGGGCCTACGGTCACTGCAACACAATCCAGATGTACTCTACTGTGCGTGTGGATATGTGCAGGTATGCATGCGCTGGGCGTATGTGCACATGTTCTTCTCACTAAGGGTATGGGACTGTGCCAGCAGAGGGTCAATGCAGATTAAGATATTTCCTGCCAGTCTCCTGTCTGTTTGTCTCAGGGGCTTGTGATATTTCCATTATTGCAGGAAAATTCACTCAAATCCCTCAACCTTGTCAGCCAGTGACACGCAGTCCCAGAGGACATTGGGCTTTAACTCTGAGGGACATTAATGAAAAGGCAACCAGCTCCCTGAAGAAATACCACTCGCACTGCACCAGATAATGGCCAAGAGAGGCTGAAAACAAGACTGTTTCGTACGCAGAAAGTTTGTAAAAACTTTTCAACACTTATCATTATGTCTAACCCTAACCCTAACCCTCTGACAAAGAAACTATGATATTCACAATATCTCAAAACAACTAGACCTGGCAAAGTGTTCGACGGGCAGTCCTGAAGTTGTTGTTTATGAAGCCACATTCCTGACAGAAAACCAATGCCCTTCCTGTAGTGATTGTGTGAGTTCACAAAAACTATCATTAATGATTAAGCATAGAAATAGGACCCAGCAAGATGCATCTTTCTTTGAGTATTTCCCTGCCCTTGTGCACATACAGTTACCTACAAGACCGTCTGTGTACATACTGGTGACGTGTGACATACCTCCTGAATATTCACTAATATAGAAAATGATTTCAAATTAGCAATAAGCCGCCGCCACCACGGTGAACACAATGCTGCTGTTATTATAAATCAGATCTCGCAGGACTTATTAAAGCAAAACGAGAAGCTCCAACTTCACTAATTGGTGCAATGATTTTTTAAATAAGTGTGTGTGATTCCTTCTCCACCAATTGCAGTGAATAAAGACACTCTGGGTTGTTATGAAACTGAATCAATAATGTAGAGCACTGCTGTGTTTTTATTGCATATCTAGGGAGCTACTGATTCATAAAAAAAAAGCACATTGCATTATGGGATTTGCTTGCCCAGGGCTTTTTGTATAGTGAAATTAAAAAAATACTTCTAACATCAAAGTCTTTTGTAAATATGTCTGTTAATTTATTGATCATCTACAATAATGATTCAGCAAAGAGTAAAGTTATTATGAAGTGATTCTTAGTTGCAGACACTGTTGGTCACAGCAGCGTCAATAGGAACGCTTAAACTTGGAGCATCAAAATATTACAAATGGAATAATGATCAAAGCTATAGATCCTGTGATACGAGAATATAAGAAAAACTTACTTCAAAAATACAGTACTTTAATAAATTACCATCCTATCCTATCCGTGTCATGATGTAGGTAGGTTTTTATGTGTGGTTTTGTGTGTGTGTGTGTGTGTGTGTGTGTGTGTGTGTGTGTGTGTGTGTGTGTGTGTGTGTGTGTGTGTGTGTGCGCGTACGTGTGTGTGTGTGCGTACGTGTGTGTGTGTGTGAACCCTGCCAACCTGAAAATCAGTTTGGGCTGTGAAATCCCTGTCAGTGCCCAAGGCTTAGGCATTCTGATCTGCTTGGGAAAGCTGCTACTCTAATAAATGGCATTAAGGCGGAACGGTCACATTGTCTCACTGTACATGTTCTATTCATTTTTCATGCATCTGTGTGCAGAAGTCCTCACTCTCTCTAATATGTTCTCTTCCTGAAATCAGCAGCAACCAGACGCCGATTGGCTGAATAATCGCTTATATCTTTCCAACATGGCTACCTAAGAGGGGTTTTCTTTGAGGAAATACTTCTGTTTGCTACCAAAAAGCAACGCAGTTTTCAATTCTGTGCTCCCACCACAAAGATAGACCCACATAAGGTTCTAATTAATCTTGATAACCTGGCTAAACTGTTGGCTTGTTTACAACTTTGTGTCTCTTTATGATGTCACTGTGTTTCAAAATGGTAACCCTGCTGAGTATGAAGTTATCCTAACACATAGAAACAATGGTCAAAAGTACAAAATCGGACCAATGTTTTAATAAATTGGAATTATACTTTAACGTGTACAGAAATAAAATCTGATATTTTGGTTTTTAGCAACTATGGCTAACAAGCATTGGGCATGATAAAAGATGAAAAGTGGAAATAGCTGTAGGTATAATTTAATCATGTGTGTTTAAATGTCTGTTTTTCCCTCACTTTTGATGGAGCTATGCTAACAGTTTCCGGTCTTTGTGCTAATGTGCGCTAATCATGCCGTTCCCATTGCACTGTGGGTCTTTTTGTAAACATTCCAGAAATGTTGCACTGATCCTTTAAACCCTTTGGGCTTTAAAACCCACACACTGTAGATTTTTAAAGATTTCACCACCAAATATTTGTACAGCTGTATACTGACGGTTGCATAAGTTAAGCAGCAACCATCAAAATATCATTAACAGTAATTGAAACTCTCTGTGGATCTCTGCCCTCTAGGTGTTAGGGCCGTCAGTGTTAGTTATGTAAAGGAGGACATTGATGACAGTAGATGACTGTATGTTGGTGTGTGTGTGGGAGAGTGAGTGAGTGAGTGTGTGTGTGTGTGTGTGTGTGTGGTGTGTGTGTGTGTGTGTGTGTGTCTGAAAGGTGAACGTGGACGCTAGCTTGGACAGTTCGCGACCCAGCGGGGACATTGGCGCTCCGGCTGGGTAGGTAATGATATCAGATGCCACACTCCACAACAACAGGTGCCTTGGCACTGCCACCTTCTACCTCCACGCTGTGTCAATGACATCAACACCGACCCACTGGTTAATTATAGATCACCAATCCCCTGCTCTTCACTGTTCAGCCATGAGAAGAGCAAGAGGCTATGGGGGGAGATGTTCTGTTGAAGCGGGTTGACAGGTTTGGTACAGATCATGACACCACAAGATGATTTTTTTTTTAGTTTTTTCCTTTTTACTTACTTTTTTGTAATCTTCTCACAAAGTCCTGGATCCACAAAAACTCTTATCTCGGCATCAACAAGAATTCTGGCTTTATTTTAGGGATTTTTGCTGAATCTTCTATTTACATATTTAGTATGTTTTCCTGGCGCTCATACTTATTTTATACAGTTGTTTTATTTTATTTATTTTAATGCACTTTGCACAGCACTTCACTTTAGATCAAGCTGTGTCTAAATGTGCTCTAGGAATAAAATTGACTTGACTTGAATTTGAATGTCATTAACTGATACTGTAACATAGTAAACACCTCCCACAAGTAAGAAGTGAGCTAAATGGTTACCTCTCAACTCTCACTGGTGAAACAGACCCAACCACTGGACCGGTAATAACTTTATGTTTTTGTTTTTTATAACTGGCCATAAATGTGATGATACAATCTAAGGTGTCTTGTTATTGAAAAATGATGAACTCAGCTAAGGAAATGCCATGCTTCTCCCTGTGGTGTTCTTCACTTATGCCTCGTCTGTTATTTTCATATGTATCACACCACTTTGTTGTTTATTATCTGTTACAAAACAAATATGGTTTTGATCATAGTCAATACACTGGAGATAATTTGTTGTGTACATACATAGATCATGAAAACTAAGTTGCAAGAAATGTGAATGATATGCTAAATGTTCCTTTTTCCATTCACTACTGCACCACTCGCCCCCCTCTCGGCTTTTTTCCATGAAGGACATATGATTTTTGTTGTCTTGTACCTCATATGCTCAGAAGCCTTGTGACTAATTCAGTAGAAGTGCTCAGCTCCGGGGTGGAGATTGGGAGCAGATTTAGGTGCAGCATTTGGATGACCATATGGAACTCTTTGTGGCGCCAAGAGACCATGCAGCTTGGAAACCTGATCACCATCTCCCTGGTGACAGCTGGAGCCTTTACACCATCAGAACATTTGTAGACTTCTAATTTGTCATAACCACCTCCTGTGGCAAAGAAATATGCTGCAAAAATTAGGTAAGCAAAGTTTGGAATTTCTGGGACAGAGCAAGATTTTGGGAGCGGGGCCAAGAGAGATAGTAAGTGGTGGGTTAAGACACAGGCTGGAAGAGTGTGTCAGTGAAAGCAGGAGTCTTATCTCATGCTTACATAACTCCATCTATCTTGTTGACTGATGGGCCAATGATCTTGGTTCAAATTACGTGGATGTTTTCACACCCAAAAAAAATAAAGAAAAGATAGAGAAACTGTATAGTAACGAGTGTACGTGCGCAACTACACCAGCATTTTCTCACGTCTCTGCTATTCTCAGAATACACACAGACGCTGCTCTCAGTGTCCTCTGGAGGTATGAGAGGGGTCGTTCTTGCCCCTGTCCAGTCATAATTTCACAAGTGTGCGTATGAGTGTGTTTCTGTGTCTGTGTGTGCGTGCATGCGCATGTACCTCTGCACCTAGTGGTTGTCAGTCAAGCACAAGCTCCGTCTCTCCCTCTCTCTCTCTCTCTCTCTGAAGTCCCTGAAGGGAGTTGCCGGTTACAGTAGCTTGTCAGTAAATATATCCCATTAATATTTCATAGAACTGTTTTTTTTTTTTTTCTTTTTGCAGCTGTCTCTCTGTGCACCTTGTTGTTTCTCCCCATTTGTCTGAATGGACCATGTACCTTATGCTCATCAACCAGAAAATGCCCCAACTCCTCCCACCACAACCACAACCACCAACACCAATTCTCCATCTCCAGAGTGTTAAGTGTTTTCTGCCTGAAGGCTCAATTCTCTTGTCATTGTTGTACACTCAGGACCTTGCTGTGGTGAGATGTAATTGTTTTGCTCTGAGACCTTTCACGAGCTGCGAGCAGAAAACAAAGGACGGTTTCATGATCTATATGGCTGTAAACCTTCTAAACTCACAGTTACAGTGCTTAAACCGTGATTGTTTGGCTAACAAATTAATGACTCTCTAACAAAGGCTCACAGTAACAGAACAGTAATTGCTTGAATACAACCCGCGTATCAGCGGTCAAATTGGTGTTGTGGGCCTGTAACAGCGCGGCAGTAAACAGAGACTCAAATTCTCATTGCACTTAGAAGAGCTCTGGGAAAGACATGTAGGCTAGCATTTTCTAGTGGGAAATAGCCTGAGTGTTTTTTTCGTTGCACGGTGGTAATGCTCTCTAATGCTGATGGTTGACTCTCTGCAGGCAGTCTCACAATTCTCAGGTGGGCCTTCCTAAAGTACTAGCTGAATTAAGTGGATATGGCTGCGAGATTTTTTAAAGTGCGTCACAGCATACAGACCGCCGGTCTACCGTGACATTACTTGGTTGTTAAGTGTTCTTTAGTGGATTACAGCAGGCTTTGGCATGTTTCTGACATAGCAGAATGGGGCTATCAAAGCCAGTTGGCCTGATACTGGACTGAGAAGTGATAGATTCTGTTTCCGTTAATTTGGTTCAAGCTGGCACCTCTGGGAGAACAACAGACAGAGAAATGTCCAAGTGGGCATCAGGGGATGGTTTTAAAAACAATAGATGGGAAGCGAGGCGTTAGGAAGCAGAAAATGGAAGCTGTGTGGTTGTGTTTGGTCCACAGTGAGCGTGACGGAAACTGTTCCATACAAATTCCCATTACTGTACATCTGTAAGGCACAACATGCCAAAAAAGAGACAGCTGTATTTGTGTGAGTGACCACTGTATGTAAAAATGTCTGTCTTTGTTCTCCATGAATGAAAATAATGAGGATCCAGATATGTACAAGCACTGATACGGACTGGATATAACCAATCCACCTGTAATATAGATACATTGTATATTTATACATAAATGTTGAATTTTGTAATAAAATTCTGTTTTGTTATCAGTTAAATTCAATCAGTCCCACTGGGCTGCCTCATGTTACCTTACATAAGCAGCAATGAATTTTGAATTCGGGTCAAAGATAGCACTGGTATCAGACTGCTGCTCTAACTGGAATATGTGTTGAGCTATGTAAGAGGTAAGTAGGAGGAAAGAAAAGGTACTAATACTGTCGAGACGCTGACCGGATTATCACTGAAACAGCTCTGAATCCAAACGAGGCAGTAAGCTGCGGCTGCGAGTGTTAATTCTTTTATTATTTCTCTGGTTTATGAATAGAACCTGTCAAACATCCACCAATATTCAACCAGTCATTTCCTGACAGGAAAAAATAAATAAATAAAAAAAAATAATCTTGTTCCATGTTAGCAGTCAGGCACAAAAGTCAGGGTGAGAGCAGAGAAGAGAATAAAAGGAAAGAAAAGGACTGGCTTTAGAAACACTCAGCATCAGTGGCAAACTAGCTGGACTGTAACTTAGATATGTAGTTTGGGGAGTGAGAGAGAGAGGGCTATGGATTTTAATCCGTCAGCCGATAAAGGTCAGTGCTCGAAAGGGCTTTATTCCTCAGCTCCACATCAAAGTGTAAATCCGCTGATTGCAGGCCCTGAATGGGGAGACAACAAGGCTCCATTTGTGGTCTGTTTCTATGGCTCAGTGTGTGTAAGACCCCGCGTGCGCGGACCCATAATACAGGGGGTTTCTATCAGGGGCCCCCTAGATCAATGGGCCGCATGACCTTTGCATTGTGCTGCTGGCTTGGCCCGTGATGTCATGCCATCTATCCGGTGCTCCACTTAAAGGGGTGAAAGAAAAGCAAGGCAAAGTCCCACACCTTCCTCCCACTGAGCCACAGAAAAGACAGCATGAAAGGCATCATCTGCAAATGTATCCACCTGAAACAGGATTTATTCCCCTCAAAATACACCTTCACAGATTAGGGGGCTCTGAGGAGTGTGTAGGTGTTTGGAAGGAGGGGCCTGCTGGTTAAAATGCTGTTTGCTACAATGACCATTGTAGGTTATTGCTGAATCACTCTGTGAATGCATGTTTGCTGACGTTAACAAAAGTCTTGATGGCTGATTCAGATGAGCCCTATCACTTCTGGAGTGTTGTTCTGCATTGATCTATGGCTATTGAAATTAAACATGGTGCGGCAGAGTCTCTGGGCCAAGAGAAAAGAGAAGCCCTCTCATTGTTCCCAAGTGAAAGGTCCTCTTTATAGTGAGGAGAGACGATGGCAGCTGGTAGGTTCTTCCCTCTATAGAAGATAGAGCACTTTCACAGAGTTGTGGAGTGCATTTGAATGGAAATCTAAAGAGGTAGGCGTGAACCATTTGTTTTGCTATGTTTGTGTTTGCTGTCAACATGTCTGTCTGTGTTGTGGGGCGGCCCCTTTTTACTGCACAAAGTGGCTAACCCCCCTCAACCCACATGACCCCACCAACTCTGCATCTCTCCCCAAACCCAGACATAATCGCGGGGGAGGAAGAGTCGACCCAAAAGAGAGTGCCGGAGCCATCTTTGTGGGCAGCTTTGTCATGGCGACAGATGTTGTAATTGCCAACTGATGGATCACTTGTCAAGGACGTCATTAGGATTTTGGTGGCCAGGCCCACTGGAAGAAGAGAAGGGGTTAAAAGAATGACTGGGAAAAGATGGAGTTGGCTCAGGCGGGAATGGATGGGAGACCAAGTCACATATATCAGCCTTTTGACTGCAGCCATAGAGATTAATAATGTGATTGGCCACGCGTTAGAGGAGACACCATTGAGGATAAAAGAGTCTCTACTTCTGCCTTCTTGTGATGGCAAGAAAAGTTTAAAGCATGGGGCGAATAAACAAAACAAACCTTTTATGGTTTTCTATGAGGCAGTCTATTACACATCGGCATCGTAGTGCAATCAACAGATTTTTGGGTGATAAATAATACACACATGTGGATGCTCCCATAAATATTTAACTGTTTATAATTCTCCAATTAATAGTTCATTTAAATTTTTATCAAAAAATAGAAAATGTTAAAAAAGAACTTTGAGTTTTATGTCCCCAAAACTAGTGAAGCTTTTAATTCTGACTGTTGTCTCAATGGAAAAGATAGTGGGGCCCTCTCAGAGCGCAGGATGAGGCTTCTGAGGGGCCCGACCCTGAGAGAGGCACTATTCTCTGGTGGCACATTCAAGGTCATTTAAGCAAGTGTCCCCACGTTCTACAAAGTGTCACTCTACACACCAAAGTAAATTGTCAGTTTGTTTATACTTGCCATTTGATTGTGTAAGGCACCCTCCAATGCACACACACACACCCACGCACACACATAGGCACACACCAAAAGCTCCCCAGAGGTCAATTAGGACAGACAAGGGGCTTTCAAACAAAGGGTGCTAGTGGCCCTGAGCAGCCAAGGGAACCACATAATTAACAGTTATAAAGTACTTTACTCTGTTAATTTAATTAGTTAATCCTTTTATCAGTGATGCTTTGTTGAAGGGAGTCATTACAGGGCTCCTCTTCCAGTGTCACACATTGACTGGGGCTCCTCTTCCAGTGTTAGGGCTGAATGGCTGGTAATGGAGCTTCAGAAGTGATCTGATCTGCGGATGGCCACAAAGACAACCAGTGTGTGGAGAGAAATAGACACCACATATGAGGCCTGTGGACTTCCAGAATAATGAAATCAAGAAAATGTTGTTATATGTTAATTTTCATCATTAACCTGGAATCCTGGCCTCGGTAAGGTGTTGGGATGTTATGGCAAATCAGTGTTTGAGACATTCGGTTATTTAACTTTGGAAAGTTCAACCACTCGACAAGAAAGGAGACGGGTACAGATCAAAAAAATTTGAGCATATGAAATCATAGGTTTCTCCTCTCTGATTAAATGGGGATGTTTGAAGACGATCATTTTCATGTGCTGCCAAGTCCCATCTCTTTGTCCCTTTTTGGAACACCACACCCTCTGCCCAAAAAACCATATCTGTCTTCGCGCTCTGGAAATTATTCAAATGAGCCGAGCTCGCCATCACATTTATTTTACAGCACCACTTGAAGCGTTAACAATAACTTGCACGTAATCCTATGTGATGTAGCTGCACACGGTGTCACCTCTTTTCAGGTGCAGCAGCTTTGAACATCAAATCTTTTTTTGAAAATGTTTTAATAATCAGCTCCGCCGCCCCCTGTCGGGTGGTGAACCCGGCATCCCCGGTTCAAGGGGAGCCACTAAACAGACGCCCGCCGGCCCTCGCCTCGCTATATTTACACGAGCATTTAACTCGCACCTTAGGATGGAAACACTGCGATTCAACTTCACATCACTCCCTGAAATATGCACAGAAAAAAAAAAATCATCAACAGGCTCTGCGTGTGCCTGCCGTCACCCCTGTATTCCATATTAAAGTGGTACACAAGGTCCTGCTGATTGCTACAAGCCTTACAGTCACAGCATTACACCATTACAGATGAATGTGCTGGGCTGAAGATAGATTTCATAGTGACTGTATGTAAATATTCTGCCACACAGTTTGTAACACCTTCACATTTGCTATGGTGCATTTTATTGATAAAACATAAGCAGTGAATGAGTGTTGTAATGTGTTTGTGCAGTAGCACGGACCAATAAACGGCAACTATTCCATTTTTGATGCACATTCACAGCAGTTATTTATAGAAACGCATCATTTTTATCCAAAGATATTGCATTTGTTCAGTTTCTGTGTAATTGCTGTAGGATGTTATGAGCACAGTAGGTCAGTGCCAAGAAAACGAGCACAGAGTTTGCAATCAAACAAAAACTCCTCATCTGACCAGATGGCTGATTGTTTACTTGTGTAAAAAGAAAGCATATCTCTGATTGCAATCACTCTCAACCATCGCAGCTTCATTAGGCAGAGTTAGGAAAATCATGATGATGTAGATGCGGAAACACCTGTTAGTTACCATGTTAATGTTAATCTGGACCGTGCGCATCTTGCCGACACGTCAAGATGAAGCCTGGAGACTTGTCATTCTTACACTGGAGCATTAGCCCAAGATTAATTAAATGCACCTGCTGGACCTTCCTCCAGCACCCTGAGGCCCTTTATCCCCGGGTTAACAAAACTGACGACCATTGCAAAAAAAAACCAAACAAAAAAAACCAATAAATATAAATACAAATCTTCTGTTTTTCTTCAGCTATTCTCCCCCTTCACCAGGGTCCGTGTAAATAATGCACAGTGACACAAACAAAATTACTTACTGTCGGTACAAGACAGAGTTCTGAATTTTTAATAAGGCAGTGCACACCTGAATAACATGAACCTATAAATCCTGAATGTTTTATGATCAGTTTGTGGGAAAGGAAGGTTCAAGATGTCACAGAAATACAAATAAAACCATCACTAAATTATAAAATGATGAGAGATGAGAGCAGGTACTGTAGCTGAAAAAGGTCTGAACATAGTACTTAGGCACCCCAGGTACCTGTACTTTATAAAGGTACTCCACTATATTTCAGAGGGAAATATTCACTACATTTATTTGACAGTTATAGTTACTGATTACTTTGTGATGACTGAGATTCAGATTAAACTACCAAACCGGATACAATGTAGGTAAATAAAGTGGCACTTCCACAATGCATCAGTAATTTCTTTTGAAAAATATACTAATCAACAATATAATAATGAAGTGGGTTCTATGTCTTTATAGAAATACCTAAGTACATCTTACTAATGCTTCTCTACAGTACTTCTAATATTACTACTTTTACTTAAAAAGATCTGAATATTTTATCCATCGCTGTTTCTTCATGTATATTAAATCCATTGTCTATAAAATATTATTTCTAATTGGTAATCTTACAACAAAAAAAACGATGCAATCCAGAACTACAGTATGGCCCACATAACTTCAGGCTATAGAATGAAGTTTACGAACTCCCCCAACCATAAAAAAAAATGGCTTCCCTATAATTTCTGGCAGTCTTTGATGGGGATTTGTGCCCAAATGAAAATGCATCCGAAATGAGCAGCCCTCTGCGGCCCCCACAGTGTGCAAAGATGGCATACAGCAATAATCTTAAAAAATGTAATTAAACACAGATAAGATTAATACAATCAGGGAGAGATGATTGAAAGATGCTGTTGTTGTGTAGGAGGGTGGTGAGGCCCCCGGGCCCCTGGGCCCCAAAACGAGGCGGCTAGCTGTGGGGAAGGGGGCCCTTCGCACTGGGATTAGCTTAGCCAGGTGGGGGAGCTTCGTGGTTGGAGCATTTAAATTAGCAGTGAGATGACAACCCCCATTAGGAGGGATTAAAGGCATGCTGGCAGGCAGAAATGCACTGGCACTGGCAGGGGCATCCGTCACACAAAACCCAAGGCGATGTGGCACAAGTCAGTCACTCGCCGCCGCTGTCGCTCTCCACATCACAATCGCACAAGGTGGTGTAATGCAATTTCATGAAATTTTTTCATTTTAATTTACATGTATAATATAACATGTTCTTATAAAATGACATGGTAATGCAAGAGTGTTTCCGGCTTAATAAGTAGAAGTTAAACATTTCAGTTCATCCTAAAGATGATTTATTTGTGCTTTTTTTTACTGTATCTATTTGTTCACAACAGTACAGGTGGTTGCACTGAAGCCATTTAACGATGAAGGGACATTAAAAGTTATGTTCTGACTGCATTGCTTTGTTTATCTTGTGAACTTGCCCTCATAGTTTGGTCGTGGAAACGTTCTTCATTTTATGGTTTTTATTTATTATTTTACAGCTGCCCATTTCCATGGCTCCGTTTCAAATGCAGGGGCTACAGCAGCCCAACTATGCAGCCTCGCTTAAAGTTAATTCAAAAGGACAGCGCCCAGGTTCAGGGGTGAGATTGCACAGAAGCCCAATCACCATGGAGGTCCCTGCAGAGAATCTGTCTGTCGGCGGGATTGTGCTAACGTCAAAAAGCTGCAAGAGGAATTACTGGCTTACTGCCACCTGACAACGGCACTTTTTGTTCCTGATGCATTCCCAAGTTCTGAAGGCAGAGGAAAACAAAACAAAAACCAGCAATCCGATTAAAACAATCTCCTTGTGTCCTGATTAACATACATTTACATGAGAATAGCCCTCTGTGATTAAACAGTGGTAGGTGAGTCCAGCGCCCTATGTGTTGTTATGGCCCCTCAGAAGCAAGCCCACAATGCACTGCACTGCGCTGCACGCCACGAGCAGGGGATCTTCCCTGCCTGGCTGTGTCCAGGCTGTTTGGCCTGCGCTGCTCATCGTAAATGTGTCATCTCTCCCACGGCAGCTTACAAACAAGAACTTTTAAAGCCCACCACCTGCTGGAATAAGAACAGGGATCAGTGTGGGATGAGAGGATCGTATCTCTATGCAAACTAACCGATGACAAGTTTGAGATATACACAATAACAGCCGAGGGTAGAAACAAGAACGCAAAGCAGAGTGGGACCCTCCCTCTAAAACGTGCACTTTAAAAGCTATGATTTATGATTTAGCATTTCATGGTCTCTCGTATGATACACATACAAGCACCAGCGTTGCGTCCTTTCCTTATTAGTGAAGTGAGGGCTGCAAGATAAACAATGACAGGCACTGCAAGGGTGTCAGTAACAGCTTGAGGTGGCAGAGAGGGGAAAGAAAAGACGGAGATGATAAAAAAGGAACTGCAGACAGACAACGTCAGATGTCACTGTTTGGTATTTCTACAAAGCTCCAGAGAGAGAGGCTAGCCTGGAGCCATTGCAGTGTTTGAGACAAATGAAGTGAGCGTGTGCAAGCTCCGGTGCCGACCTGGGCCTTCTCTCTTCCCCTACAGTACACCGAGCTCTCCAGCGGCAACAGGAAATCAAACAATTAGCAGGAGGGAAATAAAAGGTCCTTTTTCGCCCTCTGGCACTGGTAAACATGGCAACAGTGAAATGCTGCCGTCACCATGCAAAGTTCTGTTTCCTGCTGTATTTTGCAACGCTATCAAACCCAGTATCCTGACGAGGAGAAACACAGCTCTATGACTTAAACAACACTGGGTATATACTGCAAGTCTACGAACTGTTTATTATGTGTGCGTATTTTAGGAACTGAACTCGGTGAATTGCAAAAACAAAATTTCCAGATTTATTGAGAAATATCACAATTTGCTTATCTAGAATTGCTGGATTAGTTGAAAATAATTATTTACATATTGAATATATGTACAATTGCCATGTATGAATATTACATGTACGTATTATATAAAGCAGAAATTAAAGATGTGAATGAGAAGTAAGATTAGAAAGCACTTCTCACTGTTATTTTTTTACTATTTTCTTTACACAGTTCAACACCAACATAATCTCTCAAAGTTTCTTTTCTGATACTACACTCCACAGTGCAGTAAAATAAAATCTATATTCACCATGTCTTCAGAAAATGATTGTATCAACAGGCTTCTAATTCTAATGAGACATATTTATTTGCATGTGTCAACGGAGGTTCAGCCATGATAAAAAATTCACATGTAAAATTGTAAAAAGGAAACAAGTTTGTGACTTAAGCTGACTTGTTTATTGTACTTACTTATACTCAGCCAACTGGGTATTGAGGCTACATTTAGAGCTACATGAAGTAGCTTTAAAGCGTAGGGCAAGAACATGAATCTCCCCATATCGCGGCAGAGTTCAGCGTGCTCTCTAAGTGGAATTGTTAACTATGGGACCCCTTCACAGCGAGGAGTTTCTGTTTACATAAAAGAGCCGGCCAAGGTCTGGGACATTGCACTCGGGAATGGGGAATCCCAGTTCTCTAAGTGGAATGGAGAAAAAACATGGACGTTAATGTAAAAGCAGAAAACAAGGAACACGTGTTTTCTTCCTGAGATGAAAGTTTCCAGGCTGGTTTGTTTTAAGTGAATTGAGAGCTACTTAAATGTAGGACAATGTGCTCGACCTGGTGTTTTTGATTTCTTTTCATATGTCTCTGTCTTTATTCCTTACTTTTGTTTTCTCTTACTGAATCCAACCTACCTTAGTTTTCCTTCTAACAATGTTCGATCAATTCATTTATTTTGTGAATAATTGAACCTGTATATTTATTAAATGTAAACACATACAAGAAGAAAAAAAAAACATATCTATTGTAGAGGTGCCTCAAAATATTATAGATAACCATTAAAATTAAAATTAAAACTCAAAGAGATGCATGATACTCCCTCTAGGAATATCATAACATTTTTCAGAAATACAACTGTAAACATTAATGAAATTATCGCATCACTCTCTATATTTATATGTGAACTATAATAAAGAATAGTCTACATATCTATTACACCTCTTTTAATTTCTGTTTTCTTAACAATGTCAAACACCAGTGTGTTGTGACTTAAAAAATACTATTCATCTTGCACAGAAATCACCATCACGAAAGGTACTAGTGTTAAACTTTTAAAAAAAACTTTAGACTTTTTGAAGAAGTGACAGAAATGTATATTTAATTTTTCCTTCTACCTTTGTAACACCTATGAGAGATTATCATTTGAAAAATGACTTTCAGTCTGAATCCATAAGTATTCACCTAACTGTGTCTGTACAGTATTAAAAGGGCTTTAATGCTCATTTTAAATTACAGTAGATTATTGGCCAAATGCATATGAGGGGATTTGAATAATACACGGAACAGTGAAGCTGATGGATATTGGCACCATATCCCTACAGTATTGAACTGGTATTGAAAAAAGGATTAAAGGGTGTATGTCCAGGCAAAAAGGGGAGACGTGTGTCTTGACTTTTTCTTTTTTTTTTTTTTAAAAGGCTTTTAAATGACAGTATTGAAATATTGAAGCATTGACTGGTCCTGGAAGAATAGTGCTGACCTTAGATGTCTTCCTGTAAAAATGACAGGGAGTTATTTGTTCAAAGGACATTCTGGGTAACTTTATGATTAGGAGGGATATGCTTTTAAATCTTAGAGTTAGCATTTAATCTTGAAATTTAATCATGTTATGCTACATAGTGTTTGGTTTTACACTGTTGTAACAGATTTCTGGTAAAATGAATCATTTGCAGTTTCATGTACATATGTCTGTATATGGTGACTACACTTAATAGTATGCAGAATGATAATACTGCATTTAAGGCATATTCTAAAATATGATTACTATTGAACCAGTAAGTAAATGATGAAAGCTTTTCATTTCAATGCAGCATTAATTGTGACCGTTTGCTCTCCTTGTTGCAATTATTTTTCCCCTCTCCATATATTTGTTCCAGTCAGTCTGTCTCCATGTGAAGCTGTGAGGGCACATACTGCACAGAGTCCATAGAGCCACTGGAGTCCAGTGTTGGCCTGACCTGTCCACATTTTCCCCAGCCTGTCTCTGTGCTCCCAACATCCCTCTAAGTAGTGCTTTACACTCGGGCACCCTCTGGGGCTACGGGGGCCACTTTGATAGAGATGGATGCGCTGGTGCTCTACTGCCCTCCAATGGCAGCTGCCACACACACTCAGCGCCGCTCCACTCCACTCTGTCTGCCAGTGCTGGGCAGTTAGCGCTCAGCACTGAGAGGATGGACTGGAGACCGGGGGGACTGACCAAAGCGGGGCCAAAGGAGCGAGGCCTCCACACAGGAAAACTAGTTCAAGCAGATGATGCCATGCAGGAGAGGCATGTAGTGGAGGGCTGTGAACAGGTGTAAAAAAGCATGCTTGCATGATGGATGCTAAGACCTGCTACTGCTTCCCCCTGCATTCACAACTGGTGATGGTTATGGTTTAGGAAGCAATGCAGTATGCCTTATTAATTTTTACCCTGTTACTTTCATCTCATTTGCACTTACAGCCTACTTCGATGCAAACAAGTACACAAACACAAAAATATACTGTATGTATACTCATGCAAATACACACACACACACACACACACACACACACACACACACACACACACATACACATGAAAGCATGCACACAGAGCCACATATAGTTCATAGAGATAAATGTAGACAGTGTGCTGAGGCCCAGATGGCTCAGTCACAATGGCGGTGCAGGGCAGTCTTTGATGGGTGTGAGTGATTGATTTCAGGCTTGACTGGCTCTGATAGAGTCACCTCAGGAGGTGCCTGGCAACCACAGGCCCACGCCAGAGCCTTTCGGCAAGAAACAAGATGGAGCTGAAATTCGCTGGATGCCCAGCAGCTTCATTCGCGTCCCCATAGAAGTCCAATACATTCTGGATACTTACAACCACTGGAATTGGATAGATTTTGTCACTGGCTTCAGCTTTCAATGGCAAAGCGGTTTACAGTAGAGTAATTGGTCATTCAATATGTCCCAGCATGTTACTCTCAACACAAAACATGTCTATTTTCAAGTGTTTTTTTTTTTCTTTTTTTCATTTTTAAACTTTTTCCCCTTTTATTCTTTTTAAAGCATGAATGCAACAATGAGCGCTAACTATCAAATCCACGAATAAAGCACAATTTGAGAGTTATGAAACCCTCACTAAAATAATTTGAGTTTATTTTATATCCATATGGTTTTTCTTTTGTGTCTTTATGCTCTGTTGAGACGCTGTAATTTGCCCTCCATGAAGATATTGAGCAATAGCTGTAATGGAATACAACTGTCATCTTGGGGTGACATTTTCAGCACTACCACTGTGCTGCGACTGACTCCGCTGAGCTCTCCGGGCAGGAGGGCACCGTTTTCATGAGGACATATTTGCCCCGGAGTCATCTCAGTTACCCGCTACACTGTGACATGATTTGACAATCAATTAACCATCCCAGCTCGCTAAACAAGACCTCTCCATTCCACACCGCTCGCTACTGAAAGTCAGTCAGTCCATGACGTCAGCATCAGGCTAACCTCTGCTGTCAGACCTGTCAGTGTGAACATGGAAGTTTGGGCTTCAGAAATAAAAATAAATGGTTTTCAGAAGGCATATTAGTTGCTGAGCCGAGCTGATTACCCCAAAGTTCTGTTTTGACTACTTTAAAGTTTGAAAACTGACTCTAAAAGCTTTTCTTTGCTATGAAAGAATCGTCGTTTTTCCTTCTATATGATGAAAAATGACTTATTGAAACATTCGAATGCTGCCGTGACAGTAGAGGGTCGTGTCAGAGGTTGCTCGTGCATTACAAAAAAAAAGAAAATGGCCTGTAAAGGTGAAAAACTGACTTTAAATTTTCAATTATGTTTTCATTTCTAATCACACAACCTAATTGCTTTAACTAAATAAATCACTCTCTGATTCACCATGGCAATAGCATTACCATGGTAATAATTACTACTGTGATGACATTGACATCAGGCAGGTACACTTTGCCTCATTTGAATAATTAACATCTTAAGAGCCACTGCTCTTTCTCCTTTCCCTCCTTTTTTTTCTCCATTTCTGCTTCTAATTGTAAGTTTATTAAGGGAGGGATTGATGAGGCCTATGCATAATTTACCAATTAGTTCTACACATTTATAAAATTGCATCCTCAAATAACATGTCACATTTATTTAAGATTAAAGTTTAATGTGTCTTGTTGTTCATGACTGAGAAATTAATTTGTCTAAGAATATCCCCTAGCTATTCTATAAGAATATAAATCATAGGTTGGTTTATGTTGAAACGCAAAAAGACAAAATAGCGTTGAAGTATCACCCAGATACAACTACAGCTATTTATGATGAATCTATGATGAAGGTGCAGCGAGGTCTGTGAAACAAAAACTAAAATGAGGAAGAGCAATAAAAGTAACTAACTGACTAGAACTCACTAACAAACTGAAAAGAATGCGTTCACTCATTCATTCACTATGAATCATACTGCTAATGTAAAACATTAGAAGACTCAGTTTCAAAAGTAAACACTATTACCAAAACCTTATTTCAGCTGAGACCAACTGTCCAAACCCAGATATGTACGAGAAGAGAAGAGGGGTATCATCGCTGCTCATGTAGCCCTGGCTCCCAAACAGACATATATCTAACTGGAGACAGAGGGGCGGGCAGAGAGGTGAGAGAGAGGGCAGGACAGCTTTGCCCGCCTGGGGAGTTTGGCATGTGCCCTCCCCGGGCCTCCTGCGGACCTGGGGTCAAAGTAAATAAAGGGGCGATGTGGACCGCCTCCAGCAACCCCCTTACCAACCCCTTTTCCACCCTTCATCCCACAGCCCAGTAACAGGAATCGGTCTCTTTATGCAGTGACCACACCCTCCTGTAGCCGTCCATACCTCCACTGCCACATGCCGCCTTTTCTACATTCTCCAGCTCCATGTCCAGACATGAGGCCAAGGCCTCTTCTCCACAGTTTGTAACAGTGTGACACTGAAACACAGCCGGGCAGCTACAGTATATGGCCTCTGGTGGTGGTGGTGCAAACAGCGATTCTCCATGTGCAGAAAACATTCACAAATGCAAACATGCATGCACATACAAAATGTACTCTATCATAGCAGCATGTGTACACACACCGCAACTGATGCGCATAGCCACATGTGCACATGTATTTGCACACTGACCTACCTTAAATTAAGGTTTTCAAGTGGGGCTGACTACTCCCATTTTGCACACACAAGCACATGCATGCATTAACGAACACACACACACACACACACACACACACACACACACACACACACACACACACACACACACACACACACACACACACACACACACACACACACACACACACACACACGTGCGCACACACACACACAAATTCACTGGTAATGAAATCCAGAGCTGGGTTTCATTGGAACGTGGGTGGAGAAAGTATAGAAAGTGATTCTGAATTGAGGCGATGGAGGACAAAGAGTTCACATTCCCTCATAGATTTAGAAAGTGGAAAAATGCTTTACACGTAATAAAAAAACAATAGGTAGCCACAGAGCTTGCTGAGCTCATAGCAGGAAACACAGGATTTGCAGTGTGTGAGCAGGGTCTAAGAGAGCTTAGCAGCTTTATAACGTCACGTTAAATGTCTATTAGTCCACAGTTGTTGCAGAGGTTAACACTCTCACACATTGTTCCAATAACAAGTTCAATATACGACTAATATAATTCACCAAACTTCCATCCTGGTTACATGTTTTGTCAACCCTCCCCCTCTGTTACTACTTCACTCAAATCCATCTCCAAACTTTCATACATTTACATTATTTAACCCTTTCAACCAGACAGCAGCCATGTCTGACAAAAGAACAATATGCCTACATCCTCTCCAAGTTAATGTCAGGGCAGAGTAGACACATGGAGACCGACTCTCTTCCTCCTCCTCCTCCTTCTTCACCTCTCCCATCCCTCCATCTCCCCATCCCTCCTGCTGGAGGAATTCCCAACCCTCTCTGCAGGTAGCCAGCCAGCCAAGACCAGCAGAACATGTGTTTTCCTCCCCTGGTTGGGTCAAAGTGAGGTCGTTCATTCATTCCCAGTGATATAGCGGCCCGGCTCACCCGCTTGCATGCTTATCGTGTGCCGCGCCCCTCGCAACAGATGATGAATTCCACTCAGCCGGTAGATAGATAGAGAGATAGATAGATAGATGGAGGAAGAGAGAGGGATGGAGGAGTATGAGAAAGATGGAGAGAGACCCCCCTCCGATGCCTCCAGACGCATCTCGTCCCAGCCAGTTTGCAACTCAATCAGTGACATGTGATTTTAAGAGGGGATCTGTATGTTATGCCACTTTTTTTTTTTTTTTCTTCATGTGTTTCGAGAAGAGGATGGTTTTGAACTTTGACCGCAAAGTTATGAATTTTCTTTTAAGGCTCAGAGGAACGTAAGGAAAATATTTTCGGGACAATGTACACAGGATCTTCATGTTTCAAAGCAAGTTTTGATTTCACTAACACTGGGAAATCTGGCCTTTAACCACGCTGTTTCCACGAGTTTGCTTAGTTCATTCTTTAGCACATTCATAATATTGATGCAAGGAGAACCCAAATACAATATTGTTACACTGCTGATGATAGGACGCCTATTAGCTGATTTACCCAGGAAGAAATTTATTTGAAGATGATGTTTTTTTTGCAGTTTTATTTTGCCAAGAAACACAGAAAACATGGGAATTAGAGGCTTAAACATTATAAGCTCTTATTATGGATCACTCATCCTAATGTTTCATGACAGAAATCAAAATTTAATATATTTTCAATAATGTGCGCATTGGTGACGCACATTAGAAGTGATGTATTCAGATTTAGGTAAATGAAACTGGTATATTATTTTGACATGTTTTGGGACGGGTGCAGTAGTTTGGTTTTTTTTTAACAACAAAGAAAACATTGATATTGATATCCTCTCACCACCCCTATAATTTTCATACAGTCCCTAAAACAGTAGGGTAACTTCAGGTGCCTGACTCACAAAGCAGGATTACAAAGTTATCTGGTTAATTAAATCACAGAACCCACTTAAATCTAGAACCTGAGCTAAAGAAGTAACTTTTTTCCTTTCTTCTGGTCCAATGAAAAGCCATCTTAAAAAACATGCAAGCCACAGTATCACTTCCTTATCTTAGCAAACGACAGCTGCAGACAAGCTGCGGAGACTGTAAAACACTAAGGGGACATAAAATGAATAAACAACAATAATAACACTTAGGTATCACAGCCTGTACTTAATGTTTATCAGGTGTTGTGGCGGCCATGACAACGTGCTGAGTAAGATTCTCTACAGGAGGCATCCTCTTGGCCCCGTCACCAGCATGTGGGCACCGACGGGAGCTGAAAAGGCGAGACAAGAGATTAAGGAGGCAAGAAGCTTTGTCTGTGCACCCTCCCTGCCTCAAACACAACAACCTCTCCTTACACCCTCACCCCTCCCACCCCACCCCACAACACACACACGTACACTCTGCTCCCATTTTTTCTTATTACTGTGAGCATGAAGGGAAAAAAGGACAAAATAGTACTTACTAATGGACTAAAAATGTCCCCAACTCCCTAGCCTTTCACTCCCCAAAAGCCAGAAAGACCACTCACCAAATCTGTTCTCAGTCCCACCATTGAGGACTTGCTCCATTTAGTCAATCATACAGTGCCCTATAAGGAATGGATTTCGGGATATTTTGTGAGACTGGGTGAAATGTGAGTTAATGGGAAGAGAGTCGGTGGTTGAGTGAAGAAGCCAGGCAGAGTAGGTAGTTAAAGAGCAGAACAGTGCCTTAGGGGTACTCAGTGTATCCTGACTCACACTGGGAAAAGTGTATTTATCAACTTAATAGCAGGTGTCTGATTGAACATGACTATGATTACAGTAAGTTGTTCCTTCTTTTGGCTCCTCTCCCTCCTCCTCCTCCTCCTCTTCCTTCTCATCATACTCCCCATCACAGCTCCCTCCTGTTTTCCACCTTACCATCCTCTACCTTCTTTTCAAAGCTACAGGAAGATGGTATGGTGGGTATTATCATTGTCAACACTAACTGATTTAATTATTTTACTGCGGCATTATATATTTAAAAGGTAAAGATCATTTAAAATTCAGATTCTGTGGCATGTCAACAACCTGTATGCGCAGCGAGAACTTCAGAACTTCTTCGCACTTTCCCGCAAAGTCCTTCTTTATGTTTTTAATAATAAACTTTTATTATGTGCTTCATTGTGAAGTTTACTAACTGAGGAGACAGTTGAAATAACCCAAACATGAAGGAAAAGCAAGAACATCAGAAGCAGAAATGGTATTCTGAGAGAGAAACAAGTGAATAAACAAGACGAGGAGTCTGACTTGTGGAGGATGGGGAGCGGGAGCTATTTAGCCGATAAGGCAGGGAAGGCCCTTCAGGTGTCTCCTGCTCCACTGCTGTGTAAATGAGCTCCAATTAAACAGGCGGCCCCTAGCTCTGGGTCTCCCCGCAGCCCCTCCCCAGCCTCCCCCATCCCCTAAGCCTCCCCCAGCCCCTTGCTGCTCGCCGTAAGGCCCAACCCACCCCATGGCTCCTGCAGCTGCTCGCTCACTCCCACTCTCTGTTTTTCACTCACACTGCGTGACCCAAAGGCCTGCTTAACTTAACTTGTGTACGCACAGTTGTCTGTTGATGTGTGTGCTTCTTAATGTATGTCTGTGTGTTTGTTAGCCCTGCAGCATTTCAGCTTACTGGCAACTCTCGACAAGTGACAGCATGGTGGAAATGCTGCATCCCAGCGTCGGGCTGATTTGTGTATATTGCAGTAATTGCTCTAGAACTAGAAAGTTATTCTCACAGTCAAAATCAAACATGAAATGGAAAAATATGGTTCTGCTGTATATTGATCTTAACTTTTTTTTTCCTGAGACCTTCTAACCTGTATGTTCCCAACTGTTGGAAGCATCTCCAAACACTGACCAAACACAACATTAACAGTTTGCAAACATTGTCTGATTCCTCAGAAGGCCTTTGCCACGCAGCAACGGGGGTCTGAGAACAGCAGGTGATTTGGCCAATTAGATGAGGCGGTGATTTAGGTGGCCAGATTGGTAGAGTCACTGTTGGCTGCTGGCCAGGACTCTGGGGGTTGCCACCCCTGATCCTCGAGAAGCCATGCCACGAGTTCCTAAATGACCACAGCGAGGGGAGAGGAGGGAATGAACATCTGAGGACCCGGGCTGCACTCGATTTCACAAAATATTAGCTTCTCGGACACAGTGACGCCTGAAGTCAGTTCACTGTTCAGACCATAAAATGTCCATAAATGGTATAAAAAAAAAAAAAGCCCATCCCAGATACTCAGATAAAGGCTTTAAATCCTCAACACTTTAGAAGCTGTAACCAGCTAACGTTTAGCAATTCTGCTTGATAAATGACGGACTTAATTAACCGATTGCCAAAACTGCTGGTGATTTATTTCCTGGCCAACATACCTTAACTTATCAATTCATCATTTAAACACTAAATCCTGCAAATTTAGAACTTAGCTATTAAATAACACATAGAAAAGGAGAGAGTTTTTTTTTTTTTTTTTTGCAGTACAGCACATTAGCATAACATTTCTTATTTTATCCTAGTGACATAAAATCTGTTTGAATTTTGTCTGAAAGGTGCCATTGTTTACGATGGATGGGTCAGAGCTACAAGTCAAGACTCCAGCTTGTGTGTAACAGATCGCTCCCCACCTCCTACTTTACAGGGGAAGCACAATTACCTGTTCTTGTCGAGGCATACAGGCCCTGTCAGCAGCACCTCGTGCATAATACATACCTGACATTCTGCTAACGTTACCTGCCACATGTAACCAGTCACACTGTAAAAGGTGTTTGTCTGCTCCCCTGCCACTCCAAATGCTAGATATTTAAAATTAATGGCTGTGATTAAGATACTTTAAAACCCGCAAATGGTATATTTAAATATTAAGTCACATGTAATTAAGCAGGGAGAAATATTCATCCCCACTGTTAGGGCAATTATAACAATTTCCATCAAGGGATTTCTCAGCTTGACTTTTGTTCTGAGCAATAGTGATTAACATTATGTTTAATTGAAGTCATTTTCCAAGACTTGGGGTATTTCTTATTCCCTGTTCTTTGGGAAAAAAAAAAGAAAAAAAAGGAAGCTGGACAGAGCGGAGGCAGCAGGCCTGATGTAGAGTCTTAACGACATGATTTTCTCCTCTCAGGTTCCTTCCTGTGAGCAGATTTAACTGTATGTAGGGGGGGTCTTCCCCAGGTGGCTGAGGAGGTCAGTCTCCCCTGTGAGAGCGGTGAATCAGTGGACGGTCGGAGATGAGGGCTCAGTGGGGAAACACCACTCGGGTTAGCAGCCATTTCCTTACATCACTCAGGATAGGAAATAAATAAATAAAAGCTGATGGTGTGATGTCCACCTTGTTGGGTGATAATATCCTTGTTATAGCTCGACGTGTAATTGTTTTCTCCTCATCAGACAATCCCATTAAAACTATATCAGTGATTGAGCTATTAACCGAGCGTTCAGCAACAATTAACACTTGATAGCTTAACTATAGTATAATGGCTATAATAGCTTGAAGTCCCCCTCCAGTCACAAATGTGTTTTGCTTATTTCACTTGGATGTTTGACCTTCACTGTGCAGACTGGGAATGATGTACGTGCAGCGTTTGATACTAGAAGGCTGGTTTCACATTCAAGGGCTAAAGCCTCTCACTTTTAATCTCAGTGTATGTAGGAGCATTATTTTGTGACATCACAACATGTTTGGAAGCCAATCACGGTCCAGTATGCAACTTACACAAAGTGTGATGTGAAGACTCGAAGCCTAAAGTGCACATAGATTGAGAATGTGAGGAGAAATGTGTCTTAAATGTGTCTCATAGTGAAACTTTTGAAATGAAAAATGTTAGCATATTCGTAGACGCTTTTTCAATACGGAAGACAGAGCAGGTTTATAATGGAACGTCATTCCAAGCAGATATTTTTATACACTCCTGAAACGTGTCTTTAACTTCAGTACATATAGTTCCTGCATCGACATGCTGACAAGAAAATGCAGCTTTCAAATTTCAAAAGAAGTTTGCCCAGTGCCTCATGTGGTATTAATAACTGCCAATGCTGAGATTATATTTTAATGTTGATGCGGTTCAGTAAGTCACATAATGTGAGGCGAAAGTAACGGAGGCTGACACTGTCAGTCAAACTGACAAACTGTTTCTCCCGTCTGTTTCTCCTCCATTGTTTGTCATTGGCCAATACTGACATTCCATTACTCTAAATCTGTTTACATGATAATTTGATGATGTGCCCCAATATCAGCTAATTGCTCTTGTACAGAAAGCGTGAAGTCCCACCGTGGCCCCTCTGTTAGGATGCTCAAATCAAGACATAATTGTCCCCCAGCATTCAAGCCAGACAGTACAACTCCATTTCCAAATCCGTCTCACTGTAAGTAATACGCCTGCATACTGCCATGAGTGACACGGGCCTCTTCTCTGTGGCGCCGTGACCCGTTTTAAAGATCAACGCCAGCCCATGAGCATGCACCCAGCAGTTGTCCTCCCTCTGAATGTTATTACAGAGGGAAGCAAGGTCAGATTGCAGAGATGATGATACATGGGAAGCACTTTTGAAATAAGAAAGTCCTCCTTTTTTTTTTGCTACTGCATCGCATATTGACCTTGGCATTTCTGACAATAGCATCCATCACACACATGAAACCTTTCCAACAGGCAACACCGGTCTGCTGAGCAGCCAAGTGAATCAGATTAAGGAATAACACCAGTAGATGGATGCCTGACGTCAAAGCGGCAGAGGGATCAACCTCCCTGTACCTCATGCATTCCACTTCCTCTGCACCGCCCCACTGCACTTCTCTGATTTTGACACGAATGATTAACGGCCGCAGGATTACTTGTGTTTTCGATCGATACTACAGCATTATGGCGGTGATTAATTCAGCGGCGCAATGAGAGGTTGTCGATTCAGTCATCCGCCGATCAGGGCCCAGCAGTTTAGGAAAAAAGTTACAGTTCTGTGAAAGTTAAAGTCTATTACACATGTATAATTTAATATCTCCCTACATGCTCTTCATAAATTCAGTTTGTTTTTTGTTCAACATTATTTTTGTTACAAGTTATTACAATTTACTATGATGTGAAAAACGTGCCTTGTAATAAAGTGAAACTCAGTACCTTTATGGGCTTTCCAGCTAATCACTGCAGGACATCCCTTATAGGACTAATGAAATACCCAGTCACTACACAAACCTTGTTTTCAAATATCTTGTATGGTTTCAATTTTCCTGAACCGTTAATGGTCGCATTATTGTAAAATAAATATAAAAAGGATCTTGCAGAGAAATTACTCATTTTACGGGGGTCCCAAAGTAAGATTCCAGGCTGAAGGTTGCCTCGCTCCAGGCTTGAAAGCAGCCAGAATTTGATCTCAGTAGTGTGCTGGTTGAGACACAGAAGATCAATGATGATAGGGGACTGAGAGAATCCCTTTACTTGATCACTTTTATTATTATTTAATTTAAGAAGACATTTTTTATTCTGAGATGTCCCCAATAAAAACAAACCATTAGTAGAAAAAAACAAAAGGTTTAAATCTGATATATCTGAAGAGACACTATTAAAACATTTTACTATCAAGATGGATGTTCTTAGCAACAAAGAGAGCACTCCCTCAGCGGTCTAACAATGCTTCCGTGACACTATTTTTACTGATTATATAATGAATGAGAAAAACATTCTGTTAATGCTCGAGTTTCAGAGAGAAATGCAGACTACAACACCGCCAAAGCTTTGTACAGGGTGCCAGCATGGAAAAAGACATTAACACAGTGCACGTGTGGATTTGTGTTTGTGTGTGTGTGTGTGTGTGTGTGTGTGTGTGTGTGTGTGTGTGTGTGTGTGTGTGTGCGTGTGTGTGTCAGTGCGCATATGTATGTGTGTGTTTCAGAGAAGGGCTGCACTGAAGTACTCAGCTGGGAGCATCCAGTCAGTGACCCCTGTCTTTCCAACTGTGTAGAGAGAACTCTTCAGTGTGCGTGCATGAGTGTGTGTGTGTGAGAGAGAGAGAGAAAGAGGGTGTGTTTGCAGGACAGAGAGAGAGAGAGAGAGAGAGACAGAGAGAGAGCGAGATAGAGGTACAGCACAAAGAACAGAGGAGCATTGTGCGGCGCTGAGCCTCCTCAGGTTCACTCCGAGCACGTCGTCCACATGCTGCAGCTCACGTAGCACGGCCTGAGGAGAAGTCCTGAACCGCACTGACCTCTGCACTTTGCACTGACACTGACTCACACAGGGCAAGGTGGCCGCCTCACTGTATCTGTCTGGCCGGGCCAGGTTCAACACACTCCCTACACCCGGGGAGGAACAGCACACTCACTATACACATGCACTTGTTTCACATTTAATATTCAACACTGGCGCACTATCCCCAGCACATTCATCTCCAGCACAGATATTGGAAAATGAAAAGTGTAATTCCTAACTGATAATGCATCCTAAATCAAAGAAATGTTTTTTTTTTTCCCAGAAAATCAATTGTAGTAAAATGTGGACACTTAAAAAGTAAAAATAAAAAATGTAAAAAAAAATGAAAATGAACTTCTTCTCCTAAACAATAAATTGAAAATATCTGACTCTTACTCTTAACCAATTATTCAAATTAATTACAAAAGCAAACTGCAGCATCAATGCTAAATATTATTAATTAGAATGTCTAAGCCTCTGTTAACAAATTCCCTTTAAAATAAAATTACTATTGATTTATCTGGACAATAATTTAGACTGAAAAGAAGCTAAAAAAATGCAAAGTTATTAGAAAGGAAAAAAAAATATTTTTATTTGCTAAATATCTATAATTGTTCATTACCTAAATATTTAATGTGTCATGTGCCAGTGTAACCTAATGAATAGATTTCATGAAAAAAGGGTAACTGGTATACGAATTCAAATAAGATTTTGGCACTCTAACAAAAATTTGTCATAAATCTCCAAGGGTTTTGGAAATAAACATAAAAAATGAAAATGTTATTTGCAGGACATTTTCTTTCCTCCTCTGCTGTTACAACCGAAATTTGAAAATAAAAACATCTCCTATTTTTCCTTTTATCGGTCTCAGCGTGATGGTGTTTTCCACAATCAAGTTTTACGGTGTGCCAGCAGGGCAGCGTGTCCACAGGGACTCTCTGGAGAAAGAGGTGAGTACCAGGTGCTGCGAACCCTCTCACACTATTACCACCACACTGTCATGGTTTTCTGTCCCATTTTACCTTGCAGACACCCTCCCCCAACCCCCCAAGACAACAGGATGGCACCACAACAGCTGCATGTTCTGCAGCTTTGTCCATTTACAGCATATTTCAGAGAGTCTTCATGGATGTTTTTTTTTCCCCCTTTAGTTTTTGTGAAATGGAGCCCGCCGCGAAGCGCAAAACATGGAGGACTCATTTTGTGTAAGCAACTTGCAAGCATGGAGGCACCAAACTAAAATGGAGAGGGTGATTTCATTTTTTGGAGGGGGAAAAGAAGGCGGTAGTGTAGGGTTGCAACATTCTCCTCAAATATGGACTTGGAGCACCCTCTACCCATCACAAGTCAAAATGCAGGTCCGCTCGGCCCCAGAGTCGTCCCATTACTATGTCTGTAATTGTCTGGGAGCCAGGCCTTGCTCCTGCTCTTCAGAATTTTAACAGAAACCATGAGAGGGGAGGCTTCTTTAAAGGCTTCATCAACTGTGACCAACCACGGTCAGCAGTAACCCATGTTATACAGGCCGCAGTTATGACACCCTCAAAGGGCTGCCCCTGAGGAGGCAGGCGACAGGGAGGGGGGTACAAGTGGAACAGGGCCTCAGAAGTTTCCCACCTTCCCTTGAACCGCAGCCGCACATACTCGGCAGGAGGTGGACAGGGGCAGCTTTGAAAAATAACACCTTTGTGATCCCCAGTGTTTGGGGATGGATCGTGGTCTGCAGATGGCTCCAGATACTCTCTCTATAGATGGATGAGAAAGAAAGAGAGAGGAGAAGAAACAGACCAGACACAGGTCTTTTTTCATCTGTTTTATACCTGAGAAAAATATTTTTCAAAAGTCAGAGGATTGTGATGTCCAAAAAGTTTCAAAACATAATCGCATCTGAACAATTCATTATTCTATTCTAACTGTGAAGATTCAAGTTTTTGCATCCAGAGACTGAATAGGTTGCACTCCATGCTCAGTTATGCTGAGAACATGTGCAAATATAATACAGAAGAAACTACAAAGATGCTCAACAGTAAGCAGTTTTATGACAGTGCCTCCTCTAACACAGTCACGATGATGAATATGGGCTGCAATTAAGTTATACGAAAAGTTGCCATCATTCTGAAAGTTCACACGTGTCCTGCATGTGGCTAGCTAATGGGCGTGAGTGGAAAACTAAGAAGCAGACACAGGAATGGGGAGCCAACAGAGTTTTGTACAGGGGGGAATAAATTCAGCAATGGTGACAGCGTTTTCCCCTCAGTCTGGGAGAAGAAAACAGTACGCTGAACTTCTAACCCCCGGATTCTGAAATCATTTTTAGCTGCAGTTGACAGTCAGTAACCGGCACTTGACAGCGAGCTCACGAAGGCTAGTGACACTTTCCTGCAGCTCAGCAGGGCCCTTGAATGATCCAACCCTCTGTAAAGGTGATCGGCTGTTGTGCTGTTTTTCTTTCCTTCCTCTTGGCTCTCACTATGCAATAGAGCAGGTTTGATCCCTTCTCCACCTCATTTACATCTCTCCCTCTCTTTCTCTCCTTGTTCGGTTGCTAGCATCATATAAAGATCAAATAATTCAAAGGCAAAATGTCACAGTATGAAACATCCTCTTTTCAGTGACCATTGCAGTGCCCATAATAAATATCAGTGTCAAAAATGATGGACTTTGTTCAAGGAAAATACCCAGATTGATTTTGGTAACATTACCTGTTTTCTTTGAAACTTTAAATTTCACGTGGACTTGGTCTTGGAAGGTTTTCTACCCACAAATTTGAAGTGATGATTGTGTTACAGTATTCATATAACAACTCAGCTTACAAAGTCAGCGTGAGTGCCAGTCTGGGAGCTCAGTGCAGAAGACAGTGCCTCCTGAAGGCTTGTTTTGCCTCCAAACAGCTGTGGTGCCTCTTTTGTGTTATTTGGAGGGCCTGTTGCCCCTGCTCTATTCAGGGCTTTCACACCAGTCTCACTCACTTCTCACTCCCTGGGTTCCTCCTCACAGGTCATAAATTAAGCGGAGGGAGGGGGGAGGCTTGAGATCAGAGAAAAAAGATCAGTCAGGACTTTATTTCAGTTGTTTTTTTTTTATCACATATTCTGTGATATAACGGCACAGAAAGAGTTTCATAAGTTTAATAAGCAACAGTAAAGAAGCAAACCTGCTGCTTGGAGGGGAATTCAAATCCACAGACAGACTAGTCTGTGGATTTGTGAGTGAAGCATTTTGGGTTTATCCACTTGGGGCCACACTGCTGTTGACACTATATGTTATTTTAATGAGTGTTGCTGCGTCGTGGTTAATGTGGCCACAGCTCATGGCACAGAGGTGTTGCGAGGCTGTGTTTGTGTTTGTGTGTGTGTGTGTGTGTGTGTGTGTGTGTGTGTGTGTGTGTGTGTGTGTGTGTGAGCATGTGTGTTCATGAGAGAGTTGGTGGGGAGTGGGGTGAAAGAGGGGGGTAGAGGGGGCAGAGGGGGGGGTCACAATATGGTTATGGTGACAAGCGCTGGGATAACTCATGCCGCCTCTCCTGTCAAAACAAAGACTACTTGAAGTGAATGAGGCTGGCAGCGATGTACTTTACGTTTCTGGAGAAGCTTTTGGTGCAGCAGACTCTCATTTTTCAGTCATGTGTTCAGTTAGACATTTAAAAAAAAAAAAAGCATTATGATGGACATATTGTATTCAGTAAGGTCACCATACTCAACCCAGCAGTGCATACTGTGACAATGACTTAATGACATTAATAGGGGAAATATTGCACAGTTCAGTGGCTTGTATTGCGTGCCATTATCCTTTTGTGATACAGAAAGATCAAAATTATGAAATATCATTCGACACATGTGGGATCTATTCAGCAGTATCACAAAACTCCCATTGAAAAACGGTTAAATGGCTTTGCATGAGGCTGTGTACGGAACCATATGGACGCCTCCACATCTCCTCATTTCATACATGTTTCTTTTGACATCAATAATGCCTCGGTATCCAGTGGCGTTTGGAACGCATCCAAAACAATTATAAAGTTGCCGTGGAAACTGAGGTCCTGTGCCAGGGTGAGGCATACTGTCTCCGCTCAGATAACCGCATGGAAAGTCACAGCAAACAAAGCACTTGACAGGGGTGCAGAAATGGGAGAAATAAAAAGAGGGAGGGAGGTGAGGGATGGGCAGAGGTGAAGAGACAGAGATGGAATAACAAAAGCGGTGAATTTGGCAAATTTGGACATCCACGGATGATGAAAAAATACTAAATAGATTTGCTTTTTTTTTGTACGTGTGGGTGTGAATTACAGGCATATTGCTGTGATGTGGATATTTATAAAACCTACTCTCCAAATATTACAGGCAAAAGTCAGATTTAGTTATGTTGAGGTTCAGCTAAGGGTTAAGGCAGGTAATACTATGTGCTTGTGTGTTTGTGTGTGTACATGAATGAGGATTATCATGGCAAACTAACACACAAGCCCTCAGTGACACACTATTGCAATCGTGTGTGTGTGTGTGTGTGTGTGTGGAACACTGGGACTGGAGTAATGTATTGTAACCTTATGCTAACCTAATGAACAAGAGGATGAAAGCGGTGTAATGGAGGCATTTTTACATTCATCTTTAGGCTCCTCATTATGCGGCGAATATGACAACCTCGTTAGGAGTGCACGAAAGATTACCCATGCGAGTAAAGAGCACCACCTTCACACACCAAAAAAAAAAAAAAACACAAACACAGAAAAATTGTAAAACAGGTAGGAATGTAGTGAGCAGAGACTGTACAACTGGTACACACACACACACACACACACACACACACACACACACACACACACACACACACACACACACGCACGCACACACGCACACGTGCGCACACACATACACGCGCACACACACACACACATTCAGACCCCTGGTGGGAGTAACTGGGCTCTTGGAGTCAGAAAGACAATCTGACTGGCTTTCAAAGACCCCTGACTGTCCGCTCTGTTTATTCAGATGGGAGCGGAGAACGCCACCATTTCAAAGTCATTGCATTACTTTTTTTTGATCTCACTGATGAAGAACATAAGTTTCAGAGCTCGTGTTGGGCAGTCAGAATAATAAAATGGGCCCTTGATGCTACCAGCAGTTCAGCTTATTTTGCATGTGACAAAGTGTCTTTAAAGCTTCATTAAATACATGACACAAAATGTAAAAATGAAAAAAAAGTATTGTAAAAAAAAAAAATATATATATATATATATATATATATATATATATATATATATATATAAGCAAATATTGAGGCTATATTTAAAACAACTGTTTATTTGTAAAGCAGACAACACCCAACTGATTGTATATGCAGTGCTTCCTCGGCTATTTCAGGTCACTGTAAGCAATTGCTGTAACATGAATCAATTAAAACATGTTTTTAGTTGTCTGTGCCTGAAGTGTCAGCAGATCTGCACGCGAGTCATCATTTGTTCTCATTAGGGTTTCTTGGAGAAATCAGTAGCGCTTGAGGAAATCAGGTAATTTGTATTCGCAAATAAGGATACTCGACCCAACAACGTCATGTCATTTGTAACAGAGTAGCAAGTATGTTTGTGAGTGTGTGTGTGTGTGTGTGTACTGTGTGTATATCTGTGTGTGTCTATTTGTGACTATTTTGTTTTACAATGAAAAGGCAAATTCTGCATTAGTCTTAGTAATGGCCATGAGGCCGAGCATCATTAGCTCAACACTGCTCTCCAGTGGATACAAAGTATTATAACCTGCACATAAAGTTCAAGTGCACATTAGCTGTGTGTAAAGATTTTTTCTATTTCAGCTTCTTCCATTTCTGTTTTACAACTTACAAACAGCATGCTGTTAACTACTGATGTTTGAAACAACACAAACAACAGGAAATAGTTGCCGACAAAATCCTAAAACCTAATCTGGTAAATGAGCTTCATTGTGCTTCTTACAGTATGCAAGAAAAGTTAGAGATCACCTGTTTCATAGGACATTTGTCTCTCATTTGTTTAGCATGAATTGCTTTTCAGTTTCCATCAAGTCCAAGCTCTATTACATGTATTTTATCTGCCAATAGTTGCTTCTTAATTAACATGGTAACATTGTCTTTCTCTACACTGTTGTCATTAATAAATTTATCAGATGACTTATAGTTAGCAGGCTAGGTTTTATGAAAAAGCAATCCAGTTGAGCTGTGACAAAAATATAAGTGACGATGACAAAACAATCTGCTGACTAAATCATAATAATTTTTATGAATCATAAGACTTTTTCCCCCCATGCTAAGATCTCCAGTATATCTGCAGGAAGTGACATCATCTTCTGGTCAGTGTCTACCGCCTTTTGCCTTATAATAAAAGCACAAAAAACACAATTTGAAATACTATTCAATTCTTAAGTTAATACATTTTCTACCTTTATCCCCCATCGTTTTCAAAGGAAAACAGACTCAACACCTCCCTGAACTCTACCTGAAACATGTCAGAAGGAATCCAGCGGTGCCGTTTTTCAATGTCCTCACGAGTGGTACCTTGATCTATTCAAAAGCATATCCAAAGACCTTTTACCTTCATGTCTCTATTGCTTGTGTGTGCTGCTGAGTGACGTGCACTACAGCTTTGTGGCTACAGCTGTTAAGAATTACTCTACCACTGCATTGTAGGGACAGCACAACTATTGTGTTTCTCATAACATGCAATTTGCTAGAACGCAACAAATTTAACACACTCTGTGCTTAACACCTGATAGTATATGTACAACTTCAGGAGAGCAAGGCTATTATTGGAGCATAGCATTCATTCAGTCTTCATGCATTGTATCTACACATATTCCACACACATACTGTTATTGAAAATGTGTGTTTTTATGATTATAAATACTAAAAAATCTGCATTTACTCATATTCTGACTGTGGGTGGGTTATAGGGATGTTTGTGTGGACATTAAGTATTAAAACACTATCTTTTAAAAACATTTGCATAGACTTTGCAGCCAGTTAAACTTCTTCTCTTTCATGCTAATATCCATGTGCATGTGTCATTGCAAGATGAACAGGTTTATCAGTAGACTGTGATGTATTCAACGTTAAGTGGCTTATGGCCTACTTGCTAATAACACTGAAAGCAGCTGACAGTTTCATACAGTGATAAACTGAGCAGTGGTTTTAGACCAGGCGATGTTCATTGTCTTACATCATTCTTACATCATACTGGCTTCAAATACCATATGGCCATGGCCCAACACATCACATGCAAACTTGGAATGGGAGATATTAAAAGAAATAACAACAGAATCCATTACATCGTAAAATCTAAATCCAACTCCGTATTTAAAATGAAATAAACCCCAATATGCGTCTGAAATGTCACTGTAAGACATGTAAACAAGAATAAAATCTTCAAATCTGGTTGATGTTTGTCAAATATCAGTTTGGTGTAACAATGTCTCTTGGTATTAAAGAAAGACAACAGCAGCTTCTCATAGCATAATCCCAGTTTAAAAATATCCTTATATTTTGAAGTAGCAAAAAGAGGCTACTCCAGATTTAATATTTAAACTGTGCCATGATGTAAGGTTGTTGTTGGATCTCATTGTGCTGTGCATGTTGTGTGTTTGTCTGTATTAATGGCGACATCTAGAGGGTGAACAATAAAAATCTTTTGCTCTATTATCACTGTAAATATTCCTGACACACTCCCCCAATGAATCCTCTTTTATGCTGCTAACAAACTGTTTACTAATGAGAAACACCAGAAGTAGTCCACGGCTGCTGCAAAATGAGCAAACCTATATGCACTCCCTCTATATTGCAGCCTGTTTAATTGTGCAAATTGGCAACTTATCGTTAGTCTGGTCTTTTCTATTGTTGGCGATCCTGTTCTAGTGTAGTCTGTTCTATTTGGCTCTGTTGTGCTCAGTTCTACACTCCTGTTTTGCCATTGGCGCATGAATATGGGAAGTATTATGACACCGACCAATGAGATTAGAGGTTTATTCCACGGGCTTGGTTCCGGAGTGGCCTGTTATTATTTTATGTAGCAGGTGAAATATCGGTGAGTATTTCTGATTCCGATTATAAGAGTTATGTGTCTCGCTGCTAATATAAAATGTAGCCTATGTAAGACTGTACTTCAGTGTTGGCGGTAGGAAGTCGCTTTTAACAACTCGCTGTCTCCTCTGGATGAAAAAGTAGACAGATCACCCGTCGGCGTGCGCTCTCTTTACCCACTGACGAAACGTTCATCACTCATTTAACATAATGAGTCACAGAGATGTGCAGTCAAATGACCTACATTTTTAGACACGAGCGGCGAAGCTTGTGTGGGCTTAAGGCCTGTTGTTGTACGTGTTAACACACACAGAGTAAGAGGATTTCTCATGGTGGTGTCTTCCCGTCAGAAGCCCGTCACTTCCAGATAAACCAAGAATAACTGTGTCGCCCACCATGCGGGGCTGCAGCACCTCCCCCAGGCTGTGGGCGTGCTATAGTCTCCTTCTCCGTTTATTCGTGCTATTAAAAGCCTACACAGTACAGAAAAAGTACAATGGTGCTACATTGCTGCTCACACACGATACACAGACGGACAGAAAAAACCATATTAACCGCTGTCCGTCTGCCGTGATATATCTCCATTTGTTTATGACTGTCACGCAAATGCACACAAGATGGCGCCATATCTCCGTTTTCATCAACAGGTCTCCCTCCAGTCTGACAAAATGAATATGTATGCTGTGCCCAGCCCGGGAATACCCGGCTGTCCACCAGGACTAGAATACCTGACTCAAGTAAGTATTTAAATTATTGTTTGTTTTTTCTTACACATATGTTTAATGAAGTGAAAGTGCCACATACTCCAGTGACCTATCACTTGCATATCGCTGTTAGTCAAGGGATAGATATTCCACATCAACAAGCCTGTGATACCACATTACAGACTAATACAGTACTTTTCTCAACTGATGCATTTCATCAAACTAGTACATCTCACACCGTACATGTGACAAGGCAATGTTCCTACAAAATAAATACTAAAATTAAATATGGCTGAATTCTATTTTAACTGCAACAGTTTCAGGGTCCTGCTACTGTGCATGCTGGCTCACTGTCACACTGCCAGTGGCTTAATGGGACACCGAAATAGATGGGTTTCCAATTTAAAAACAGTCAAGAATGTGTCAGCAGCAGGAGGTATAGAAAACTGATTCCCACAGTGTCATGATAGTATATTTATGGACAGTTTTAGTATTTAGAAATAAACCTACTGACTGGAAATCTGACATTGTATGGGGTAGCCATGCTTGCATTTCCAAAACTTTGTTTAACCACACTAGTCCTATCAGTGTTATATTAGGAATGTAAGCATGTGCTTTTATTGGCCAGATGCAAAATAGGAGCACGTTTATGCCAACTTTCTCAACACCCCCCCCCCCCCCCCCCCCACACACACACACACACACACACACACACACACCACCACCACCTCTACTGAACCACTGCCTTTAAAAGGGAAAGGAAATCGCAGATTTAAAATCAAATGTATGTGGTTATCTGGTTTTCTAGGTGGATCAGCTGCTCATCAAACAGAAAGTTGAGGTTGTTGAAGGTACAGTAAGTAAACATACAAAAAGAAAATACTTCTGCTGCTGGGTTTGTTCTGTGCAGTCACGTGTGTTTGGCAATAACATCTTCATACATATTGTTCGTCTCCATACAGCCCTTGTTGGTTTCGAAAGCAACAACAAGTATGAAGTCCGTAACGTCATGGGTCAGAATGTGTTCTACGCTGTCGAGGAGAACGACTGCCTGAGTCGACAGTGCTGTGGTCCCATGCGCTCCTTCACCATCCACGTCCTCGACAATTTCGGACAAGAGATCATCACCGTCACCAGACCACTTAAGTGCATGTCTTGCTTCTTCCCTTGCTGTTTGCAAGAGGTGAGAGGAGCCACTTTTAAACACGCTCACCTTGTGAGCACCTTATGAAATTACAGTGTTCAAGATGGTTCTGGTTCACTATATTGTTGACACCTCACATCTTCTAGTTTTACATGTATTTTTGAAACAGTTTCTATTGAGGATATGACTACAAATCACACTCTGCTCTCCAACAATCCTTCACTCAGCTGGAGGTGCAGGCTCCCCCCGGTAACACAGTGGGGTACGTTGTGCAGCAGTGGCACCCATTCTCCCCTAAATTCATCGTTGCGAACGAACACTGTGAGCCTGTACTGAAGATCCATGGGCCCTTCTGTGGGTGGAGCTGCCTTCCAGATGTTGACTTTGAGGTGGGTTTATCTAAACACAGAAATCCATTAAATTTGTGAAAACATAACACGACACGGTAACATTCTCGCCTTCTGGGAATTTTTCTTGTAAGGGATCCTCCTCGTGCTCTGAAAAGCAGGAAATATGTTTCCAATCAGAGCGTGCTATAGCGTAGATGAAGCCATCGCACAGGGCATGCACTTGTGTGGTACAGTGTGACCATTGTTCCATGGCTCAGCTGGTTTTATTAGACTGAGCTGTGAAGGGATCTGGGTCAGTGATACAGACCTTTAACCAGACCCAGAGGAGGGGTAACTGAAGCATGATATTACCGTCCCGGTGCTTCCTTAGCTGCTTTGAAGTTATTACTGGGGATGCTGAACTCCAGTTACTGTGGCAGCAGGCAAAAAGATGCCATTGGATGGGATTATGGATTGTACAATGATCTCCTTCCAATATAACCAAACAATCCTAATGCAACACATGTCAGCAATTTGTCCTCCATGTAATTCTTTCCTCAGATTTTGACACTGGATGAAGTCAGCAAGATTGGGAAAATCAGTAAGCAATGGACCGGACTTCTGCGGGAAGCGTTCACAGATTCAGACAACTTTGGTATCCAGTTCCCCATGGATCTGGATGTGAGAATGAAGGCTGTAATGATCGGTGCATGTTTCCTCATTGTAAGTGCAATAACAAGCATTTTAAGATAACATAATATCAACTTGTCAAAAAGGAGCATCATTGCCTGTGAAGTTATATTTGTGTAAATTAACTGCTGCCAGAACTGTGGCTATTACAGATGCAGTAACCTCATGTGACCCAGCTTTTATGGGGAATGTGTTTCACCAGTAGTCGGAAATTTCATGTACCTGCCACTTAATGTACCACTTAGCCTACATTTTGTGGGAAATGTGACCTGAAACCACCCCAATCACCACAAATGCAAAACAGCTTTACAGAGCTACTTTCTGTAGTAGCACGAGTCACATTTGCTAAAAATGCTGCCGTGACTTCTCAGTGAGTACTTCGAACACCTTGGCTGATATATTTTAACTGAATTTAGGCGTTAGATTAATGTTAATTTAATGTGTTTGCTTTTTAATTAACATTTTGTTCTTTGTTTTCTATACAGGATTTCATGTTCTTTGAGAGTACTAACTAGGAGCCGAAATGGATTTCCATGAAAGCATTCAACATTCCTGGAAGAACAAGGCCACAAAGTCACAATGATCAGTCCAAAAAGCCCTAACACAGAACAACCTTCAAACGGATAGTTTAAAGAAAGTACAAGGAGTTACCTAAGTGTTATAATTTTGCATGAACAATGAAATAGAAGGTTTGTTTTAGTCTTAGCTGCTCAGGTTGGTTGTTAAAACATGGGCTGTGAGTGTCTTTTCTTACTACTAAAAAAAAACTTGAATAGAATGATAACATTCATATACAAGTGACTGAAGAGGGAACACTATTACAGACAAGTGCTATTATTCAGTTTGTGAAAGAAGGATTTTTGTCATTATAGTTTGGATGCAAAGACGGTCAACCTTGTGTAGTTTGGTCGTATTAATAGTCAAGATGTTAATTTATAGAGAAAACTATGTTTTTAGCTATATTGTGTGAGACCTGAAGGACTCATGTAATATAGGCGATTGCAGTCTAGATATTCAACTCCCTTATTTATTTATTTTGTCTGTTTAGCACTTTGTCAACATAGAGCAACGTGTGCGCGCACAGCTTTGTGTATGTGTATGTGTGCTATGAGTGTATTTCTGTGTGTAAACGGAAACATAAAGTATCACAGGATACAAAGTATATTTACAATGCCATAATAATTATGCATTGTCAACTAAGTAGGTTTTTTTTTTATTTGGGAATGGACAGGTTACAGCTGTGTGCTGTACCAGTCTTGTCCACAAGAGGGAACTAGCTTGTTGTGTAAGAATAACCCAACACAGCCTAAATGAACAAACTCAATACTTGCTTATGCCATAGGTTTTTATTCAAATATCAGTGTCTGATGACATGGTTTATTTTTGGACAAACTCAGGTTGAAATGCATGCTACTGTAATATAGTGTTGGCTGCTGCTGGCTACAAGAATTACGCATCTGCGCCTAATACTATCAAAATAAGGATAGATTAATGTTTGAGAGGAGGTTTTATACATTAAATCATCTAAATATACATGTCATATGTCAGATTTTGCTTGAATATCCTGCTATCAACTTTAATTTTGATCTTTTCCACTGTTACATTACACATGTGACAGCTCTGCACATGTCAAAATGTCAGATAAAACCTTCCATCAAATGGCCATTGATACTGCTGTGCACCCTGCATCATTGTAAAATTGATTTAATGAGAATGGCAATCTGATTCGGGATGGTATAAAGTGAAGCATTGTAGCAAAGATATTATTTATGTGCTACATAAACATTAAGGCCATTAACATTTTTTTGTAGCCTGATAAAAGTTTTCTCCACATGAGACTCTGGAAAACTGTTAAAAACACCCATCTTAAGTAATTTTAACAGGTATCAAGCATAAAGGCTTTTATTTTTGTATAGAGTATTATAAACTGACAGCTGGGAGACCTGGCGAAGAGACTTTCTTGTGTTGCCAGTGTTATTTTTCGGCCTTCAATGTAATGACACTTGTTTGTACTATTACAAGTGTATTTGTCTTTCAGAGCAGCATTTTTTAAGATCAATTTTTAAGACAAACAACATGATTAAGTACTTAAGATGGATGTTTTTGCAGTCTGTTCTGATTTCATGGATTAAGTTGTTGAGAAAATACTCAATTTATGTACATTTTAATTCTATTCTTGCCATTAACTAGCCTGATCATTTGGCATGTCATGTTGAGTAGAATGCATCAATAGTATAAAATTGCTGCTACTACATCCTCTGAAGCCTCTTTGATTGTGTTTAAAAGCCAAAAATTTAAGTCAGAATGTGATACAAAGGGAATTCAGCTATTTCTAGTCAGTCATATGAGAAACAGTTAAAATACTTATTCTTCTACTTTTGCACTAATAATGTGAACTGATGAACCATTTAGTCATGCAATGAATGCAACCTAACTCTGTGAGCTAAGCTTAAATTGTGCAAACAGTCAATGGAAACACTTCAATAAAACACAACAGTGTGACGTGTGAAGATCTTTTCAATTTTTTTCCTTACATCACTGGATCAATTAGGCTTTAAAAACTACTTGATTGTTTCAATCTGGCCTCTAGTCATTTCAATATAGTTACTAGCTTTGAGTGTTACAATAGTCGGACCTTGTAAAGGGTAATGTAAAACCACTGAGCCTTGCTTGTTAATTAGTTGAGTTCACACGCTACTGTAATTACCACCTTCATCTTATTTTAAGCAGTCTTCTTAAACTGCTCAGGTAAAATTTCTTTCTTTTCTTTTTTTTTGCTGCAAAAATCTGCCACACAGAGTAATTGACTGGACCGATTACGTCAAACGTAGATGTCCTTGAACGATAACATGAAAAGCGAAATGAGAACATTTAATTTTCTCCCTTTTCAAATAAGCCATTAACCTGAAGCTGTTAACCTTGGGTGTAACCTAAAAAAAAAACTCTGCTTTTAAAGATTTTTTTTAATCACACATCAATGAAATGAGCTACTCTGGGACTGAGTAAAGAGGAAGGCTGGAATAGAAGGTCTTGCTTCAATCCTTGCTGTTTCTGGTGCAGTTTGGAACAGCTCCTGTTACCCCTCTGGAACAATAGAATCTTTTTTATTATGATATTTGATTGACGGAAGAGAAAAAAAAAAAATCACCCAACATTTTTGCTGTGGTCAGTGGTGATTCTAGTGATACTAAATATTTGATACCACGTCTCTTACATTTAAACTTTCCTATAAATAGTTTTTTAACTATCTCAGTATCTTCTATGTTTTTGCAAGTCTTAGTAAATGCAATGTTTTTTTGTGATGATTTTTACACATTGCCTGGCGCGACTTTCTGGAACATGTGAGGCAGTACTGCTCGGAATTCTATATCTTATGAAGCTGTGGTTGGAAAACAATGTGAACAGTGGAGGCGTGTACATGTAGGGCCAGAGAGGACATGGATAGGGATGATTCCTTTTTTCTTTTGTAATTCCATTTTTTGATGATATGACAACATTTTCTGGCAGCATGGTTCTTGCAAAGCCTGCCTGACATTTAAACAGTTCACTTTGGTCCAGATTGAAGTATCTCAACAACTATTACATGGATTGCAGTTATATTTTTTGAACAGATGTTCATGGGCCCTTGCGGATGAATCTTACCAACTTTAGCGATCACCTGATTTTCCTCTAGCCTACCATGTGGTTGTTCCATGACTTAACACCAAAATTCATCGAAATCTGTTCACAATTTTTTCACTTAAACACACAAACAAGACCACAAACAAATTTGGAATGAATTCCACTACCTACATAAACTGGTATGCTGCATGCTGGTAATAGACTCGCATTTAAGCTGTTTTTTCTCTTCCCTCTATAACACCATTTCTATTGTTGCTGTAGGCTCAAATGAATTGCTGCTGTAATTTTTGATTCTTGGTTGACATTAAACCTTAAACCTTTGAACTCCTTGTGACCTTACATTCCAAGTAATTTCACTGAAAACTTTGTCCAACTAAAAGCCTGTACAGGAACAGCTGCGGTTAGAAGAGATTAATGTGTAACTGCCCACTGTTCCCCACAAATTCCTTGCAAATGAACTGCTGAGACTTCCTTAGAAATCATCCTCTCTGGGGCTTACACCACTCTGGAAGAGACCTGATCTGTGAAACTTTGTGCTGTAAGATGAAATGATACAGAGCAACACTGCTCCTTTGGAACGAACTGAACAACCAGGCCACACACAAGGGATGGCACTGATGTCATTGCGGCAATGATTTGCTAGCAGACACATCCCAAAGTGGAAAAAACACAGCTGTTTCCTCAAACTACAGTATGTGGGATTCTGTTTTTGTGCAACACCCGCATTGAGTTCCCTAATAATTAGACTCCTATTAAAATATGTTGCCCGTTAAATGTGTGATAATTGTAGGTCACATGTTTTCAAAAATGACACAATTTGTTACCCAATGGAATTTGAAGTCTGGGAGTCGGGAGATGCAAACAAACTACAATACAAACAACTTGCCTTGCCTTTGTGATTGCAGCAGTTGTCGTAAATAATCAGCCTTGTGTTGCAATGAATGACACATTCAGTGTAAACACTCTCACTGTGGGCTGAGGTTCTATTGTTTGTTTCACTGAACTGCTGGGTTTACGTACTGCACACACTTTGGATAATTGTGAAAACACCTTAAAATGAATTGACTGGTAGTGTTTTCTGTGCTGTTATGGTTGTGATTACAAATCAGTGAAACTACAGTCTTAATGGAAACTATGTTTTAACTCTGTTTCTGGCCAACGTTGGAGCTCAGCACACACTGGCAGCTAAATGCAGTTTTACTCAATGTTAGGGTGATTGCGGCTGGCTCCCAGCAGCACACAGTAACTGGAATTTCTGGTATCAGTGCTTTAAACCCACTGCAATAAACAAATAGCTGGAGCGACATCTGTACAAACGCAGCCTAGGAAACACTGCATTCACACAAGTGGGGGGAAAGACAGCAAATGTAATATAAAATGGGGGTTGGTTATTTACTGTTACACTGGTATTTCCTAAGAACAAATCAAAGTCTGGAGATATTTTAGAGTCCTGTCGCCTAAAAATTCCCCTTTTGCTTTAGTAACTATGTTTTATAGGAAACAATCTTCCTCTTAGATGCATTTTCAATCAACATATTGTAATGACAAACAGTATGTTGAGCGTCATCTGCACTGAACATCCACAGTAACTCAGATGACTTGGTTATGGTTAGGAAATGATCATAGTATTTAAGTAGCTAGTACTAACAATAAGTGGGAGACAGGACCCAAATCCCAGTCATTTCTGGGTATTATAACAATGTCACCCTTTCTGAACAGTAAAAAAAAATATTCAGTGAATGGAATCCAGGCATTAATTAAGTTTCCTCCAAACTATACCTGGCTAATCTAATTAGTAGAGTATAAACATATTTTTTAAGATGGTAGTAGAGGATTAATGCAAGGGTGAATCCTCTTCTCCTCAGCCTACTTCTGGTGTGTTTTTGGAGCCTTGTGGTTTTAACATGGCCGCCTAATGGTGACATTCAAATGAAAGGCTGGGTAAAGAGCTTATTATGTGTAATTTTCAAGGAAACTGCCCAAAAACCCCAGCCTATTCAGTAGAGATGCAAATTTATGGGACTGAAAATCGCACTAGTTTTAAAGTCGCAAACAACTTCAACTGTTCATTGATTCAGAAAAAAAAAGTACAGTCATTTGCTTTACGGTAAGGTCAGGATTAAAAAACAGATGAAAGATCGTGATCAAAGTGAATTAATCCATCGAACCCCTTTCCCCTTTTGCAGCCAGACACTGGGGTGACATTTAAAATGTACTTGCTGTGCTTGTTAAAGTTCGTTGGTCTTGGATTAAATGTGGTGTTGATGAAACCCCTCCCAGAAACTCATAGACCACACCATGAGCCAATGGATGCCTTGTGGCCTCGTAAGTGAAAACCAACGTAGACAGAAGTGGGCCAGGGATGACGTAGCGATGATTTGTCAAGAAGATGAGCTGAGTGAAGGAATGGAGTGCTGCCCTTTCCATTGATCTGTACTAGTAATTTAACTTTCTGCGGAGTGATCAAAGCATTTTGGATAAAATTAAAACCCTTTCTTTCAAAATCATGGTGCAATTGTGGGTTCCCCAAGAAAGGTTTAGGGGCACCATGTGTCTCGGGTATGTGACTCACCACCAATTGCAAAACCATCCGGCTGTACCACCAAAAGAGGGTAACGTCAAAAATAGAGTAGAAAGAAGTCCAAGGTGTGTCCCAACCACTGACAGGTCTGTGATTTTGGCTTAGATATTGCCTAAAGCAATGCACTGGCAAAAATGAAAGGGAGAACACATTGTTTTTTAGATTATACGGTCAAAATTATTGATGGCCGTCATAAAAATCGGTAGATGAATGGAAGAACAATTTCAGAGGTACTTTCCCATGTGTCCACCTTTTTTCATGGACTCCTCTTTTTCCTTTAAGGAATCTTTAGCTTTATGTTCAAAATTAGGGTATGTCCTTTAGAGTCTCCCTGATGAATCATCTGTTTCTACTTTCAGCTTGATTAAATTTAAACAGCGCCTGTAAACCCACTGTCTCCACAACAGTGCTTAAAATAGATGATGCTCTACTGTCGTCAGGACACTGCAACACTGTTTAGTCTTTTACTAATGCAAGGACCATAGAGGCTGGAGGCTTGTGTGTTTTATTTGGAACTGAAATAAACCAAAATTAAAAAGCAGGCTTTGGAGCATGCCACCTGTGCAGTAGGAAAGTTCCCAAGAGTCAGTGCTCTCTTTTCAGGTTGGTGAACAGCTGTACGTCCACGTGTGCTTGCAGTCCAAAGTCTGCTATCATCCATTGACACCCAAGCTGATATAGAGTGGGGATAATTATGTGCAATTGTGCGTGGTTGCCCTGATGAGCTCCTGGCTTTCTACTCCATCCTCACCCCTCTTACCGCAGCAGTCTCTCAGCTTATGCATGCTGTATATGGCAATTTATGTGTAATTAAATGTAATTTTCACCCACACCACATGTAGCCTATACTAAGTTTAAACTTGCCATCAGTGCCACTGCCGCCACTGCATGCAGTTAAGAGGTGTCAAATTCTAGAAATCTGCAAATCCCGACCCAGTAAAGATACATGGCTGAAATGGATGGCCTCATGATTCTGACAAACTTCTACAGTATATCATGTCTCCCAGCACAGGGCTCTGATGGGATTTTAAACCACTCATACAAGTTCTGGACATTTTGTCAGGGTTTAATCAAATCCAGAGGACATTTCACTAGCTTTTCTAAAATGTTTGGTGGGTGTTCAGAGTTGTGCCACTGAACTGAAGCATATTCCCTATCACATCCCGCCAACATGCAGCATGTGGTTCTCTACCACAAACACTTTAATCTTCCAGCTGCAGATAGTTCCCTCACTAACCCACAAGGCAAAAAGCCCTTTAGATATTTGTCACTGAGCTGTTATATAACAGATTTTTTAAAGCTCATTTTGATTGCAAATAATAGCATTGATACCTTTGTAAGTCTGCCTAGACGACTTAATTTGTATTTATTTGAGTTTCACAGTAGGGGGGATTTCCTTTTTAGGTTGAATGTGTTCCCATTTGAGAGAGAGTTAGACAGCAAGAGTCCACTGGTAATTTTCTCTTGAATTCCTATGAATGTGCCTGGCTTTCCTTAGTGTCAGCTGCATGCTGAATTAAAGTAAGGACGAATGGCTGAAGTCCAATTCAAGTACTCTATGTTGAGTTTTCTGGCATGGTCCTAAGTTTTCGAGGTTTATCAGGGCCCCACTGAAGTGAAGCAATTTATCTCATAAAAAAAAAGTTCTGCCTCTACTGCCTCTGCATTCAAAAACCATGAATGCGGTGAGGTCATTGAGTAAAACAATCTGGGCACTGGAAGTCTCCGCAACTGCAATGCAAAGTGTTTAGAAACGGTTTGAGCCACAGGGCAAGTCTGTTACTCCTAATAAGGAATGAGAGTCACAAATGAGACAAAGCATTGGTTTCAAGGTCAGCTGAGACACTAGGAGACACAGATAGAATCAGACGGTAAATGGAAGCTGGATGTAATGTCTGGTTTCTGTTTTCCTCTTCATTTCTCCCTCGTGTGTGAGAGCACACTGCTGTAGGGGAGCAGGAGCAGCTCTAGCATCTGCAGCTCAACTATTTCATAAATGTGTGCCGTCACTGGTGAGATGAGGTCATGGGGTTATCTACTGTGCTGTGCAGAGGAATGGCAGAAAGTACAGCTGAAGTGATTACTTGGTTAATCCATCGACCAAAAATTTGACAACTTTTTTCAAGCCAAAAATTCCCCCAAACTCTCTTTCTAGCTTTTCATACTATAAATGATTTTATTATTATTATTATAATTATCATTATTATTATTATTTCTTTAGTCTTTTCTTTGTCCGATAAAACAAGCAACATAAAAATGTCACTTTGAACTCTGGGAAATTGCGATGGGCTTATTTCTTCACTATGTTCAGACAACTTAGACTATCAAACAATTAAAATAATAATAATAATAATAATAATAATAATAATAATAATTTGCAGACGAAAATATTCGACAGTTGATGCACTTCTCTAATTGTTCAGTCATCACATTATAATGAGGTCAAGACCCAGAACTGCAACAAAAGAGTTAACATCATAAGGGGAGGATGGTTCTTTCTGTGTTCATATATTTAATTTGGCTAAAACTCCAAATGTTCTGTACCATCAATGTCCATATGGTAGTAATGTACAGAACTTTAATGCTAGACAAAGGTGGCGTACTGTCATGTACAGAGAAGTGGAAATCTGGAATGGTTTGCCATCAGACATTATACATTTAACAATTAAAACGGTTTAAAGAAAACCTAAGAGTCGTTCCATACATGACTATATGATCATTAAAGAGGAATTTCTTAGTCATTTACCATCAACTATTTCTGAGCTGTATTGTACTGACTATTATGTCCCATTAATACTTATGTTGTAGAGTGGGTACTTTTTGTCATTGTAGTTGTTATTATGTTGTTGATTCATTGTATTTTTTCCCCTTTTCTTTTACCTTGGATTTGATCACACTGTTGTGTGTGGACGGCAGGAGTAGTAGTTGCTTGGGGTTGTTCGGGGATCAAAAGAAATACATAAAAAAAATGAATAAACATATAATTCAACTCTGACAGGGAACAGCTTACATAACAAGTAGCTACTGTTTACTGTTGGTGTGTTGAGAGAAAAACACTGCACAGAAATAAACACACACAACACTGATGGTTGAGGAAAATACTGCACACAGGTACCCTACAACCTTTAAACCAAGGGGAGAATCTGCTCGAACAGAAGACTAAGGTGTAATTTATAGTGAAGATGAAGGCCATGATTGGCTGCTTGCCCAAAACAACATGATATTAACCAATTGGATAGAAGCCATGAACTGTCCACGAACTGGATAGTCACTAACCTACCTATGATGATGAACATAGGTGAGGTTTATAGTTGCCAGAGAAAAGAAGCCTGAACATAGAACATCTGGAACACATTAACGTGATGTGTTCACTTTCTTCACCTAGCACACAGTCGGTACAGAGTTTGTTCTGGAAGTACACAATTATAACAAAGTGAATAAATGATACAACAAATGATTCAATCTAATTTTACTTCCACAGTACATTTTTCTGTTAATGACTGTCAATGCAGGACTTTACTGTAACATTGTATTTTTACATTTAACTTAAGAGAGGGATCTATATAGGTGTTCCACTGTATAGAGTCACTGTCATGCTAGACTGGCCTATATAGACTGATAAAACAGGGACATGTGCACTACTGTATGTGATCTGAACAAAGGGAAAATAATGAATAAAACAGTTTTAAGGTGTGATATTGAAGTTTTATTCCAGGGCTTACACTGCTGAGTCTCTGGGCAGGGTGTACTGTGGAGGGGGTTTAGTGTTAGACAGACGCTGAGTGCGCAGGGGGAGGGGACCAGGGGAGGGATATTTAACAGTTTGGGGGTGGGGGGTTCAAATACAGCTGTGCTTAGTCACACTTTCGCGCAGGACGTCCCTGTGTCAGGGGTGAATACCGTTATCTTTCCTCCTCCACCGTCTCTCTCTCTCTTTACGGGCAGGAATTTCACCGGGAGCCCAAGTGGCTGCAGTTGCAATTAAGGAACCACGCCTGTTGCTCTAAGTCCCCTGAATTGCAGTACTTATAGGCTGCTACCCCTCCTTGGAGCAGAGCGAGCCGTCTCAAGAACCGCTTGCCCAGAAAAAGTGATATTCACCAGAGGATTCTCTTTTTTTCCCCTTTTATTATTTTATTATCGCGAGAGCGCACATTACGACCCCGCGGGGTTAATCCTGACCACTGCTGTGGGTCTGAGAGGAGGAGGCGAGAGTCCAGTTGGTCCCCCAGCGCTCTGTCCGGGAACACGCACTATAACAGCTATGGAGTACCTCAAGTTTTGCTTTGTGTTTTCATTCTGGATCAAGTTTTCAAATTGTGTCTACTCTACTGAAACACCCCAAGCTCCCGCGCCTCTTCCTAAAGGTAAAACAGCGAGAAAACTTTTTACTCCCTCCTGTTGTTGCGAGTGGGTCGCCCCGAACTCTCACGCAGCCTAACGTACAGTAACGACGCATGAAGCTCCATCACATCTCAATGCTTTTCCATGTTTGATCGAGCTGTTTAGTCTCACACCTTTTAGCTGCATTTCCGAGCTCTCGTGCCAATTGCGCAAATTGTGCAAATTGACCGGCAACATGATGTTACAGTAGAAGGGGGTGCAGGTTGCGCCACACAGGCGTTTAATTACATGATTGTGTTTGACACAGCAAAACTGTCTGTGGTTTTCTCACAATCCTGTTTTTATTTATGTTGTCTGGCTGCATGTAGCCCCTGCTTTTTATATACAGATGTCAGCTTGTTAGAAATAAGTAAGCAATTAGATGCAGGTCTTTGATGGTTTCTTTTGTTTTATTGCTTTGCATGTATACATAAAAGAAAGCTAGAACAATCATACATGAGCCGTGATTTACTTCACATCAGAATACGAGAGAAAAACCCATTAGCATTGGATTTTAATTATATGTTGGAGACACAGAGAAGCGCCTGTAAACCTGTTATAATTGAAGGTTCATGGAGCAGAGCCAAGCACAACCTGCTCTTACAGTTGAGTGCTCAGCTGTTGAGACAACCTATACGCTGGTGCATGTACAGGTTTATTGACTTGTTTGAAAATCCTCGCCCCATTAACATGTTGCTGTGGCTAAATTGCACTAAATTACCCTCAAATGATTTCAGTTAAACACAGCTTTTGTCACAGTCACAGGGCATCTGGTAAAACCCGCAGACAGCAGCATAAACGGATACATGGGCATATGTCTGGAAATCTGATGCTTTTCTAATGCTGAATTTTGCTGAGGGAGGCGGTACGCTATCAGGGCACAACAGCTGACTTCAGTCTCCACAGGCTCTTACTGTCCTCTGGTCTGGAATAACCTGGGTGTATCCCACACAGTAGCCACTTTAACTTTTTACGATGGTTAACATGTTTGTTTGTGTAATCCTTAGAACAACTAGGAAAGATCATAACATCAGGGAAGAGGGAGCTGGTGTGTTATGGTGTCTAAATCATGACTGACAGCAAAGTTTTCAACTAAATGAACCTAGTAAATGAAAACTTTCATATTTAATGTGACCGTGCAGACTGACCTTAACACCTGATTATATCTAAGTATTTTAACTGGATTGTCTTCAGTTTTGTATTCACTCACCTTCCGTGTTCATATAGAACGTTTTGAAGTGTATCATGCAATGGCATCACTAAAAATTTGATTTGTACATTGTGGCACCTTGCTACGATAGTTGAATGAAAATGATAAGCAGAAACGCTTTTTTTTTTTTTTAAATGCCAGCCCAATAGACCAAGGCCTAAAACACACTACAGGAGGCAATTAATCATTAAATGCCAGTTTGATATGTAGCACAGATGTTCTTTTATTTTTCTCATTCTAATCCAAATAGGATCCATATGTTTTTGACTAGGACATAATGATATAACACTCTAGCCCAGCAGCTATCAGCCGTTGGGGAGGGGGGGGGCTTCTTGGGTCATAACGTCAGACACTCATGCACAACACCTATTAGATGATGTATTAATAGTGTGGAATATCCATTTCATGAGTCATTTTCCCCCCACTTTTAATTTCCTTTCCAGAGAAAGTAAGAAAAGTATTCGTGTGAAAAGAGAAACAAATAACTTTAGTACTCAGTACGATCATATTGAGTCTTGGTCAGATGGACTACGGATTAAATACGAAGAACAAGTTGTTCCAAGTGTTTTAGACTTACAGTCCTCTTAGGTGGGGCAAGATGCTGGTCGTTATAGCAACGGAGGTATTAAAAAGCACAAACAGTAGTCCGTAAGGCACCAGTAAAATGCTGCAGACTTTACATGACATGTAACACACGTATTCCTATTCCCTTATTTGTGTCCAATGCCAGCTGTGAGAAAAGAGATGTAGGGAGAGTGTTTCTCTGCTCAGACTGATTCTGATGCTTGTCAATTCTTTTCTAAGAGCGTAGTGCCTCTCCATCGGTCGTAGCACAGATGTGAAAGGTGCTACAGGGACAGTGAACAGGGACAGTAGGAACGCAGAGCTCTTCCCATTTCTCACCTATGCGCACCTGGTCAGTCACTGAGAACAGCGGACGTGGCTGTTGGTTTGTCGGTTTTGGAAAGTTACAAAAACTGGGTGGTGTAGACCCCCACTGTCCAGGCGTCTGAAAGGAGCCTTTCACCGATTTCTGACTGACTGTGTGAACAGCAGTATTGGATTTAACTAGTTCTTGTGGTGTAACTCTAAGCCACTGCATAGCTCTGTTCATGACTCATGAATTGGATTCTGTCATTTGATTTGCATTCGGAGTCATTTTACAATATTGGTCTCCCAATAAGTAAAATGGACGAGTCAGAAAACCACTCGATTAGCTTCTGTCAGGCGTACTTCAGAAAACAATTTTTCTCCAGTGTTTTAACTGTCCTTTGCCAGACTGCTTGGTAAACTATGAAGTTCTAACAAGAAGATGCCTCTATCTGAAAAGTGTAAAAGCTCAGATGATCTAAAGATCTCAAAGGTGCCCTCTGCTGTTTTATCTCAGCTATATTTTATAGAGTTGTAAAATTTTGGCATTATTTACTTGGAGACACCTTTTGTATTCCTGACAGTTACTAGTATATATTTCTTGAGTGAATGTTTATGGGAGGCCGGGACAAATACCATTACTCAGTATGATCGTCTGCTCCACCGTCCCATGGAATTGGGTGTTTTTAGATTAGACCATTCCCAGACATCACTGACGTGTCAGCAGGCAACATTTTATAGAGAAGAAAAGGAAACTCCACCTAAGGTTGTGCATGCCTTATATACCGGATAATGGCGCTCTCTATTGCCTGTAATTCCAGTCTAACTAACTAACAAACCCTGTTGGCAGGCTAAGCCTGCAATCATGTCATAGAACATTGTCACTATATCACCACAAGGTTGATTCTGTGCCACCATTTCAGCCAAATATGTGTTGCGTTGTCTGCTTTTATCTTAGCTGTGTCTGAGGTATTTTCCGCCAACTATCAAACCGATAAGAACAGCAGGATATCCAGCAGAGTTCCCCTGATGTAAAGTGTTTTCGTCTTAGGCAGTACTGAAAACAGATGACAATTCAGCAGGGTTGTCAGGACAATCCATGTGGTACAAATATTCCATTATTCAACCTAGGGAATCGTTTAAATAATGACTGTCTGAAAGTGGGAATTAAGCAGTTGTTGATTTTTAGCAAAAGCTATTTTGGCTGAATTTTGTATTGATACAGCTGACAGGGTGGACTGTTCAAAATCCCTCTTGATCAAGTCACAACTATAATACATTCAAACTGGAGAGAAAACAACAAAGACAACTTGAATAAGGTAGTACAGTGGCAACATTTGAAAGTACAGTCCTTTTTCTGCGTTTCTATGAGATCATGATCTCAAAAAGCCTTTAAAACAAATCAGCTGGCTGAGAAGAACATGCAGATGCCAAACAATGCACTTAGGGAGCAAATCACTGTTTATCTTCAAGAAGCAGCTTCAATTCACTTTCCAGGCAGAGAAACAGGAGCCGTTTCAAAGTAACAGCATGTGGTTGTACATGAAAATGCTCAGCTCATATTACCTTTGTATCAAATATTATCAAAATGTAGTAGTTGGAACTTAAACTGTTGACCTCTAGTGCATTATGTTGAATTCCTCTAGGTGTGTAACATCAACACCGGACAGAGGAAATGACTGTCCCAACTGTAATCATCACCCTGCCCTGACAAGAGCACTGCATGACACAAACCAGATAAAATTTGTTGTTATTTTTTAGGGTAAGTTAAATAAGCTCTGCTAGATTCAAAATGACATGCGACAAGACAAAATTGTTTCCTGGCCCAATGCTGGTGACATCATCACGCAATATCCTACGGCTGAAGTGCCTGCGGTTTGACGTGTAATTGAAAACACAGCTGTTGCTGCGGATGCACTGCACGGCTCTTGTATTATAGAAATTGTGTGTTTTATCAATTACGGTGACTTTGAAAACATCAATAGAAAATAAACTCTAGTTTAGTTCTGGGCAGCTAAGATAAAGTCTGACTAACCAGCCTGTGAGCTGTTGGGTTTTCTAGTCCTTTTTCCGTATGCACCCCTCAAATCTAGTTACTGAGGCTAATTACAAGCACATGGAGCACTCACCTAAGTAGCGATAATGGTGTTTGCTGCTACTGTAGGTGAAAAGGAATGTCTGCATGTCTGGAGGCTCGTGGCGTTTAGATATCAAAAGTGCTAGTTTGTGCTGAAGCTGCTTGTGGTTACATTCAAATTCTAATGCATTCTAAAGCTGGAGAACCCTGGAAAAGTAACTGTAGGTTGGGAAGCATACATCTGTGTTTAGCTGGGGGGCTGAGAAATGAAGTGATACATATGCGAGGACTGAACTGAACTGTCAAACAAATGTGTTTGTCCAACAAGAGATTTGTGTATGTTTATCCTTCCTATTTACATTCAGTCCCATACAAACGCAGAAAAAATGTTAATCCAACATTCAAAGACACTTCATGTAGTTCTTCTTTAGCATATTTCTACAAACAGCTGCAGACAATATATCGAATGAAAGTGAAAACTATGTGAAAGGGTCACTCGTAGAGATGAAGATACAGAGAGTAATCACCTGAATATCCAGCTCCGCACGGCTTTACAGTGTGTTTCAGCTCATTGTTCAGGGCTGCAACCGTATTGTTTATTCCTTTCTCACTGCTCTCATAGCTTGATTTTCAGCCACAGTGAAAGAGCTCTAAAAACTCACTGTACACTACTTGCGCAGTTAACAGTGGTCATTATATCGCCTTGACCTGGTATGTCAGTGTTGTGTTCACAACTTGTTTCTGCTGCCACTGAATGGCAATAAAAAAGAAAAGTTATAGTAGGCATTGCATTATGGAATACTACATTTCTGAACAATTGTGATACAAATTGATAACTCATGGACAGAGATAAGCTTGGTTTCTGCTCTGACTTAATCTGTTCAGAGTCTAAAATGTGAATTTTGGGTCTGTCTTTGCTTACACAGTGACGTACTAGGGCATTCACGAGTGCTGTATTTTAGTAGTCATTGACTACTCCCAAAAAGTAGTCGACTAGTCGATTAATCGCGGGAGATCTATCATATTTTTTTCACCCAATAACAATGATCAATTATCGTCAAAAACGTCTCATACAACCAGTAAAGGGTGTAGGCGGGACCAACCTGGGGGTAGGTGAAATACCAGAGCCCTCGATTGGCTCTGAGAGGCTGTTTAAAAATGAGCCGCGATCTGATTGGACTAAATCCCCAGCAGCTTGTCTGACCTGGAGTTACCGTTTGACTGCATGACGGACTGCTCTCTTGCAGCGACAGCACAATGAAAGTTACCAACAGACCTGTTATTTCCCTTTTTCTGTGGTCGGTGATCGGACGCTTTGCTTTGTTCACTCTGTTGGCGCTTCTCCTCGTTGTTGCTGCTGTTAGCGGTAACCATGAGCAGGTGTAGCTTCAAATGGTTATGCATAGCGCTGGTACTTTGGTGGTACTTTAGAGTAGCCTTACATATATTGCAGCTGACGGTTTTATCTGCCTTGGTAAAATATTTCCCCACTGTTGACTGTCGAGCATCGGGGCGTACAGTCATGTTTCTCTCTGCCTCTTGTTTTCGCTGCATTTCTGCTGCTTTAGCGCCCAACAGTATCACATGTGACTTGTCAACAACTACAACAGCAAATACCCACAGCGCCCCCAGCTGCATATCTGCTGTAGATACATTGTAGATGCCACTGCTTTATTACTGCACCGTGCTAAAATCACAGATGAACGATTAGTCTACAGCAATGCACAGTGTCGACTAGTGGTTGTAATATTCGAATAGTCGACTAGTCGACTATTCTGTGAAACCCCTATGACGTACTGAAAATTGTTTTTGTCCCTCCCTTTGCTGTGATGACCTGGGTGACAAGGCTGCCTCCATTTCTATTACTCACTTAGGAGGACAAGCAAAGACACCTTGTTTAGCCCGTTACCCTGGAAACTAAACAAGAAATGTGCTTTAGCCAACCATGCATTACATAGCATCAGAATACTCATCCAATCTTGTTTTCCCCCATAAATTTCTTCTTATCCAACTTGGCTTGAAATGTTTCCGTAACATGTCCCTTTAGAGAAAGTTGCTGTCAGGGTGGAAAGAGTTTATGTTACCTTGAGCATTTCAAAGAGAGCTTTCAGTTGTACAACCTGACGACGCGAATCACTGTCTGTTGACAGTTTTGGCACAGCTCAAAGGCCAGAGCCCATCCATGAAAAGTAAATGCCTGAAAGCCCATAAAACTCAACTTTCAAAAAAAAAAATTCTCACCACTCTGGCCATGCACTCTGCCACTGACGTCTCCTTTCATTATTTGACGTGTGGGAAAGGAACACACAGAATGTATGAAAGCGAAAATTACATTTCATATGTTGCGTCCTTGCTTTTCAGGAGGATGCTTATCCTCAAGCGAATAACCAGGTTCATGAATGGCACATTGGAATGGCAGAATAAAGCACCACAATGTGAAATCCTTGCATGAAAGTCTGAATTAGGTCAAATGTGGCTGTAAGCACGTCTTTTTCCATCTCCCAGCTCATTGTTTCTAGCTTAAGTTTACGATTAAAGGCAGGCCCAGTCAAATAAATGCAGGGCAAAGTTATGTAGACCATTAACTTAACTACATGCACTTTCCTTGGCCTGACACTGTCTACATCATTTTTGTGACGCTGCAGGTAAAAACTGTTTATTTACTTGGATGACCAAAATAGAACAGGGGTTTGTGTTCACTGGCCAAGACTGTCTCTGAGAGAAAGAGGAAAGATCCTGTTATCCTTATATTTAAGGCCAGGGCACATTCCCATCATACCTCTTTCCGTTCTGCAAGAAATGCTTACTTAAACTTAGCCCCAGCCAGTGAGTCAGAACTTTTGCTCATCGAAGTGTGAAAGTTTACCTAGACGGCTGAGCCCCATGTGGTAGAGAGAAAGAGTGAGAGTGAAAGACAACTTGGCGTCCATGCCTGTTCTTGGAGAAGAGTAACACAGCAGCACTGTAAGAGCAACATTCCTGTCCTCCTGTGGGCTGTTCATACAGTACTGACAAGAGAACATGCTGTATTTACTCCGACTAGACACTCATCCTCCAAAATCGCAGCTGTCTGAAAACCTATCCTTTTGAGTGTTGCCATCTGTCGCTCAGCTATGCTTCATTATTAGTGCGGTTATGGGGTTTACATGAATAAACCTATCAAAGGTCTGGACGATTGGCCCAGGATTTCACCTTGTGATTAGACAGAAAAGTAGATTTGTAGTTTTGTTGTCCTCCAACAGTTGCCGTTTTCTCTATTTGAACAACGAAGCATTATGTATCTTCCATTAATATCCTCGATAATTCCAACGAGCCTGTTTGTTTTTTCTCAGTAACTTGTCTGGATACAACGGAAAGGGCTAACCAGCTTTGACACTAAACTGTAGGCAAAAGGAAATCAGATGAGACATATTGGCTAGTTCAGATGAGTGCCTGAATTATTAGACAGTCACAGAAACTGGTCTCTCTTGATTGGTGTGTGTGCAGTTTGAAGCTAAAAGCAAAGTGTTTACCAGCGCAGTCATTAGCTAACCGATTATGACAACGTTCTTGTTCCTGAAGGGTCTTTCATCATGAAGACATAAATGTATAAGCTTGTGGGCTTAGGTAACTGATGTTTTACATATGATTGCTTTAATGCATTTTTCGCAGCTCCCAGGCAACAATTGGTTTAGATATGTCTCAATGCATTATGAAAATCAGCTTTCACAGACATGAAATTTTGTTGAGATAAGTTTTCATTTGCATTTAAACATCATGTGCTGGTTGGAAGCACTGATGTCTGAGACTGAGAGTGTTGTTGGACAGAAACTGTTAAACCAAGTAAGAAAAGCACAGAATAATGCACCCTTCATCCTGTTATGTTCCACTGTACAATCAATCTTTTAGGATCATCCCATTTGTTTGAGCTGTGCAAACAGATGGTCAGAAATATTTTTAACCATGGTGAGCAGGGTGTTTTTAAAGTTTGGATGAAAGCAGTTAAAACTAATCTACTTCTACTTTTTCAATTAAAAAAAAAAAGGCACCTGAACACTAAGTGTGCAAGGTTGGTCGCTTTTAGCCTATCATCCGATGTGCAATTCAGCAGTCTTTCCTACTATAGTGTGCCAAACTGATCCAGTCCAATCAAAAACTGGACCTAAAGTGGCTATTGATAACCCCCTGTCTAACGTGGCATGATAAATGATAGTTAGAGACAGAGATAAATGGCCTTGGCTCAGCACTGAATTGGCAGATCCTAATTCTTCCCACAGAATGTTTTGTATTTGGTGACAATGCCATGATATCCAGCCAAGGTTTCCAGCCAAACAGTCAACATGAGGCCACTGAAAGCGATTTTTTTTTCCACTCAGAATTGTGTATGGAACAACCATAAAAGAGACTTGCTGAAGTGTTTAAAAAACACTTGTAATGTAGGAAATAAAAGTGTCTCATCTCTTTTAAATCTAAGGAGGTTTGCATCCCTAGGCTGTACTTAACTGGGAGCTTGCTTGCTAGGATACATGTGGCCTGCATGTTTACGATGGAGGAAAACTCTGTGGCTGTATAAGGTCAGGGCAAAGTCCCAGAAGGATGATCGATGTTGGGTGTCAGTCTATTTCTTCCTGACAGGAAATGTCTCTCTGCCATCAGACAAGTCAGTTATCTTGTGTCAGTGTTTATTACAGCACAGACAAAACCACAGATCTTAATAGTTTATTGTTTAGAAAATAAAAATGGGTTAAATGATTTCTAAGTGAATAGAGCAGCTCAACATTTGCTTCAATTTGCAGAAATACAAACAAAGCTACTGGTGGTGATTCACATTTTATGGGAAGAGAAAGATGAACTAAGTTCATTTCAGGAATATTCAAAACACATGTCCTGGCTGTAATCACAGCATTATGAAATGCAGAATTTTCATGGAGGCTTCCAAATATTGCCAAGAATTCTCAGCAAAAAATGTTCACGGCGCCAGTACACTTTCCAGTGGAGATGGTACGAAATTGTGCACTGTTATTTCTTTATTTATCCCCACACAGCAAAAGCAGAGGAAAAAATACTGTCGATTCTAATTAACTGTGCAACCTTTTGCCAGAAGATTTGATCTTGCACATCTTGCACTCTGCATACCTAATTACACGACATGGGGTTCAACTTTGTCAGTGTGACAATCTGACAGCATGTTAAACTGTCCTGTATCCATTTAAATCACAGGTTTTATAGAGCTGCATGGAAAATGTGTTTCCCAGATGTAGGAGACACCATCCCCTCTCTGCCCCATCTTCTTCTACCTTCAAGCCAAAAACAAGAACAGTGACACATCTTTGGCACAGAGTTTGCATCCCCCTCCCTGTGCCTAATTTCAAACTAACATTGTCCTGAAACTGCCCAGTTCTTTGCTACGTGCCATTTGATGCTGTTAGAGGCAGATGGGGAACTATTTCCAACCTGTGACAGACTTTGTGTGTCAGAGTAATACCGGAATGGCTATTAGAGCGATGACAGGGCCACAGGCTAGACTGGAATGAGAGAATGGCTAAGACACTGACAGGAAAAATGGAAAAGAGCTGCAAGAAGGCTGCTTGTAATGTACTTTAGTGTGGATGAGTGGGTGGGATGTGGGTGATTGTGGGTGAACAGGAAAAAAAAAGCTTTAGAATAGGACTTAACCTCAGGCTTTGTTTAGTTTACTTTCCCACTGTGGAAATAAGGTACAAATACAGCACAAATCAGGCAACTCAATTTCCTTATATCCAGCGTTTTAACAACCACAGTGCATCTATGTCGTACAAACCTTTTTTTTTTTTATTAAAGTGGTCTTTACTCAAATACTCTTTCAACATATTTGTCCTCCTCCCAGTAAAATAACTTTCCCTTTCATGGTAGAAGTACAGGCTTTATGTGACCAGTGGGAGTGAGGCGGGTTATACCACGAGAAAATCTCATGTCAACACACATCCTCTATTTGAATTGTAAGCTGTTATAGTTCGACTCTTTATGTGGATGGTAAGAGTTAAAAAGACAAATAATCGATACACTCCAGGCTAATTACAGACTTCTGTAAAAAATTTAGTAATGAAGACCGGTTCATCTTTTTGTTCCAAAGGTGTAATGTCAGCTCTTTAGACAGCTAAAGAGCTGACATTCTGGGGCTGAGTGCATTTGAAATTATGTCTTCTTAAAGCCTTTATATGGCCCTGATATGGACTCTTTCATACTTTCAATCCTACTTGGCAATGTAGGATTGTAAATAATTTACAAGGGTTTAGTGGAACATAGCACTTTATATTAAATAGAAGGCAGATTGGCTCTCGACACATGAAAAGCAGGATTACTATTCAAGTGTTCCTATAAAACCATATTAAAGTGTCATTAACTTTTTCTTTTTTTTTTTGGCCTGTCGGAATCACAGAACATCATTTTGCACATTTTGTAATGATCCATAGGCAGCTGGGAATTAATCAGTGTGCCCTCTTCTCGGAATAATCAAGTTTGATTGCCCACACCTAGAGGATCTTTTATTCCTTGGCTCACAATAACAGATTGCAGCCTTTCTGATCAAAGCTTCCTCCACTTGGTTTAACAAAACACAATAGAACAAGTGAAAACTATCAGTGGGTGTAGTCTGCCTCTCTAGCTTTACATGAGGCTATAGTGCTTATTTGTATTTGGTCTAACCCTTCCTGAAACCTCAGACTTCAGCACTCGTGACCACTGGAAATGTCCTGGAGGTTTGTGGGAGTTCCTTTAACCCAAGAAGAACGAAATTATTGAGGCCATGTTTAAAAATATGCTTCTGTTTTTGAATCAAATTAAAACTATCATTGATGTTCCTAATTTGAAATGTAGGGGTTAGACTGCTAAACCAAATTGTTACCAGTTTGTTGACATAGGTCTGAGGTTTACAAGGAACTTGGTTCACACAAGTGGGAGTCTAAATAATCTAAAACAACTTATATACATATTATATGTATAAAGCTCTAAATTCACAACTAGGTCACAGTTTTCTGTTAAAAGTATACTTTCCCAAATCCCTATAATCAGTTGCGGAAATTTCTCTTCTCTCTTTTTTCAGAAAAATTGCTTGTCTTAACTGTTGCAACGGAGGAAACAGACGGCTTCCTCCGCTTTATGCAGTCTGCAAACTATTTCAACTACACTGTGAAGGTAAGAGGGTCTCTTATATTGTAAAATTATGTCAACAAATGGGCAGTATGTCCCAGCAAACAATGCTACCCTCTCTCACACACACCCACACACGCACACATGCAGAGCAGCCAAATGTTTTTTAAAACACTCTTCCCAAGATTGATTAGGCCTGTTAGATGAAACAATGAAGTGCAGCAAGCTGCAAAAATAAAGGCGCACTCTACAGTGTGGGTCCTGAATTTCCCTCTGTGGCAGTAAGCAGCAGCAAAAAAACAAAACAAAACAAAAAAAACATTGTTTTTTTGGCTTGGAGCTCTGAGTTAATGTCCTGCTTGCATTTCCATACTCCTGTGTGATCCTGCTGCACCTGTACACCATCTGCTGCAGACACACTCTTGCAAGCTGCTTTCCTTGCCTTTTTTGGGCCTTTACTCATCATGGTCCATGCGAGAAACCTTAAACACTGCATTAGTAAAAACAGAATAACAACAATCTGATAGTGTGACTGCAACACAGGTGTTACCTCAAGTAAATTGGCTCATGTGGATCATCAGTATGAGACTAACTTTATTCTCATTTATACCAATGGGAATGTGAAGAAGTTTACTCTGGCCGCATTTACACACAGGAGTGAATGAAACGTGCCGTTCTAGTGATCACTGGGTGAAAAGAATCATCCAACAGGATAATATAACTGACCCACTTTCCACAGCACCTTCTTCTGCCCATTTTGAATCAAGTGTAATTTTCTTGATATTAGTGGATAGACTCATGTTACTCTGCTCTAATTTAGCAAAGGTCTTGGAAAAAAAAAAAAAAAAAGTTTTACAGCATTGCAAGGCTGCCTTTTGGGGATTTTGGGGGGTTTTAAGCCAGTTCATGTTGGGCTCTACAATGTGTCCACCTTGTGTTCTGGCTCAGGTGTTGGGAATGGGAGACGCATGGAAGGGCGGTGACGTGGGACGTTCTATCGGTGGAGGGCAGAAAGTCAGACTACTGAAGGAGGCCATGGAGGCTCTGGCTGACCAGGAGGATCTTGTTGTCCTTGTCGTGGATAGGTAGGTTGCTTCAGGCCAATACTCGCTTTCCTTTGTAGTGTGGCTTTCTTAGTAATTCAAATTCAGACAGTAGTTTACCGAGTGAGAGGATTTCCAGCCAACGCCTAAATGCTCGTTCCCAGGACATACTTTAAAATACTTAAATGGAGAGAAGTGATTGTGAATCCACATGTTTTATAATAAAGACAAAAAGATCAAATTGTTTTCATTTTTCTTTTCTGACTTAGAGATGTTCAGCTATTACCCAAAGATCATTTTGATTGCGCTTTGATCTGATTTAGCTTTGATTTGATTTAGCTTTGATTTGAAATATGAAACATTTCCATAACAACAACGGGACACAAACCACCTTCAATTACTGTGTAGATCTATGAATCTGAAATGAAACTCATTTTCACAATCACAGCCTGTAATAATTGCTTTGAAAGCGATTCCTCCTCAGTGAGAGGTGTCTCTGCATGATTATATGGCGCAAAACCGCCCTCCACTCATTTACGCAAAGGTATTATTATAGAGCATCAGCAAATATATGAGGGGAGTAATTCTCACATGCAGGTAGCTGAATTACGAGTTTTCAAGGCCAATGGAAAGTTTCACTGAGTTAATGTGAGTGGTTTAGAATAATAACGGCTTTGAAGGCCATATTTCCTCAAATAGAGCAGATGATGATGATACTTACTGTAGCATGTCACATGAACAACGCTACCCATAATTACTGTGCAAAGTTGTCACACCCTTGAAACAGGTAAATGGAATGTAATCTTTTTTCTGTCTTCTTGTGGAAATGATTGTAGTGTAATAAACTGCATCCACTCTTCACAGGAAATAATAAGCCATTCAAATGTATTTTAAAATCTATAATCCAGCGGGGCCACCTCGGGTGTTTTAGACAGCATCAGCCTCTGGTTCAGTCACAGTCTTACATTTTGTCTGAAATGTTAAATGAAACTGAAATTTATTGAGCCTCTGAGCGTGTGCTAAATTCCCAAAACAAAAATAAAATGAGAGAAAAATTCATGAAGTGATTGAGTAACATATTCCCTCTCACTGGCGCGCAGCTTTTTTTGGATGAGTTTGCTCTTTGATGGGTGTGACAAGGGTTAAAGCAGATACACATCCACGTAAGAGTAGGGCTGGGCAATATGACTTCAAATCAACATCACGATTATTTCAAACTTTTACCTCGATTACGATTAATGAGCGTCTACTTTGGCACTTATTGGTCTCTCTCTCTCTCTCTCTCTCTCTCTCTCTCTCTCTCTCTCTCTCTCTCTCTCTCTCTCTCTCTCTCTCTCTCTCTCTCTTCTCTCTCTCTCTCTCTCTCTCTCTCTCTCTCTCTCTCTCTCTCTCTCTCTCTCTCTCTCTCTCTCTCTCTCTCTCTCTAACCCACTCAAAAGGCGAATGTTTACCAGGCGTAAATGTAACAAAAGTGATGTGTTTTAAAACTAAAACATATTAGTGTGGATGTAGCTTGAGGCTCAGTGTTTGCGCTTGTGTCATCCATATTGTCAGCTTCACTTTGAGTGAATGCAGACTAACATTGATCGGACGGGGCGGAGGCACATGACTGAACACAAGGTAGTATTGCAAGATCAAGTCGATTAGAGGTTCTAAATGTTAGTCTTTAATTTTTCAGTTAATTTCCCAGTCCTTTGTGAGAGAAGATGTTCAATACAGCTTAAAATACAACCCTCGGCTTCTCTCCCATCAGCTATTGATTGAATTCATGTGGTTAACGTTGTTAATTAAATGGGTTTTGGGAACCAGGAGTTAAAACCCACTAAACAGCATTTTAGTCCTGAGTTATCCTCTAAAACCACGGTAAAACCAAATATCATCTGTTACAGAAGCAAAGCAAAGAGAGAGATGATAGAAAACAGATGGGTTCATTCCCAGGTCAGGTTAGTCTTAATATATTTATTTTCATATAATTAACTTTTTCAACACAGTCCAGTATGTTCTCTTATGGATTGCAGGTGCTTTTATACTGGCACAATAACTATGATTGATGAGTTAACAAGGGACAGAGGGTATTCATGTGAACATGTGTCAGCCAGATGTGGATACAGTAGATCGTGCAGGCTTTCTCACCTACATTAGACTTCCTTTCTTCTCATGACATGCCCGACTGAGGAGGTTCAGGCTGGTTTTTCCTAAAACCTTACATAAACTGCTGTGTATATAACATATAAACATTTTTTTTTCAGTTTTTTTTTTTTTTTTTAGATCAGTTGATTTTACTGCAGTACACAGACACAACTAGAGAATCAAAGTCACTCCTGGAAGAGTGCGTTTTATAGCATGAATCAGCTCTTCTACCTTTATGGCTTCACACCTTAAAGTAATAAAATCCCCAGAACCATTAGGATTTTCCAAACACAAAAGTATCTGCCCTTTGAATAAGAACAGGCTTTTAAACAAGTCACCACAAGGCCCATGTAAACAGCTAGGCACTTTTTCCTCTATCTGTCACAGAACTCGACAGGCAATGCTTGCATCAACACAGTTTGTGTGTCTTTGTGTGTTAATGTCTGGCAAAGCTTCTTCTTCTGAATTTACCTTACAATCCAGGAATGTGTCCCTATACAAATGCTCACTCATGAAGAAGGTCCACTGTTTACATTTAGATTTCTATCTGTCTGAAGCAAGTAGAAGCCTGGGTTGTGAGTCAGATGTAAGTTGAAACATACTTGTTTAAGAAAACTGTCAGACTGCCCCTAAAGGATAAAAAAAAACTGATAAGAATCTGTTGCATTTCATTTTCACTCCTCCCTTTTAGCTATGATCTTATCTTTGCCGGGGGACCAGAGGAGATTCTCAGGAAGTTCCAGCAAGCCAATCACAAAGTGCTCTTCGCTGCAGAGGGACTGATATGGCCAGATAAGCGACTAGCTGACAAGTACCCATCAGTACGCAGCGGCAAGCGCTACCTCAACTCCGGAGGTGGGTTCCAAAAATTCAAAGTATGATCGAAATGCTCAATGATCAGGCGACGAAAAAGTAGATGTTAAAGTGTCACCCAAGACATGCTGCTGCATCTTTTTAATCTGGTCTATCTCTAACTCTACCCTGACCCCAATGTTTCACCTTAACCAAAGCTATGTGCAGCTTTAACCTGAAGAATAAATATATACCACACACTCATTGGTAGAGGATAAATAATTACACTTCAGTGTGATGGTTATCTGTGTGGGACAATGTGAAAAAGTATAATTTTAAAATCTGTGAACCACTAAATGGTTGCCATTGTATTTTTATTATGTGTATAGCAATTTTATGTTGGGGTAGATTACTGTTTAAACTTGTTGTAAACCCATAGCCTCCATGGGTGTGGAGGGGTTTATACATTCTACCATCAGCTGTCAAACTTTGAAGACTTGCAGGCTTAGAAAGAATTCGGGGGGCTAAACACCGGCACAACCCTAAGTGTTATTGGTTTAGAAAGTTGTGGAGTGACTTCAAGGAATAGCAACAAACCGGTGTTAGCTTTTACATATGAAACCACCAGACTTTTATTATTATCTCTTAAATGGAAGTATATTTTCCCTGTAAACTTCCTATCTGAGGTATTTCCTGTCCAAGCGGAGGTGACAAAGGTCCATTCATCTGAATGTTAACTGCAAACTTTTTTCAGTCCCTTTCACTCTAGATTTTCTTTTTTTTGTGATCACCCTCCTCTTCCTATATCTATAAGGATTTAAAAGTTTACTCTGGATTTTACAGGGGGCCAGAGCAGAGAAGTAACTATGGGAGAAATACGATGTCTTTTCCTCTCAGTACACATCCAGCAGCATTCTGGATCAGCTGGAGAGTCTTTGGAGATTTCTTGCGGTTGCCTGATAATAAGGAATAGCAATAATCCAGCCAAGATGGGAAAACACATGGACTAGTTTTTCTGCATCTTTTTGAGACAGGATTTTTGGAATGTTACATAGATCATCAGTGCACAAAAGACGCAGAATGAGAGAAAAACAAGTAGTGAATGTGCAGATGCTTCAACGAAGGAGCAGTAACAAAATGTTCTTAAATGGGCCAGCTGCATCCTGCCCCTTCTTCAAGACACTGAATTACTGCTTTCCCTGTGGTCATCAGCCCGGTCTGACCTCCCATATTGGAGCCGTGCTGTCTCACAGACTGATCAGAGACTGTTTTTAGCATTCACTGTCATTGACATGACATGTGGATTTGTCTTGGCCCCCCGAATGTGCCACAGTTTGTATAAAATTGTAGCTTTTGTTTGTGTTCCTACGGATACCGCCCAAGTGACCATCCAGGGAATGTTTTATGGCATCTGGACACACACTACAGTGTCACAGAGCGTAGAGTGTTTTGGAGATGGAACCAAGATACAGAAGGGTTGTGTTTTTGTGTGACTGTGTGTGTTTATTTAGGAGGACCAAGCTAATAATGACTGGAACTACAGAGCAGTGCAAAACAGTGACTTTTTCCAGACAGACTGGGACAAAAAGGCATACACTTCCCAGTGTTTTCCAGGATCTGCTGTTTTTTAAGCCAACATTTTGTGGACCAGCTCCTGACAACATGAATTGCATCAAATCTTGTGATTTCTTTTTAACTTTTTTTGCCCCTGCTATTTAGATTATGTCATGTCTATCCATTGAGTTGTTTACAGTGTCTGTGGCTTTTTTTTTTTTTTTTAATGATGGGATGCAAAATGGCGCATTGACCCGCAACATAGCCAAACCCTGCAATCTGTTACTGTGGTCAGTGACCTTAGAGAAGGAAAAAGAGGAGACAGGGTAAAACTACAGTAGAGGTTGCCATGTGAATGTACATTTAGAGACGGTGTCAGATAGTAGTACACACTGTTCCAGAGGCTCGGATAGTAGTGAGTTGTGAGACAGTTATAACATATAAATTACAACTTTCGTACTGCCCATTTTTACACTTTCTATCTGCAGACTGCGGGAAGAGAAAGTCCCCGCCCATTTCTTGTGTGCTCGGGATTATTGCCAAAAATCACTCTTTGTATAAGGCGTTCAGGCTTCCTAGAGTGAACTCTTTAAACCGTGGAGCCAGCACATGCAGTCTAATTGTCACCAACGGCCTGCCAGTTGTATATGACCTTGTAAACGTCTCTCAACCTATACTTTAGAGCTGCATATGTGTTTCACACACTGTTTATTATTGGCAGGTATAATCGGCTACGCCCCGTACATAAACAGAATAGTTTCACAGTGGAACCTCCATGACAATGATGATGACCAGCTCTTCTACACCAAAATATACGTGGATCCTTTACAAAGAGTAAGTATCTTGTGTCAACACCAACACTTAGTCTGAAAATATATCCCTTGAAAACATACTGTATCTTAGAAGGCTTACCAGTTATCTCTGTTTTCATGTCTTTCAGCAAACTCTCAATATGACTTTGGACCACAAGTGCCAGATTTTCCAGAACCTGAACGGGGCAGTTGGTGAGAAATCGCAGCAAATGAATTTCATAATTCAATTTCCTGCTAACATGTATATCATTTGTCAGATATTTTAAACTCTGTTACCTAAAACCCCAGTTTTATGAAAAATTAAAACCGGGTTATTAAATAACTTATGCTGCGCTGACTTAAACCAACCGTGTTTTGTACCCACACTCTTGTGAAAGTTTGCATATCTTCTTGTAGTCTTGGCAACTTACCCTGCAAATTAGAAAAATTCACAGCTCTTGCCCATGTGGTAAGTCGATTTCCTAACCTGGCCTTAAATGTCTCGTGTTCCTCTTTTTGGCAGACGAAGTGCTTCTCAAGTTTGGAACAGACCGAGTGAGAGTTAGAAACACAGTGTACGACTCTCTGCCAGTGGTTGTCCATGGCAACGGAAACACCAAAGTGAGTAAGAAATGATGCCCTCTGGCACACCAAATATAGTCTACTTATGGCACAGCATAGATACTTTTAAGTTAATCATCCTCCTCTACGACACTAGCTTCGGGTTGAATTATTAAACCCATCTTTCCCATTTGCTAATGAGTTTCTGTTGGCCTGTGCCTTTTAACATTCATCACCAAAGATTGCATTTCAGTGCATAAATTCCCACACATTCGGGAAATATACATAGTGTTCATGTGATACTTTCCAGACCCGGTCCATAAAAGCCAGCTCATTATTTTGTGGAGAAGAGAGCTCTGGCCAAAACTAGGTTATAATGCTTAAGTACATTTTCTCTTTTCCATTTCTGTGCATTAGAGTGACATAGAACAATAAAGCTAAAAACCAGGACGTCCGTACAATACCATCATCATTCTTTGTTTTTTTTTCCGGTCTTAACCCTTCCCCTAACTCTTCACGCGTCTTGCTCCACCACCAGCCGCCTGTCTTTGGGCTTCCTTGGTAATGAACCAAACCCACCATACTGTTGAGTCATTCTTCCCAGAGGCTTCAACAGCTGGAGGAGAAACTCTAAATGGTAGATCACAGAATCCATTTCCTAGCAGTGGTTTCTACCACTCGAGCTGCCTAGTTGGATCTCTGACCATTAGCTCATTATTATTTTCCAGTCTGCATGCCAGGTTCAATCTGGTGACGAACACATGATGACTATGTTAATGTCTGTGATAAGAGATGTGTAAACAGTAGCACACTTGAAATTGCATGTTCCCAGAAAATGCGTAACGTTCCTGCACACTAAATACAGAGCAGCTATGGTTTTGATTACTATATGTTGAAATTTATGAAGACAACTACAAAGAAAAGGAATAATTACACTAGATTGTCAAGTCTCAATTTCAGTAGAGGTGACTTTTATAACCCTGTGGTCTTTAGTCTGACTTAGTGATAAGTGACTCTGCCAGGTCATCCCACGTCCTCAAAGTAAATCTATGTAGGACTTTCCAAAGACATCAGGAAAATGTTTTAAGTGAGCTCTACTGAGACATAGAAAAGCTTTTGCTTATGCTGATATTAATCTTCTGTATCCAGTCATTCACCTGCTCCGAATTCTTTCCTTCACAGATGTACTTGAACTACTTAGCCAACTATGTCCCCAATGCATGGAACTACGAACATGGATGTAGCCACTGTGATGACGATGTTGTGGACTTGTCTCAGTTAAAAGTAAGTTTTTCCAATTAAGTCATTTCACTTCTATTTGCTGTCCTCTTTAGTCCATTTTTAAATTCCTGCTGTGGAAAGTTTGTCTTTCGCCTCCTCCCTGTGGACAAAGGAAAGGATGAAACATAGCCTGGTCTTCCTAGTATAAGCCATCCATCTTTCAGTGACTGTCTAGACCATAGGAGTGGAGCCTATATAGCCTTATTTCAACAGATATGCAGGACTGTTGGTGCTGCACACACTCCCTTTCCAAGAATAATAGGTAATGTGCCCGCTGGTCCTTTTGGACCCTTTTAAAAAGAGCATAAGTGCCAGGGAAACTCCTTGGGGAAGAGGAAGCACTGCACTGCTGTGGTGCAGGATATGGCTTCTGGGGTTTTCAGAAGGGCTCATTTAAAGGGGTGTCACTGTCAACCAGCCTTGCTTTTAGTGGGCTTCTCAGTATGGGTTTTATCCACAATAGTAAGTTATAGTGGTTACGCTGAAAATTTGTCACAGAGTTCAGCCAAGACCGGCGACATATAGACAGCGGGAATGACAGGCATGAAGAAATGTCTCTGGCTGTGTGGTTGCTTCTGTCAGAATTCTCTTTGTGGGCAGAGTACTGAAGCATTCACAATACCCAAGTCTATATATTCTATAATCCTTGTTTTTATCTACTTTGTTTCTGCAAATTAATTTGGTACAAATCTGTTCAAAAATGTGACAAAATGTGTCCTCGTAATTAAATAACATCAGTGTTTTCACAGTGCACAAACAGCACAGCATCTATCACAGAATATAACACTGAGGCGTGCATCCTTAAAGATTTACTGTACTCCCAGAGGCTCCATGAATAAATGTGCTTCAATAGTTTAACTGGAGCTGATTCAATACAAACCCAGCTACATGAAAGGCGGCTCTGTGGAAGCTGCTCTCGGTGACGCTCCATAATGGTTGCAGAAAAGCACTGCTTCTCAATAATAGGCAAGTTAGTGAGAGTATATCGTTCCACTGTGTCAGTCTGTGTTTGGGACAGAGACTTCTAGATCAGGTCATGTGGATACACTGGTCATACTGCCCTTTCTTGTGAGGTAAACCCAGATCACTGGCAGTACTGCTCGGTTCTTTGTGTGCTTTGGTTTTAGGATTGAGCTTAGGCCCTGCAAAGACACTAGAGCCAATACTGTGCCAGCCAAACCACCTTGCTGCCTACTGTAGATTTGTCTTTTGTGGTTGAATGAAAGTCGAGGTGTCGCTTCTGTCTGATTTAATAGATGCTTTGCTTATTTAGTTTAGCCTTTCACTGCTCTTTGTGCCACTCCTTTCCCTTTGCGCCTGTACACTGTCCCTTCTCTGACAATTTAAGCTCCAACTGGCTGGATGCATGAGTTCCCCTTCGTGTGTCTGAAACACAGTCATTGTGGGACTTGCAAATTAGACGGTTCGGCTCGGAACCCTTTTGATCCCTGGCCCAGACCTTTGCCATGAACTGGTCAAGAGGATCAGGAGTCCAGACTGAGCTGTGTGGGCTGGAGCTGTGTGTCATGGGAAAATGTTTCCTCCTCTCTTCTGTGTCTCTTGCTTAATTTCTCTCTGTCTTCTTTGCCTCAACATCTTGTACATGGGCTTCCCACTGCCAAGAGTTACACGTTGCAATCAGGGTTAGAACTTAGAATTCCCGTAAAGTAGTATTTTTTAATGTGCTTATCTAATGGGAGTTTTTTAGATGAATAACATCAGCTGTCCTGTCTGTACCACGTATTTTTCCACAGATCACACAAATTATAAATGTAAACAATTGAACTCTGCAGAGAATACTAAGGGTCACGTCAGTTAAATACAATCAAATAAGTGTTTTTAAAGTGAAGACAGAGTTGTCATGGACACCATCTGTAGCAACTTTACTGTTTACATCTGACTTGAAATGTCAAAATCATCAGTGATTTATGTTAAACACTGTTTGAAATAGTACTGATTTGTCTCTCCTCTAATCTAAACAGGACTTTCCAAATGTGTGGGTTGGAGTGTTCATTGAGCAGCCAACTCCATTTCTTCCAGAATTCTTCCAGCGGCTGCTGACCCTGGATTATCCAAAGGATAAACTCAAACTTTTTGTCCACAATAATGTGAGTGTACACAGCTGCAGCTGCAGCTACATCACTATCATACATGACTCTTTATATGTGGCTCCTAATCCATTAACACTGGCTCCCTCCTCAGGAGGTTTACCACGAGAAGCACATCCAGAAGTTCTGGGAAGAGAACAGGAATGTGTTCAAAAGTTTCAAGGTTGTGGGACCAGAAGAAAATTTGAGCCAAGGGGAGGCCAGGAACATGGGCATGTATGTGTTCCTCTAAGTCTATCATCTCTCAGAATCAGTGGTTTGAAAAGCAAGACTCATGAAACCATATTATGGTACTGTTGGCCCAGATTAATCTTAGCTGTGTGGAAAAGTTGCCAGCTAAATTACTTTTTAAGCTGTAAATGCTGCTTTCATGATTTCTATTTAAGAAAGCAGTCATCTTATGTTGCAGAACACAGCACAGATATTAAACAGTGGCAATGTATCATTTCCTAGGTGTTCATTTCAAACTAATTACTTTATCTGTGCATGTACTGCAGTGTGGTTGGAATACTGTCAGCTCAATAATTTACTCTCCAGACTCTTGATAATATCTTCTCCCTTGGCTGGACGGTAGAGACATGTGGATGTGATTTACTACATGGCAGCCCCACAGGTGCAGTTTACTCCTACTTGGACCTTCCTGTCCTTGTTCAGTGTTGAGTAACAGTGTGTTGTCACAGTGAAAATTCAGCCTATGATGCCTCATCACAGAGATTCTATCAAAAGCAGAGCATGCCTAAAAGCATTGGTCAGGACATCCCTATAATGAAGAAGTCTAAGGTTTATTAGCAGTCTCTAATCTTCCAAAAATCACATTATCCACCGGAGGCTTAAAGATAGTCTGACTCTGCAATTGAAAATGACATCTTATACTTATGGAGCTGATAAATTTCAAATTGTGACTGTGATTGCTTCCAAGTATTTCATTGACTGTATTCGGCTCTGGATTGAATAATAACTGCTTTCTCTGCCATGCCTGTGTTTTCAATTTCATTAGGGATCTTTGCCGTAAGGATGCCACATGTGACTACTACTTCAGCATAGAATCAGACGTCATGCTCACCAACAGACAGACACTGAAGCTCCTCATTGAGCAGAACAGGTAATCACACTGGTAACTGGAATAGAAGCATTACGGGAACCCACTCAACGAACCTCCTTGATAGCTGTTGTGATCGTTGAACCGTTCAATTTATCCCTCGAGTGGCAAAACCACAGGAACATTACAGCCGAGTGAATGAAAGTTTAAAAATAAGCCGCTCTGGCTTCCTGTTTTCGCCTGGCCACATGGAAACAGTGAAAGTCTGTTGCACTAACCCCGAAATGCCACTTTGCATTATACAAAAAACAAACATGCAAACCCCTTTTTAACCGTCTGCAGCTCATGATTGTGAAGAAAGCTTCCCATAAACTAGATGTCATTGTGGCTGTGGCCTGGTATCGTGACCTGTTGGAGGCTAGGGCATGCAAAGCAAAAGCCTCTCTAGGATATTTAAAGACGGCATGAGAATTCTCTAGTGGCACAGAAGCTGTGAGAGGAAAATGCCAATCTCTCTTTACCAAGACAATTTAGCATTAGTATACTGTAGAGCATCCATCTCCATCTGTATCAGCTGACACTGAATTATGCCTCAAATTGAAAAAAAATCCTTTCATTGTGGTTTGGGTTAGTAGCACTAAAAGAACAACAGTGGAAAAAATCCTGTGTTATTGTATTTCGTGCAAATTCAAAGAAAAAGACCAAAAAAGAGCCTGCTGCAGCAAGTCTTTGTACCATTTCAATCCAGTCCAGCATGATGCATGAAACTGGTTTGCATTACGTACTTCTTACTTCTACGATCTTTTACTGACTTGGCGATGATCATATCTTTCCAGTAAGAGGCTGATCTCCTCGATGCAGCACGCTGGTTTTACCACTAAGGGATCCAGTGCATTAGGTGGCCGCCTGTCTGTGAGATGTCACTGAGTTTTATCTGCTTTGACAGAATTACCATCTCTCCACTGTCTCCTGCTTCTCTACAGAAAAATAATTGGTCCCCTTGTCACTCGTCACGGCAAGCTGTGGTCCAACTTCTGGGGAGCCTTGAGCCTGGATGGTTATTACGCTCGCTCTGAGGATTATGTCGACATTGTGCAGAGAAAACGCGTGTAAGTCACAAGTGCAATAAAGACACACACAGCTTTGCATTTTTATGGTTCGTACACCTGCATGCGAGTATTGGATCTCTCTGTGTTTATGGCTGTAAATAACTCTTGTCCTACTGTGCTGAAACAGCTGATAGCTTTGTTTCACCTGAAACAAGACACATAAGATGCCTTCATTATGAGCTATGTCCTAGGATGCACACATGAAGAGTCATTTAAGCCACAATCAGACCTGAGCAGTGATACAACACCGAGCATCAAAGCCTGAGGCGTCGCTGCCTGACTCACTTTTTATGTGTTTAAAAATAAGTAGAAATGGCACCCACAAGGCGCAGAGGAACAAACATTCACCCACCACAGTGGAAACTGGTTTAATCACCCGTGAACCTGCAGGGAGGGAAAACAGCGGAGGGATCAGGTCCTTGTCGCTGCACTAGCAACTCCTACAGTACTGGTTAGTTAGTGTGCCTGTGTGGAGGAGGTTGGGATCCGGGAACAGTGTCAATCTCCAGGCTGACAGTGGGAGTTAGCAGTGACAGAGAGTGAAGTGTGATGGAACTATTCATCTCAAATTGGGAGAAAAAAACGGTTTCACTTCAGTGAATAAAACAAAAATCTTTACAAATTGGTTTCTCTATATTTGTAACCCAATAGACAAAACAGTTTGAATGAATAACACTGACATGCTGCTTTATTTTACCATGTAGCTCTCTAACACGCTCCCTAACACCTCATACAATATACCTGTAGTCATGGATGGCATGAATATCACAATGAAAAATGTCCCCTGGCATCCCAAGAATGCAAATTTGAACAGTTACAGCAAAATGAACACTTCTTTTCTCTGTGTCTTGTTGTTTCTAGGGGTGTGTGGAACATTCCTTACATGGCACATGTATACCTTGTCAAGGGCAATGTCTTGAGGAATGAAATGAAAGAGAGGAACTACTTTGTTCTGGAGAAACTGGACCCAGATATGGCTTTGTGTAGAAATGCAAGAGAACTGGTAAGAAGGCCCCAGCCTCAGTCTTTCAGAGGGATTCATGTTGTAAACTAATGTGAATACGCTGTAGGCTATTTCAGTTATGTAGTCCTTAAAATATGAATGTTATTTTATTCATTCAAAACATGTCTAAATAAGGATGTAACCACTTTCAGGGATGTTTAGAAAATGAAAGTCTGTAGGTGCATAGAGAAAAGATTTGGCACTGCTAGTTTAAAAATGCAATGAATCTTAACCCTGACAAAAGTCAACAGCTCAACGGAAACCACAGATGAAAGCTTGGCAAGTATACTTGGTTTGAAATGTCTTTGTCTGTCATCAAGGCATGATTCTTCTTCTATGTACGGTTGCTCTATGGTGTGTTCAGGTTCCTTGCTCCACTTATATCCCATCACCCATCACATTCTCTTGCCCTCATTGTCATATGACCACAGACAGTGCAACCGGTTGCAATGCCTGGCTGGCTAGCTGACAAAAGTTGCCTTGTCTGTTATGTGTTTTTCTTTTTCCACCTTTAAACTCTTCAAATGGTTATCCAGCTAATGCCTGATGTCACTGACTGACATGCCACATGTGCTCAGCTCTAGACAACTAACCATGCTTGATCCAAACTCGGTCTACGCTGTTGGATTGCTTGGCCTTTCCCCCCGCCCCCACGTGCATCCCACCTATGTTAACCCACAAAAACATCAGCTTCAGAGGGAATCTTGCTCCTTTTTCATGCAGGCGAATTTCCCCTCCTCCTGAGTTGCTATGTATGTGACATATATATTTCAACTGCCACCCTGTCTCTTCCTCTGAAACACTGATTCATGTTATCCTATTTACATAATGCTTCTCCTTCATTTTAGACCAGTCACAGAGAAAAAGACTCCCCTTCTCCGGAATCATTCCATATGCTCAGGCCCCCAAAGGTTTCCATTTGTTTTAATTACTCTGCTTTGTGAAACATCCATTTCCAATGGGTTAGCACTGAGAGGCCACTGCAAGCTATGGCTCATTACATAGGCAGACACTTTTTCACATGCAAAAGACGTGTACTTAATTTGATTGAGGATTTCTTGGCCATGCTGAGTTTAATTCTGTAAATTTGCAAATTTTTAAATACAGTTTCCTACATTGTGTTCTCCATTGGAAATCATATGAACATTATCAGGTTTTATTTCAGATTGGGCAGTTCCATATTTACAGAAAGTGTTAATTAATATTGATATTAATATTGAGTAGCTGTCTATGTCCTTTCATAAGAAATCCAGATGACTGGCAGCTCTTTGGAAATTGATGTTGACTTTTTGCTTGTGATGAGTTTAGGTAAACGCGGATTTGTCTAAGCTAGAGAGAGAAAGACCAGTGCTCTGTCCTGTTTTTATAATGGCTTCCGAGAGGAGATCAAGGAGGAGAAAAGAGGACTGGAGTCAGTCCACATGCAAGTCCCCTGTCCTGATGCTTTGCCCCGAACAGCCAAACCTCACAGCAAACACATGTAACGAGCTGCTCCCTCTAAACACACTCACTGATCTCAGACTAGGCTCCAAAAATAATTTGTTTCACCCGTGTAAACCTTCTGCTCTAAATCACAGCTTTCACAAGCAATTTGGAAACTTAAGCTGGGAGCTTTTAAAACCATCCTGAATTCATCAGTTTTTTTGTCATTTCCAAAGCCTAGTCTGATAGTGAGTCCAAATCCTCCCCTACACAGCCCCCCCCCCCCCCCCCCCCCCCCCCCGTCGCCCCTCCATGCTTCACCGTAGAGGGAATATCATTCCTGGATTTGCTTTGTCCCAAGCTACCCAGCACCCGTCTGTTCCTGTTCTCCCACTCCTCTCACCTCACTGTCCCACCCTCTCCTGTTCCCAACCCATCAACACCCCTGCAGCCCCCCACCCACAACCCATAAATAATCTTAGATTATTTATTTGGCACCTCTGTCTAAGTTAAACAGAATGGATTTCAGTGTGTTAAAACGCACTTAAATCAGACTTTATTGAAATCTTCGAGCAAATGAAGCTTTTTGGTAGGTTTTGTTCTGGTTTTATGTCGGTGCTAACCATTTATGACTGTCATATACATTTGCCATAATAGTAACCTAAAATGTGTCTATAATGTAGATCTGCATGTATTTTGGTTATGTAGATATGATCTGTTGTAAATTACTAACTAACTTCTGTGAAGCTGACTGAACTTTTTTCTCTTTGCTGCAGGGAATCTTCATGTACTTAACAAACCGTCACGACTTTGGGAGGCTCATTTCCACAGCCAATTATAACATTTCTCATTACAACAATGACTTGTGGCAGATATTTGAAAACCCTGTGGTAAGTCATGAGCTCCCATTATTCTTCAACCACAAAAAAGAAAAGGCTTTTTTTTTTCTGAATAGCTGAGATAAACAGCAGCCACCTGTAAAAGGTCATTAGCCATAATGGATGGATTACAGATGTGAGATGATTTTGAAATAATGACTTCAGTGTGATAAGGTTCCTGTCTGATAAGGCTTTGTGATTTACAACTGTATTCAACACGCTGCGACGTGCCCTGTGGGAGAGGGGATTAGCTCTGTGAGGTATGCAGGTCAGCAAAAAGTCCCAAAAAAAAAAAAGGCCACTAATCCGAAATTCTTTCTCTGTGCAGGACTGGAAAGAGAAGTACATCCACCAAAACTACACTCGAATTTTCACTGAGAACCGCATGGAAGAGGTTTGTATTTTTGTGTGTGTATCTGCATGTGTTCAGGATGTAGAGAGACAGGGAAGAAGAATGACATAATGTCGCGCAGAAATACAACATCTGCTTTCAACATCCAGTATCTGGGTAGAACATTACAGTAACTGCAGCTCCAGGTGACGGTGTATGACTCAGGTTTATTAGTCAGATGTCTCTTTGTGTGTGTGCATTGCAGCCGTGCCCAGATGTTTTCTGGTTCCCAGTGTTCTCAGAGAAGGCCTGTGATGAAATAGTCGAGGAGATGGAGCACTACGGTTCATGGTCTGGAGGCAAACATGAGGTCAGTACTGTTAGCTCAGGTTCCCTGAACACAGATCTGTAGTCAGCACCCTGCAGGCACACATGCCCTTATTTCTTTCTGCAGTTATGTTCACACATCTTTGCAAGGGCAGGAAATGTGTGAAGGCTAATATTCAAGCTGAAAATAATTAGCTTCTTCCGATTAATCAATCAATTGTTTTGTTTCTAAAATGTCAAAGCACACCTTTAGCTCTGATGACGGAGCTAAAGATCTTCTCTTCCAATCGCTAACATCAGCATGAACAATGCTAACATGCCGACATTTCGTAGATATAATGTTAACCATGCTCACCATTTTAGTTCATGGCATAAGCATGCTAACATTTGCTAACACCACAAGCAGAGCTAAAAGATCTAAAGGGATCAGTTAATAAACCTGCAAATCTTCTCAAATGTTTTGCTCATTTTCAATTTTGTCTCAATTGCCTAATTACTGTAGCACTAAATAACAACTATCAAAAAGTTTGTGGCAATTTCGTTTGTTTCTCCATTACACATCAATTCCAACAATGTGCGCACAGTGGGAGACACCAGTGCTCATTTTCTAACATTCAGAAGACATTTCCTGTAATTTATTTATAAAACTTTCACTACTTTTAAATTGCCTGAGTTTGATACTTATGGTAAGGTTGGTTGAAAGTTTTGTTGCATTTGTGTTGTAATTAATCACACCCAGACACCATTAGGAAATAGTGGAAGTACCGAAATAAATAATGCCTTGTAAACTTTATTGTAACAGCCATGTCTTTAAGATGGTTTGGGGAGCTGTTACCTTCAAGATAGCTTTCACACCCTTGTGTGAGGCAGATGTAGTGTAGCCATTTTTTTTTTTTTTTTACATTTTTATTTTATGTGTTTATAAGGACACACACAGACACACAACTGGTGTTTGTATGCACATGTTTAATATTATTACCATCAGGTAATAATATTAAGGTCTGGCATTAAAATATAATGAAACAAAACATTATGATATTGTGTTTTGTGTGTATGGTGTTTAATTCATGTGGCCTGCTTTATGTAGTTTGAAATTGTTAATTAATGTGCCTAAACTTTGCCTGGGAGACTAGACATGTACAGATCCTTTGACCAACTCTGTTTGGGAATCGCTGAGTGGGATGGGTCATTAACCCTGATGCAGGAAGACAACAGTACAGCCTGCGGTTTTGAGGACACACACACGCACACACAGACACGTCATCATCATCATCATCATCATCATCACTTTGAAAACCGCACTCTCACACACACTGAGGATGGAGGGTAATTTGTTCCGTCGTTAATCACACTGCAATGTGCTTTATTTTCTCTCCTTTTTTCTCAGGACAAGAGGATTGCCGGAGGCTATGAGACCGTGCCGACGGACGACATTCATATGAAGCAAATCGGGTTTGATAAAGAGTGGCTACACTTCATCCGAGAGTTCATATCACCCGTCACGTTGAAAGTTTTCTCTGGCTACTACACAAAGGTTAGAGTGACTTCATGGAGAAATAACGGAAAGATAAACAGTGAATCCCCCCACCTCTATTTGCCCAAAAGCTGAAACAGCAGAAACAGTTAGATCTCCTCTTGAGACCTGTTTTTACATGTATTTGACATTCTTTGTTGAAAAGTGATTTCAAGCAGGTTTTGAAAAGATACACTGACTGTCAGCTAACTTGATATATTCCTGTCCTCTCAATACAGGGTTACGCTTTAATGAACTTCGTGGTGAAGTACACGCCTGAGAGGCAAGCGTACCTGAGACCCCACCATGACTCCTCCACCTTCACCATCAACATCGCCCTCAATAACAAAGACACAGATTTTCAGGTACGGAGGAGGAAGAGGTGTTATGGGGAATGAGTCATACTGATAACGGATTGGCATGTCAGCTAGATATCATCAAACTTGATTTAATCTCAACTCCTCCACTTACACCATCTTCCTCCTTAATATTCTTGTTAACCCTGTGACTTATTCCACAATTATTCATCCAATTTAAATCTCCAACCACCGTCTGTTATCTCCTCTTTTAGGGTGGGGGCTGCCGTTTCCATAGGTATAATTGCTCCATAGAGTCACCGAGGAAAGGCTGGACCTTCATGCACCCAGGACGACTGACTCATCTCCACGAAGGCCTGCCCACCACCAATGGCACCCGCTACATCGCAGTGTCTTTCATTGATCCTTGAACTACCTGAGTAGACTGCAAATTAGTCTTTTGACCTTGCTTTGCTTTTTTTTTCCATCATGTTTGTTTAGTTTTGTCATTTGACGTTTTGGGCCCCATTTTTTTTTTTTTTTTTTTTTTTCTGATGCAGTTCTGTTTTTTAAAGCAAGTGCTTTAAAAGATTAACCAATTGCATTAAAAAAATCTCTGTCAAACAGAGTGTAGAGTGGAAAGGGAAGTGATAAAATCAATTCACACTTAAGATACACATATTGGATTAAAGAAAAAATGCTAGCAGGGTACAGGGCTTCCATTCACATTCAAACCGTTTATATTTAGATTGAAAACCAAACTCCGAGCAGGAGCTGTTGGTACTGTAGGCCGTCATGATTTACACAATACTTGATTTACAATTGTCATGGTAACGTCATTGACACACACTGGTGGCTTTGCTAGCAGTTAGCTGTACCATGCTAGTGTGCAGATAGCTGTTGTGTATCTATTTGTGTTTCAGGTAAAATGTCATTTATACTGTACAAAAAAAAAAAAAAAAAAACTCATTGCTTCAATAATTACTACTGGTGCTCACCATGTTCTGCCTTCTTAATCAATTATTTGGTGGGGTGTAATTTAAGGTGTTTTTCCACCCTAAAGACAATCATTAGTTTGAGTCATTTGGGATTTTAATTCAAGTTTGATTTCTGCCCAGTGAAAAAAAAAAAAAAAAATCTATTTTTGTAATTTTGCACACCAGAAAAACAAGACAGCAGAATTCAGTATGAATTCTGTTTGAATGAAGTTCAATATTCTGTTTTACTTGAAAGGCTTTCTTTTTTCTTTTTTCTTTCTTTCTTTCTTTTTTTTTTTTTTTTGGAAATTGGCAACGTTCATTTGCTTTCCTGAAAACATTTTCTGCAATATTTTCTCTGAGAGATCTGTGTGAATAGATTTTGGGACTAAGCAAATTAAGTTGTTTAACTTATTGTTGAAATTTAATAAAAGTCTTTATTAAAAAATAATATGAAGGTATTCCTTTTTGTTTTTACTTTTTACTCTGATTATTATCTGCATTATTAAAACATCAGTGATTTAGTAGGCTATTTAAAGCAAAAACTAGTCCTTCTCCCTTTTTCTGTAACTTAAGATAATTCAAAATCAAGAAATTCCTCTGTGCAGAATTTGGCAGAAGCAAAGCCATGTCTGGAAGAGATCACTAGCCACTGGAGAAAGACTTCCATTGTTTCATCACTGTTATCAGTTCATCTACCACATCTGTCAAGCTGTTCTCCACTGAACACTTCACATGTAGAAACAGTCAGGCCCGGTCTGGACTGGAGCAGCGCTCTGCTGGAAGAGTAAGGACCGGAGTGCTTTGGGCGTGGTGATGTACATCAGTGCAAATGTAGTTCAGTTTACCTTAGGGGCTGAGTGTAAACATCTACATGTAACAGTATGAAAGTGCAGATGGAGGTTGTAAGATTGATGACGGAATGGAGGGGGAGAGTGTGGAAGGTGGAATCTACAGAATACTTGTCATCCTGTAGAGAGGAGGGTCAGTGCTCATTGACTTAGATTTGATTACTATTTTAATCAGCCAGTTGGATTGAGTAATCTCACTAAACCTGATCAACTTTTGAGAACTAGAAACAGATATACAAGAGAACTGTGATTTCATTTTTAGCAGTTACAAGCCTCTCCGTGTGTACCATCTAGAAAACTAAATACAATATTGATGTTAGATCACTCCTTCACTTACTTACATCATCTGGAGTCTCACCTCCCTATCAAAACTCATTATTTTTTAGCACCCACAGCTCTGGGGTCCTGCAGGGTTGACTCCCTGACTAGGCACACGATTCTGCTTCTCCCTGTGAAGCCTGGATGAAGGCTGAATGTCTGAGACGCTGAGCAGAGGGGCAGAGAAGGAGGAGATTTAGGTCAGCATGGGGGAAAGGCTCTGTGCTGCTGAAAGAGCCCTTTGTGGCCATCGTTTCCCCTGGTCTGCCCCGTGTCCAGGCCCTCTGAAAGGTGACATTGATCCCAGCCAGGCGTGGAGGAAAAAGCTGCATTCCAAGCAGGTTCTCGCAGGAATGACTTTATCAAAAGACAGAAACGGAGGAAAACGTTTGATTTATTTCTAAAGTTTAGATGAAGAATGAAGCAAAGTGAATATTGGGAATGCAAGTGCAGGTTGTTGTAGAGCCTTTCCCTCAACTCTGGAGTGCATGTTTTTACAGGCAAAGCTGAAAACACCAGGAGGCCACACACTCCCTGTTTAACCCAGTGAATACTCATGCTTAGGGGTCAATGGCTCTAACGATGGGAAACGCGATACTATACCAGAGTATTTTCAAGTGTGCCACAAACTGCAGGGTGCCCAGTAACAGACAGTGATTTAGCCATTATGGCGGCATACATACTGGTCCTGACTAAACAAAGGATTTAAATTAAGTCTTTGCAATGATCCAAGAATGCAAGTGCCTGAGGCCAGTCCGTGTGTGGGGGTACACTGACTGGTGTGCATGGTTTAGAGGAAGACAATCATGCTGTGTGGTGGGAATGAGCAGTTTCAAGCCTATATTGTGTGCCACTCATGAGCCATTTTCCTATTTATTTTTAGTCACATATTTACCACTTGGGGCTATGAATCAAAGTCTTATTACAGTACACGAGTACCAGCTTTTATGACCTGGTAGGTGCCACAGAAAATTTGGAAAATCTTTTTTTTTTTTTGCAGACTTTACAACTAGTCTTGAAAGTAGACCCTGTCCTCATTCGTTCCAACTGAAGACATACGTGCGACAATGCACCTCAGTGATGGGGTTTTAATCAATTTTAGACGACATCGGAGGTCTACAGCTAACCAGGGATGTTAATGGCATCAATTTATTTTTTGGTATTGGTATTTTCATTGTTCTTGTTGATAGTAAACATATAGAATATCACCAGCTTCACCCTTTAAGTCATTTTTCTTGTTCTTGTGGAATAGTTTTGAAGCAGATACTGTGGGTTAAATAAATAACCGTCTCACTTGAAATCTAGCTAAACAAGTTTGCAACGCAACTTGTTCATCCAGAAGCCATCGTATGATGTACTATGTGTGTGTGATATATACAATGTCCCACACAGTCAACTTCATATAAATTTCTCAAATTGTGTTTAGAGAAGAGGAGGGTAGGGGTGGGAGGCATCCGAGTTCAGGCACAGTGCAATTGTGAGTCATATTACTGGAAAAGTACTGGGATACAACCAGAATACAGTGAGGAAATGTTCAATACAGCTGTGCACAGATGGATTTGAGTGTGAGTGTGTATGTGTGTGTGTGTTTGTGTGTGTTAGTGGATTAGTTGGTGTTCATTATTGATACATGTGTGTGCAGTTCATAGGAAATTACATTATTAAATTTCACATTTCATATATATGGGAACAAAGCGTGTGTGTGTGTGTGTGTGTGTGTGTGTGTGTGTCTGTCTGAGAGAGATACATTGAATAAAAGAATGTTTGAAAGTTTAAAACAAGACCCCCTCTGTGTAATTTGCTACTTGGTAGCGTGACACCTCTGCTAAACGACCCCCATTTTCAACATTCTTTGAAAAACAGGAATGCTGAGATATGAGGCCGGCTGTTGTTTTGATACTTGTTCATTAAGCGTACATTCACCAAACCAAAGGAAAGTGAGACTGAAATCAAAATGCATGAAACAAAAACGTGTTCAGGGCAGCTGCTTGCATAGTGTCAGTAAGTTCAATCATTATTACAGGCTAATAAAGATAAAATACTCGTTCTTTATGTTGATGCCCACTTGCATATAGGGAACTTTTTTGGTGCCAGTTTATCATCTTTACAATAATGCAAGGCAAACAAAGATGCTTACATACCCTATATATTTACGGAACTTATTTTTAGCTTATATTGTTCAAATATAAAAGTTAATCATCTCTCAGATTTTAGTGGCATCAAATTAACATTTAGAGTTCACTTTCTTTATTAAAACCTGTATATTCTCATTACAGCCTGTTTGCCCTATATACACTGAAGAGAAGAAGCCTTTAATTCTTCGATTTTCACAACTTAAAACCACTGACAGTGGCAGCTCAAAAACATTGTAAAAGTTTCTGAGTAAACTTTATTGGGCTGTTAAAAAAAATAGACTGTGAGAATTCATGTGTGTAAAGTCACTGCTCACTTTTATGTTGGGAAACTTTCATATTAGGCTAATACCGGTGATTAAAAATGATTAAGACATGTCAGGTAAAACCTGAGATATCAAATGATCCTTATTGTGTAATTCAACCAAAATAGTACTTCTTATTTCAAGGCTGCCATCATGCCTATCTCCCAGGTAAGTAATCAAATATGTCCACAGTCCACAATACCAATTATCGCTGATTGTATGCTTTGAGACTATCAGCGCACTCCCTTTTTACCAGCCAGACTGTTTACCATCTCAGAGTAAACCGGGTGCAAGTACCATTTAGCCAAATTACACATAGCAATGCTCTGTAAAAACAATCTGCAGCCCCACACTCCCAGACAGATATTGATTTATGGAGAAGACAAAAGCGGAGTGGAGAACGGGAGGAGGATGGAGAGTTTTCAAAACCCACAGCAGCTCTGTTTATAGTAAGTGGAGAAAAATATAAGTCACACAATGTGCCTTTTATGAGCTATTTTGGGGTCTTCTGAAAGATCCTTCAGTGTGTTTAGTCTGGTTTTGCTCCTCCAATCGGTACTTTGCAGATGCAGATGAAAGAAGGGGAGTGTAGGGTATTCTGGTGTCAGGGTGTGTGTCTATGTGTGTGCCCTTGTGTGTGCGGAGGCTACGTGTCTTAGGTCAATATGGGCGGAGAGGAAGGAGCAACAGGAGGCCACTGCTCGGACCCTCAGAGCCCCCATGTGGGTACAGACTGTCTATGCCATTTCTAAACTGGACGTCAAACAATTTGCCACTGCGAAGTGAGAAGTCTGGCAACAACAACACTGACAGGAGAAGTTCTGCTTGCAGCATTATCCATTAATCTTTGATGTGACAAGTGCAAGCTCTGATGCAATGAAGAGCAGATATACAGTTACGCAGAAGTCAATCCCACGCGCCTGCGGGCAAAGTAGAAATTCTGACTTGACTGTTTTTTGACAGGTTGATGCGTCAGATGAAATATACCGATCAGGGTGATGTTATTATTGGAGCAATCACATTGATTGGTCTTGTTTCCTCATGTTGTTTTGTTGAGATTGTTTAAGGAAATTAATATATTTTGACACAAAAAACCCCCAAAAAAAGATATGATCTTGAAATGGTTAAAATGTTGACACTGACAAGCAGAGGAAAGTCATATGAAATGTCTTTGATGTTTCTTTTAGACAGATGTCAGATGATGTTACTGTCTGCAATGTTTGTTGAGGACTGTCATGTGGTCAATTTCCTTGCTACTTTCATCAGAGTTAGTTTGTGAGTCTTGGCACAGTGTCGAAGATGGCCACCCACACTTGCCATATCCACGACGCGTCACAAGAATCTGATGTTTGTGGAGAGTGGGTTGTAAAGGCCTAAATATATCACTGATAGTTTTAATTTAATTTCCGCAAAAGGCGGCTTTACCTTTGAGGATAAATGAGAGCACAAAATACATCAGGAAAAGATAGAATAATAAATAATTAAAGTGTCTTTGAATATATAAAGTTAAGCATCAAAAACTAAAAATATTTTACAGGTTAGGAATATGTTTTTTGTCATAAAGGCCGCCAGGCCAATATGTTCACACCCTTATGCCAACTATAGTGTCTCAGAAACTTGCAGATAAACATTTTTCTCAGGCTGTGTATGATTTTTTCTTTCCTTAGTACAGTAGGATAGAAAAAAATCTAACAACCTTAACCTTTTCCATCTATAGCAAAAAGTATTTAACTGAGGAAGTGGGGCAGCCTGTGTGTGTTGTGTGTTAGCCAATCATTGTTATACCTCACTGGCAGACGCAAAGGGTTTTCTAAAACGATGAGGCCTTAGGGCAGAAAAAAAGGCTTTGAGGTGGCAACAAAGTTGTTTGCTTTCTGCTGCCTGGATAACTTCCTGAAGTCAATAACTGTCAGTACAGTCCACCAACAGAGTCATATCAGCTGTACCAGAAGAGGAAGAAATCCAAGAAAACATCACTGTGCTTTCTCAAAATCAAACATGCCCTCAGAATAATGAGGGATTTCAACAACACATTGACACAGTAGCAACGATCTCTCTGAAACTGTGAATTCTGTGGTGAAAGACAGTGAGTCAAATATCTTGCTAATCTGAAGGTGCCAGAGGGCGAATGCGAGGCTCATCCCAGAACACAAAATGCATCAACCACATTCTTTTTTTTCTTGTCTGGTGTCTAAGTCTATATTTATGCCACTTTTAAACTCAATTGTGGATGAGCAGTTGCAGCAGTGCAGGCCGGGCTCCATTCACTGAGACAGAGAAAAGAAACAGGATTGAAGCAGTGTTCGTGACATGAGAGCATTCCCACCATTACTCTTGACCTTGTGCCACAGAAAGCTTTCCCCCACTGCCTGTCTATCCATTGGTATGATATAATTGTATGTTCCAGTTGTGTGGCTCTTGTTGGATTTGTAGTTAGCACTTCTTCGAGTACTATCAGATACGGAAGACGAAGAGAAAGTCCGCGTGCCACCGCGTTTGTTTTGAGCCATCCACGTGAACCTCTTGCCCTCTGAGGAACCAAAAGCAACACAGCAGCAGACTGGCAATCTGGTGACCGCAGCACATCAAGACAAAACCAGTGGTGATCCACCCTAATCCTTCTAATTGGCTCTTTGGCTCCCACTTAAAAGACCAACCACAAGTGAGCGATTTTTTTTTTTTTTTCCCTTGGATACCTCTGTTGCATGCACAAAGCAACTCTTCCACACTGGACGCTGTGGTCTGTAGCTGTGTTGTGGCATTATGCCTCATTCTGGGCACACTGCCATAACCCTCTTTTTGTTTTGACTTTCACAAGTTTACATAGAGGGATAATTCATGATCTGGGTCATGTGTAACTACCCGTGCAATACTTTAATATTAGATTTTACGAGGGGGATTTTCCTAGGAAGGCACACAGCATGCACACAAACACTATAGGTTTACGTAAGAAAATTCAATAAATGCTTTTTCCTTTTTCAATCCAGAATTTAGGAGAAGATGAAGAGAGATATCCACTTTTTTTCCATAAGAGGAGAATGGGTCAATTTAAAGGGCTCAAATCTTAGGTTTTTCAATGCAAATACATTTACATGGTAGGAGGGAATCAAAAACAAGTCCAGTGTATCTTTGTACATTTTGCAGAGAAAACATGAAATGCAACTGAACCACAAATGGTATTAAGTGTTTGCCATGTGCCATGACCAAGTACAGTACACTTGCTTTATCAGAGAGCAAACATTGCATTATAGTGAATAACTTCAGTGGAAATTTTATAAAAATGTATTTTCTCCTTGGTCAGAGGATGACTTCTTACTCTCTGCTAGCTATTTCATAATGTATGTGGTTGCAGGAGATAAACCGCTTTGCTTTTATATCTGTCAGGTGCCACTATGTGAAGTATAAGGGTTGGTTTGATGAAATTACAGAGTAAACCTGAACGTAGCAGAGGGTCCTCTCTGTGAGACGGCAGCTTAAATTTAGCCTTTGAAGGTCAGGGTTTGGTAGAAGACAAGTGCAGAGCACAATGCCAAAGTCAAGTGGTGGTCATTATGGAGCACACATGGGAGCTCCACCCCCCCGTCACCCTCACCCACACCCTCTCTCCTTACCCCAACACACACATAAACACAGAAAGGTTAGAAACCGAGGGGAGTTGCGAAAGCTAGAAATCACATAGTCTCTCGAGCAACATAACCGCCCAGGAATGTAGAGCCTGAGACCGGTTCGCAAGGTCAAATGTTCTCTCTTTCTCAGATCTCTTTCTCTGCATCCCGCTTCTTCTCTCCCCACCACTGTCTATCCTTAATCCGGCTCTGTAGCAGCATGTTAGACCCCTGATTAAAAATGTTAAAAATAGCATGTTGTTTGATATTTCCTGCTATGTGGCTTGGGAATAGCCAGTGAGCTCATTCATGTGGCAAAATTTCAGAATATCTATGATTTATTACAGGAAACATGCATCCTGCAGGCGTACATATGTTTCCACTTACACATACATCTCTTCTTGTGCAAAGCCTTACATATACAGAGCTCCTAACCTCTGATCATGCATACTGTAGCTCCCTCTCAACAAGCTTTCCCTGCGACTGAGGCTTGCAAACAATTGCCCAAATGCACCCTGCGACTTGGCAGCACTTGGCTACACATCTTTGTTCTGAGCCTCTCACAGAATGAAAACAGGCACAAGGTCTATGAGGCATAAAAAATTGAGCCCTTGTACAGACTGCAAGTAAATCAGCTTGCCCACTTAAGCTTTAAGAAAATGCACCATTGTAGTGAGGCAACTTTAATAACAATGGTGCCACAAATGACAAACCTGGTAACATTTATATAAAATCCTAACTTTCATACATTTATGCCTGCTATAGTTATCCACCTCTTATGTATCATATACCATCAAACACATATGGACTCTCTTGAGAGAACCTCATAATTCATTGCTTGTCTTTATACTGGCCTGCTCGTCAACTCGCATAAAACAGCTGGAATGTTGTAGATGACGAACTCTTCTGCTGCGGCCCTTTTTTCAGTCAGAGCTGCAGACAATCAACCCAGGCCTTAACAGAGGAGTGAAAAGCTGGAATATGCGTCATCTAAAAACAAACTCCCAAACTCCATTTTCATTTAGAATTTTTCTATTTTTTGTTGTTAGCTTTGTAATTACCTCATCTGCATTCTAGCATATCATCTAAGATCAATTTATGTGTCTAAATGAGCAAGAAAGCAGGACCTTTTTTTTTCGAGTAAGCATATAATTTATTCGTCTGATACTTCCTTGGCATTTTAATCGTGAACATTTCAACCACAAAGTTGCAAAAAAACAACCCATGACATGAAGCCGTTTGTGTTAATGTACTGACAGATTTACAGTTTGGGTGTATGAAATCTCAACCTCAGAAAAAACACCCAAAACATTCAAGTGTACGTAACGTAACTCTTTTGAGCAAAACATTAGATCACGTATACAAAGTGGATGCATGCAAGAATGATAATGTGCAAGAATATGCTTTAGACAGGCAACAGCACAAAACACCCACTCACGTACTCACACACAAAGACTCTTTCAAGGCACTCATTTGACTTGAGTCTGTAGGCTGAAATAACTGGGGTCAATCAGTGGTTGGCCTATGTTTGCCTACGTGCATATTCACACACAATTTCATGTAATTTTCAGTTGCTAAGGAAGCCAGTTAAATGTACACATATGGCCACCTAACCATGTATACTTATGTACTCAGCACTGGGTGTGTTGATTGCCTCCTGTCCCACCCACAACATGCTGATTCTGCTACTGAAATCTCACAGTCGAACCCTGCGCGTCAAAGAATTTCCTTACTGTTGCGTGTATGTTGTGTTATCCATTATACACAATAAAAATGGAATTTATTTATCAGTATGTTTTTGTATGCATACTGCTTAAGCTTAAGTCTCCATAGCTGCAGATTCACAGTGTAAATATCCAGAGATTTTGCCAGAAAATCAGATGTACATTAGCCATAATGATCTGAAATGACTCTCAAGTGAGCCTTGACGGAATGAAAACATTTAGCTTTCAGGACTGCTTCCCATTCCAAAATCAAACTCATTAATCCTGTATAATGCTCTAAATTTGCGCAACACTCCACTGCTGCACACAGGAATATATCGCAACAAGTAAAAAATGTAACACTTGCTAACAAGGCACTAAAGTGTGCCTCATAAGAGAGCTGAGTAAAAGAATTCAGTTTGTAGTCTGCATTCTGGACAGGTTTGATCAAAATCTTGGCTTGTTTTTCATGCCCCCCCAAAAAAGAAAGAAAGAAACATGGAAATGGGTGTTGAGAAAAAAATGTAATAGTCCAGGTGTTTTTCCTCATACAGTTACTGTGGCAGTGCCAAGACAGTTGAAACTGCCAGGGTTTCAAATGTAGGACAACATTAAAGCGCAGTCTGAAACTAATGAGTCATGGTAGTCTGGGCAAGGGTGACATCATTTCCTTTTCGCCTCAGTGGGTCAGGAATGTGACCTCCCCCTTCCTCACCCACCCTCCAGCTCTAACTGATGCTATGTCTGGATTGGACAAATCTGTGAAATTCATCTGGAGCGGAGACAGTCCGCGTTCACTGCCCAGAACCTCTGAAGGAAAGTCAGATTTAAGACAAGCAGTAGCCCTGCAACTCATGGGGACCCACAGATAATGAGGCACTATGGTGATAATACAATTTCACTTTAAGCAGAATAAAGAAAATAACAAGAGAGACCCAAAATGACAGCACGATTTTGCTATTTTCCCTGACTGCTATTTACAGAGATGTGCTGTAATCCAGCCTTGTCAAATTGTAGGGTTGTGCCACAAAAAATACACATTAAGTCAGTTTTTTCTTCCATTATGTCTTGGGCATGGATGGAACATAAAGCTAAATGCCAAATTGAATGGTGTTATTACTGCGATACTGATGAAATGCTATGGAATTTAAATGGGACTGTCTCGCAGATGCAAAACTAAATATGAACCAGCAGTGAAATACAGTGAGAGGACTGGGGAGATATATATTCACAGTGAGGCCAGAAAGATTCCTGAGAATTACGTCTTTTCCTAGGAGTCACTTCCCCCGAACTGATTCTGTGACTCAGTACTGATAGAGATGAATAAATTCTCTGGAGTTTTGAAATGATTTGTATGGTGGAGGTGTGTGATACAGTCATACGTTATGGCTGGAAACACTCTATAGCCTGTCTGCTGTGTGGGACAGACATCTGGTAAATGAAGTATGGGAGTGGAATGTAGCCAATCATGCAACACTGTAAGACTAAACCTTCACTCCCAGGAGGTTTTGTGTTTCTGAAACGGAGGGTAGATACACATGGTAATTAAAATTGTGCTCATGTTCATGTAACAGATACATTTTCTTGTTGTATTGGAAATGTTACACTGCCCGAAGGAAGAACACCAGCCTCCTCTGAGGACAAACAGGGTCTGTTCATGATTTATAAATTATTTCATGGTGATGATGTTGTTTTATACATACTGTATGACATAAAACCCCTGTGTGGAAACACGAGGACCTACTGTTACACATTTGTGCTTGTTCACACAGCTAATCACACTGACTGCAGTGGCTTTTTGGTATGTTGCTGTAGTCTCTATGCACATAACAAATGTTGACTAGGTGGTCCATTAACAGAGTCAAAGGAATAACATTCCTGTGCATCTTTGACTACCTCTGAATGAACAACATGATCCCAAGGTGTCCTTTGTTTTAGTTTATTGGGGGTCCTTTCACATTCAGATAACACAGCTGTCCAAGCTAAGGGAGGGAAAGTGGCAGTAGAACTGTAGTGTTATGTGCATTTTAAACACTGTAAAATTGGACACCTGGAACTGTTACCCTATGTGTATGTGTGTGTTTATGGCTGAGTTGTTTGGGGTCACCATAAGTCAAAGATGGTGTCAAATTACACACTAAACAAACATCTTTCAATACATGATGTGTACAGGAGAATATAGACCCTAATTAATATGTTAATATCAATTAAAAACCATACTTGCTTAAAAATTAAGTACTGAATACTCTGTGACGCAAACAGTCACATGAAACTGAAATTGTATTCTTATTTCCATTTTACCATCTTTAATGAAATGTCTACAATCAATCTCAAAGAGAGAGAGATCAACTGAAATCAAACTTTGGATGTGCTGCTTGTATCATCCAGCCTCCACAAGGTGTCACTGTGAGAATGACGCTGTTGCAAGTCTGAAATCCAACCATTCTTATGCAAGATAATAAACACATTACAAGGAGAGTATTTTTTTTTTTTTTTAAATGGATCAAAAACCTAATTAACATCTGCTCTTTTGCATTTGTCAAATGCTCAGCCATTAGAATTATCAAACGTTGACTGAAGTTGTTGTCAACATCATTAGCAACAAAGCAGAATTTGAAATGAAAAAGAAATATTTGATCACTGAGATGAGAAGCTCTGCGTTTGCATCTGTTCCACTCTTCTTCCCCCTTGTGGCTGAAGATGGGACACAAAAATCTGTCCTAATGAAGGAGTCACTGTTAGATATGCAAGCATATATTTTAAATGTGTTATTCCTTGCCTTTAGATACTTTAGCCAACAACAGTATTCTCATGAAATAAAATAGAAATATAAGAAACAGCTATAATTTTTCACATATCACATGCTGGTTATAATTACCTCAAATATCAAATAAAAACATTAAAAAACTAAAAACAATGAAACAATAATAATAATGTCTCTTACTTTACCGAAACTACTACTAAAAGAGCATTTTTAAAGGGGGAAATGTGGATGTTCGTCTTAGCACCACAAGGCAGCGCTAGTGAGCTGCGAATGGAATTTCCAAACTCCTGCATCCTAAACCCCCCCAGTACAACTCCTCAACTAACTGCTCACAGTGGCTGTGAGCTCCTAATTGACGATGTGGGTTTTGAGTTCCTGCGCCATTCATTGGGAGCAAACTGGGTCATAATTTACAAACATCATTTAATAATAATGCCAATTCATTAGCGCAAGACCCAAGCAATCTCTTTCATCAGCTGAATAGAAGAATGCCACTGGGGCTTGAAAAGCGGGTCGGGGTATGGAGGGGGGTACAGGGAGCTGGTGTGTGTGTGTGTGTTGGGGGGGTAAACAGCAGCGCACATTCGCTGGTTTAATGTGGCTGCGTGGCGGATTTCTGTGGCGTCAGTGAATTTGTGATCAGAAATGAGCTTCATCTGCAAAGTAAAAGTAAATGTTTTTGTGAGGCACAGCGACAGTTTGGGAATCGCTGATGTCTTTGACAAATGCATAAAAAAATGATGTGCTTTACTCTCTGCTCTCTTTTCATAAACAAATTGAATGGCCCACATCTTTTGTAATAAACTTAAATGTGAAACATATTACCCCTTGAAAATTCAAACACTCTGGTGTCATTATTCTCCGAAGTAGATAGAAAGAATAAGTTGAAAAGTGTTGTCAAAGATAATTGTTATTCAGCCTGTCCTGCTTCACAGAAGATCAGAGGAGACTGCACAAGCAGAAGAAGAGATGAATGGTCATGGAGGAGGCTTGGTTTACCCTCTCTGTGTTTGTGTCCAGGGAGATATGATGGATGTCTGTAGTAACCGTGACTCTAGGTGTTGTCTGGACAGTGGAGACATAATAGAATGTGAGGGATTTTTCTCAAGGTGGGTCCCGTATCACCCGAGGATAAGGACACTTATCTAACAAAATTGCGATCCCGAGAGACAACATCAGGTGGCAAAGGAACAGAACTGGCTCTCATCCTGCTCTTTGTGTCTGATAAATGACGGTACCACGAGCACTTTGCTCTCCAATTATTGAACCGGCTTGCAAATCCCGGGGACCGACTCACATCATAAGCACTGTGAATGGTAAAAGCAAACATGAGCCACAGGCATGTGTTGACCAAGAAACAATACCAGAATCATTATTAGGGCTGAAATGACTGATCTATTATATACTTGTTCAATATATTCCCAATTTGATATTAAAATAAACAAAATGGCAAACATTTCTGTTTTTAGCCTATTTTCCCGCTTCTCTACATTCAACATCATTCCTAATTGAATATCTTGGATTTCTGGCTGTTGGCTAGACAAAACAAGCAATTTCATTCTATGGCTGCAAGGAACAATTATTTTCATTATTGATTAGTCCGCTGAAGAGTTGTTCCATTGATTGATTAACTCTTTTGTCTGCAAAAATGTCATAAGAGTTTACAAAAAAAAGTTTACAGAGCCAAAGATGATGTATTTATGACTTATGTCTGAACAACAACTCTAAAGCCAAATATATTTATTTTAAGATCATACAGGACAAAGAAAAACAAGAAATCTTGACATTTCATTTTTTTTTCCCCACAAAAAAAATCATTGCAGAATAATTCTTAGATTCATTTACCATCATTTCAGCTCTAAATAAGTCATTCTGAGATCTGGGATTGGAATGGACATTTTCCACTATTTCATACTGTCTATAACTGATAACTGACAGATTAAATGCGAATGATATGATGTTATTATTATTAGTGTAATTTTTCTAGCCTTATGAATTATATGTAGAAATGGGTGCAGTCCCTGCTTCAGTTCATTGCAAAGTTTGTAATAACTGTGTAACTGACAGTTAGTGAAGGTGAATTGAGTTAAGGCCTTGTCTATTATGTCATCTGACAACACACTGTTCAATTGCATCTGAGAACATTATGCCAGGACCTCAATGTTGAAGCACATTGAATTCTTAAAGCGTTTTAGAGTGCTCATCCCTGAGTCCCTCTCAAGAACCTTACAACAGGACAATGCACAAGGTGAATTAATTCAGCAGAGAATAAAACCCATTCAAGTCCAAAGACACCCCTCATTGTCCCGCATGGAGTCCCACATGTGGGAAAGATAGATGAATTATTAACAGTAGGTCATACACTCTGTCTGTTGCGTCCATACAGTCCTATTTGATTTCCCACCATCCTGTCAGGAAGTTGAGGTCAATGTCAAAGGCACGAGAATCCTGCATGTTTTTATAACCTTATTTGAATTTTGTGGGTTGAGAGGTGCTATGACAGTCTCCTAATACTTTATGCACTCTACTATAATATGTACTTTCTGTACTTAGAAGAATTAAAGCTGCAACTACAATATTTCACTGGTTCTTCAACAGTCAGGGTATTTGTGTGGGTGACAAAGGCATCAGTAGTGGCAGGAGGGCAGCAGGTGGTATCTACGTGATGAATTTAATCTTTTTTTTTCCCAAAAAAATGTGGGAGGTGGATCAAAAATTTAGACATCAAGTCACCTCCAACCCTGCAGGCAGTAGCTTGTAGTGTCCTATCTCCCATATTCCCATTACATGTTCCCTCTGTGCTTCTCCTCTAGTGCAAAGTGGTAAATAAGCAGGACAGAGGGAGAATAAAAAGAAAAGTAAGGGAGGCAGAGGACCTGAAATACAGGCATCCCATATCTGTAGCCCTCCCTCCATAAACGCTGTTGTCAGTGCTGTGTGCAGGAGCAATTAATCTCAGCCAGAGGAGGCAAAAAAGAGAGATGCACAAGTACAAAAGCTATCAAGATGACATGACTTCGCAGTGCAATTTACTAGGTTTATACTGCTGTCGAGGAAATAAATGCCATGATAAACTTGTTATTGTGTGTTGGAAGCGTATTGCTGAAGTGAGGCCTATGTTGATATGCTGTAATTGATATTTTCAATTACATCTATTTTGCAGCTAATGAAGAGAATATAGTGCAACAGACACAATGGGACACATCGTAAGATTAGTGGGTGTTATTAAAAATAAACAAGAGGAGTACACAGGCATAGCTGCCCAAAGAAAGTCTTAAACATGAAAATCGGTCTCTACCAGTGAATCATTGATAAAAAATTTTTAAAAAACGTAAAAAAAAAAAAAAAAAACTAGAATTAGCCAGCCAGTCAGGTTGTATCAAGTATAATCAGTTCATCTTTGAGTCCAAGTACACAGTTGTACCACATTCAAAGAAATTTTGAAGAAATTCCCTCAAGGCTTTCCTACTGTATCCACAAGAATGGGACGGACAGACAATCCGAAAACCGAGAGCCTCTGGCCACATCTGTCGCTGGCACACTGGCATAAAAACGGACAGTGAACTTCTGTGACTATTCTTTTCGGCAATAATGAATTACTAAGACATCAATTCTGCGAGGCCAACTGAAGTGACAAGACAAACGTAAGTGAGATGAGTCTTCAAGTGCTTGGCCTTCACGGGAAACATGCCATTATAAAGACCAGAAGAGAAAGAGCTTTGTAGAGTACCATCTTCATTTTACAGCTACAGTACTGAATACAATGACATTCACTAAAGATTCACTAATTACGGACTATGAATGCATCTCGAGGTAAACCCTTTCACAGGAACAAGTACTTATTGTATACATTTATCATGAATTTCTAACAATGGATCAGTTTTTATGATGCAAATACTTACATCACCATTCTGTGAACAAGCAGTGTACTATTTCCAAGTACATATCTTCATCATAACATGTCAGTCTCTACAGCTACCTATACTCCTCGGATCACAAACGCTACCATTCAGAAATAGATGCCTTTCCAAACGACTTGGACTTACCAATACTAGCTGCAGATCAAGCAAACATTTTAGATGCACCCCTTCACTCTGAAGAACTCAACAAAGCCTGAATAAAATGCCAAACGATAAATCACCTGGACCAGATGGACTTCTGGCTGAATTCTATAGACACTTCTGGGATATTTCATCACCACTATTACAGCGTAACTGCAAAATTAAAGCTACCTCCAGCATACTCATGCACATGAATGCCGCTGTCATGACACTTCTATTAAAACCCAATAAAGACCCAGCCCACCCTTCCAGCTACCATCCTCTCTCACTAATCAACACTGACTTAAAAATTATCGCCAAAGCCCTAGCGACCAGAACAGACAGTCACCCCTATGCCAATTCACCCTGACCAGACAGGCTTTTATCAAAAACAGACATGCTTCTCGTAACATCCTTAGGCTTTTTCAAACTTAATCAATACATCACAACAAAACCATAACTGTATCAACACCCCAGTCTACTTTCCATCTTGCAACAAAAGGGAATTAGACCTATTCTAAAACAACCAATTCATATCACTCAATACAGTGATCCAGAGGTGCAGTGTTGGCAAGGTAAAATGTTTAAAATGGTATTGGCTGGCACAGACACCCGTTCACAATGGACTCTGGGTAGTAACTGAGAAACTCTCCACTATCTTGAGCTGCAGAGTCCCATTCTCACCATCATTCTGCCTGCTGGGAGATATTACACAGGCTGCCTTCCCAACTAAACACAGAAATCCATTACTCATTTCTCTAACTATATCACGAAGAAAATAATCTTTCAAAACTGGAAATCTAGAAAATCGTGTCATATCACTCACTGGATTAACCTAGTTACAGAACACATTTCAATTGAAAGAACAGCAACCATGCATACAGACATATTCACAAACACACATGCACAATACACAAGCACAGTTTCTTCTTTCTTCTCCCAGTGCTGTCGACCACACTTGCTATGTGAGGCTGGCCTAATTACTATTATAGCTATTATTACACAACAATATCATTACCCCTCTTTTCTATCTTTGAGAAGCTCACAATTTGCTTTGTATTATTATTAAATTCATTTTATAAATAAGAAAGAGAGAATGTATTTATTTATTCATCCATTAGTCACTACAAATATATTTAAATCAAAACAAAACACAAAAACAAAACTCCTCATCTCTCCAGTGTGCACCCTGCCCCACAGGTGGATGGTGCCGACTCAATGTAATGCTTCTTCCACTGGAGTATTGTATGTGGTGTCATGTAACATACACCTTAAATCGCTGATTGTGTGCTTGTCTTACTTCTCCAATACAAATAATAGAGATGAAAAATGCAACGACGTTACAACAACCAGATGCACTGGAACTTTCAGGGTAACCTGCCTCTAGATTGACTGTGCCCGTCTTACTCGAAAAACCAAGATGGTCCCTGTCATTCAATCTCACAGGACTAGGTGAGATTTTAGGATCTGCAGTGGAATCCATCACAACACTCAGCACAGTATAAGATATATAAGGTAGTTCTGTAACAGCTGGCATGAGTCCTGTCACTGATGTTTCAAAGTAAATACAAATCATGGACTGAAAATCCTTAGTGCAACGTCACTTCTCATATTCCTGTGACAGCTGGGTATGGTTTCTTTAAAATCTGACAGAGTCGTTGATGACTTTGACACTGACTGATGAATTTCACAGGACATCAAACACTGTAGGTCTCAAGTTTGTTATGTGCAAGCAGTATAAACTCAGACTTGAGAGCCTGTGAGTATAGGTGCAGCACACAGGAAGACAAATTGGAGGCATAATGATAATGTAGTCAGAAAAGAAAAATTCAATTTATGAAACAACCCCTGTATTTTTAAAATATGCAATAAATGAAAATGTGAGCAGTCAAGATTTTATGATCTAACAAACAGTTAATCTTAGCTGGAGGCATAAACAGTATGATTTCATACAATATTGTAAATGTACAGAACTTTGCATTTGGAAAGAATCAAGCTAAAGGTAACCACGACGAGGCTTGGGCCGATATGCAATAATATTCAATATTCATAATATTGAGATTTCTCCTTTTTTTTTTTTTACAATTTTGCACAGTCTGCCCTGCTGCTGAGTACGACCCTGATTTCACTGCCTACTGTACATTGTACCTTGGCATGTGACAAATCAATCAATCAATCATAATTATATATATTATATATCGTAATGTTTGGCATTGCATTTTGGACATCTCCCAAGCCTAACCACCACACTCAGCCATTTAAATGACTACACTAACAGTCATTGGTTCTTCTATGGATTGGTCTATTGACAGTAGCACAAAGTAATCACTAACATTTATGAACTATCTAAACAGCAGTCTGTAGCGATCGTCCTGTCAACATGAGGGAAAAATGAGCTGGAGTGTTCAGTATTCATCTTGCCTCTGTTCTTCCATAGATATCTCAATCATTAAAAAATTCAATACTGTTCAAAAACAAGGCAAAATCTCAGGGCTGAGGGCAATACCTCTCACCATTATAAGCAGCTACATTGTACAGGCCTATATCACATTGGTGCAGTCTAGCTGTAAACAGTGGAGGTGATGTATGTTTATAAGCATTAAATGCATCAAAAGAATGAAACAGCATAAAAAACAGGTAAAATAATATCGACAAGATAAAGTAGTAGCATATAAATTGGAAGGTGTCTATGTTATTCAGTTACGGAAAAAAAAAACAAGGAAAGAAAAGAAATTCAGACGGGCTAATTAAACCACAAAACCACAAAAACACCAATCACAAACAAAGTGAGTAGATGGGAGGCAACTGCGGATGGTGAGGAGAGTGATGCAGGAAATATTGTTTTGTTTAGAAGGACTAACCTTAAAATAGATCTACACTTGGGCAGTGATGTAACAGTTTGTAGATAGATTTAGAAAATACAGTTTATCCAGTAGAATGTCATGATCAAAAGCACAGGATCGATCAAATGAATAAATAAATAAATTAAAATCATGAAATAGAAATTAGTTGAGTAATTATGTTGGCAGAGAATATGGATGTGAATGCAGCACAAACTGCTGAAATGTTTAAGCTTTCTCAGAGGTGCTGTCTACATTTTAGAAAAGCACTGAAAGCTCATTCAAAGATTGATGCTGTGCACTTGCATTTACAAGTTAATACTGTTTGAATGAGCAGATCCATCCAATAATAAATAGTTAGATCTTAATTATATTGAAGAGAAACTAATGTTAACAAAAATGTGGTTATTATTCAATAGTTCATTGTCAATATTTCTGCCTGGCATAAAGATTCAATTCAGAATTAGGAGCGGTGTGAACGCATTAATAAGTGTACTGCGTCACACACATACAATATGTACAATATGTCTTGAGGAATTTATGCATTGTTTAATGATACATGCAAACACTAACTGCATATATAACATTACATATTGATGTACACATGTATTAGTTGAGTTATTCAATTATGAATCAGTATGAAAAATCAAGTTTCTTTCTTACTGAATTATGAATCAATGTTCAGGCTTAACTGTCACTTCCACTAATGTACAGTTAATTTACAAATGTTTATAATGTTCTCCGCCTACTACATGTACATGCATATGTTTTTATTTGATCATTGTGTCATTCAAGCTTTGTCAGGTCCTATATTGCTAATTACACTGTAATTATCCACAGGCCACAAGGTAGAGCCCACAGCCTAATCTGCTTCACACTTGCTGCAGTAGTCTACAGCATTTGCTTCTATGGGAGGGATTGATAGGTTATTCAACAAGGACAGGATCAGCTGATCGAACTTTTCCCATAATTGGGTTTATTGAAGATGCAGTTTGTTTTTTATGCCACTAAGAAACTGGATGTCCCAGGGATGTGAGTAAGACAGGAAAAGATGTTTACAGAAGGAACGCAGTACCCTTTTCTCAGAGGTGCTGAAGCACTTTACACTACAAAAGAGGGAAGCAGCGACAGGGAAAGCTAATTATTCACCTGATATTTACCATTCAGCCAGACAATCTAACCTAGTGGCTCGTTTTCGTAATTTTTGTCTCTGTTTTTGATAAGATACCGAACACAGAGCTGACTTTTAATAAGGCACAGGCACCACACTGCCTTTCTGCTCCCCATGAATCAACATTCCACCAGTGAGAGGCAGAAAAAATGCATACCAAATAGGAAATCATTATTTCTGCCTTTCACAATGCAGAAAATGAGGGGCATAGGGTTTTTCTTTGGTAGCAGAATAGATGGAAAACATTTAATTTAATTTTTTTTTCCCAACTTGGAGCTCAGCTCTAATATCAAGTTACTGTATGTTTTGGATAGATCTGTTGGTGGGAGTATTCACTGTGCTTTCACTTGTGCAGTGAATTTCAGAGGCAGACACCCACTATAAACCATAACTCTCATAAGGCCAATAACCTCAGGCACAAACTTATTGATCTCTAAATAATAAACAGTGATTTGTGTCTCTGCAACAGTTTCATAAACTTAAAGAAAAGAAAAATAAATCCTAATTAATGGACTAAACCTAAAAGTCCATTCAGTTGTTGCATGAAAATATCCATTTCTCTTTGGTTATGACATACATATCATGTGCTTTGAATCTCAGCTCCCAAGTTGATACTTTAGAGCCTAACACACAAACTACAGTGCAGATGCCAATTGTTACATGATTACTTCAAATGTAATACTGGGTCCTATTCAAAAATGATGTCTTTTTAAATATTTGGCCTGGTCATTTAAACACAGCTTACCCTATACTTTAATCCTCTCTTCTGAGATGGGTTTTTGGGTAGACAGCTAGATGGTCAGACAGCTAGATGGTCAGACATGGTTAAGTTCTCATTTCAACCACGCCGGCATTGTGCTCGAGCCCTGAAGACGTGGACAATCAGTGGCTGTAATGAAATAGCTAATTAGCCTGATTGTGTTCAGCTGTGCAGCTCCTAGTCTGTAATCAATATCCGTGCAGCTGACCTGACTTTGGTCTTTGGCTTAATTATTGTTCTTCGTGTTCCAGCTTTTTATGATTGCATCTAACTGCTGCACTGTAACTCTTCACATATACATTTACTCAAACCATTACCCAATTAACTCTCCATGGCTGGTGTTCAATGTGTGTTTACATTTTCTTAAATTCTGTAGCATACATTTTATATCTGTACTATGACTTCTAGCGAAAATGTAGCTTCCTGAACTATTCATGCCTCTGCTTCTTTCCCAGCTAAATTATTTTGCAAGCAGAATTGCTGATCACACTGCAACTCTAGGTTAAGGTCAAGGCTTTAATACCATCTGTTCCTATTCAGAGTCTTCAGATTCTTCTCTTCAAACTGCCAGATCTCATATCAGGTGTATTCTGCACATCTAAGTGCATTTTATATTTAAATACTAAAGCACTGTGGTTCATTATGGATAAACTTCAAGGCCAGTTCCCATTTTTTTCATGAAAAACACATCATCCTACTATTTGTGAAAATATTCAGCATGCACTTTTCATCATAAGACTTTCTCCACCAGCGGTGGTGGCGGTAATGATAATAATGAATTATTAATTGTTGTTGGCTGCAGATATTGTTCTCTGCCAGAGCCTAGAAGGGTCAAGTACATAACATGTTTTTATTTCCTCTTCGTTAGTGACATATAATACAATAATAATGTAAACAGTGCACATACAATAATGCGGATCTATGCCCTGAATTTAACTTTCATCAATCAAACATTTCTTTCAGCATTTGGTTTAATTCGGATTCTGCAGAGGGCCACATTCTGTCATTGCAGTGAAGAATCTATACCCTAATAAATACACATTTATTACTGAATGTGCCTTCAAGATATGTTTTGATATGCATGTCACAAACTGTCAGCATAAACAGAAACAACTAAAGATTTGCATTATTATTGCTGCATAAATAGAACAACAAACATGGAAGGTAGGTTATTTTTAGAGGGCTGAGGGCAGAGGGATTACTGTTGGAGGTCTCGTCCACCAGCCACTCTGTGGCTTGCTAACAGATGGCCACTCTGTCAGACCTGGACCACAGGTCAACATTATTTGCATATCAAATCACTCTCTGAGCAGGAGTCGCTCAGCTTGTTCTCACCTGTTTCACTCATCCTCGAAAACAAGTTGGTGTAGAGTTTGGGTGTATGTATAAATATTATTTTCTTTTTTCCCACAAATATTAATTGTGGGAAAAAAAAAAAAAAAATCCCACATGTGGGACTGTGATTCAGTAGATGAAACTCTTACCGTATGTGCCAGTAAGGATATTGATCAAACCCCAGCCTTCTATGTTAGGTCTGCATGCTGACATTGGTTTCCAGTGGCATCACCACACATCGAGCAGGTCACCTCGTTCGTCACTAAATGTTTGTGTGCTCTTTGAGCTTGGCTCAAAGTCATGTCATGATATGTTGTACTCCTCTTGTTCCATAGGATTGATATTGTCACATACTGTATTTTTCAATCCACTGTGAAATGAGAAAGGTAACTGACATAATAGATTTGCCAAACGTAAGAGGTCCAAAGAACGATCATCTGTTCTGACAAATTTGTTAAAGCCATAAATATTTCCCAGGAACTAGCACTAAAAATTATTATGCTTCTGTCAGCATTTCTGCAAAATGATTTCATTTCTGTGAAAAAAATGGCCTTCAATTTTTCATAACTGCGGATAACAATGATGAAAGACGTGCTCTTTCTAAGGTTTGAAGAGCAATACATCCTTCACTTTTGGACTAACTTTTCTTTCCTGTCATGTTACGGACAATGAGTTTTGTAATGAACTTGCTCACTTTTCCTGCTCGCAGGTTATTGAGAAAGATGCTGTGCCTGACTTGGACTTTGCTTTCAGGTTTCCCTCCGCTGCTCCTCACCAGTGGGTGTTTGCTGGGATAGAATTTGCTCATATAACACCCGCTCACCTCCATAAATTAAAGCAGGGAAATGTGATTTATCTTCTTCCTCTTGTGGTTCCTTTCAGCTGACTCTCTGAAATAACAGCAAACATAAATAGGGGGTATAAAAAGGGGCTCTGAACGCTTGAGAGAGTGGATTACGCCATGAATCAGTTTATTAACAGTGGGCCATGGAGCAGTGTCGGCGCGGGGGGAATTTATTCATTCATAAAGGAGTGTTTACAGCATTTATCTTCACCCGAGAGCAGGCCCCTAAAATGTAACAAAGCACCCTAAGACAAAGATATGGCATGATGGATCTAAGGGCTCCTGTGTCAAGGCCGCCAGCAGACTCTGAGGTATTTGTCTGCTGCTGTAGGCTCGGCGAGGAATAATTTTCGGCACAATGGAGTGCGGCAAACAGTGTTACGATTGTTTCCGCATGCTGATTGGATCTGGTTAACACAACATCATCTTCAGTCAGAAAGATGATAATGAATGTCACTGTGATGTATATTGTGCAATGAAAAGAAGAAAAAAAAGATATCAACAATCCTCCATGAGCATAGGGACCCTCATACATCCCTATGAAATATTCTTTAAGTACCGTTTGAAATGTTTTTTCATAAGCTACATTTTAATCAGCTGGAGCCCTGGAGCGTACTCTATATGGACAGAAGTAAACCATTAACTTCGACCATCAATTCAAATTACTGAGGCTGATTTAAAAATGAAAATATATATTTATGGCCTGTTTTGAAGGATTTACATCTTTAGCAGGAGAAATTGGGATTGTGTGTGTCACTAGGGAAGTTGGTAAGTAAGAGACAACACACTAACACACTGTTGGTTTTAGTGTTTTATGCCATTTGTAGACAATAACAAAACTACAGAATAATACCAGCTTTATGCCTTACGTAAGAGCAAAACAATGACATTGTACAACAACGAGATGATGAGACACGATCACTCTTTATATAAATGGGGTGAACATCTTTAGGTAACCATAAACGCCACAGAAATATTCAAAACACACTGAAGCAATAGAACTTTACAATCTAAACTGCAGCCCTGACTCCTCTTAAAGTCTCCGAAGTGTGTACCAAGCACGCAGATAGATGGTAAAGGCACTTTCAGATGAAATGTAGAGCAGATGGCACCCTGTGGGTGGTACCGGCCATCTCTGATACGGGCAGTCATGCTGTGTGAGATGGAGACCATGGCTGATTGGTGTCTATCTGAACCACTGGTTGGTTGATTGCTAGCATCACACACTGCAGGATACAGGCCTAGTGTTTGTGTGGTGACAGCGCAGAGGAAGAATCATTATTACAGTGGACTGACTTCAGTGGCCATCAAGATACATCATTTTGCAGAAGAAAAAGACAAAGCTGCAATCTGCATCATCCAAAGAAAAACATTGGGAGTGCTCTACTATTTGTCCATGTTTCTACATAGGTGAGAAGAATTATAAAATCATAAACATGAAATAAGCTCATAGTCTGTTTCATAGACACATTTTCAGTATTTTAACAAACCAGTTTAAAAGTGTGATGAGGTCACTTCTCTTTGTTGCATCATTACATGCTATTTACTAAAGTATGTGACCTCGTAAGCCTGATATTTTTCTGTACCCTAGAATAAAGTAATAGACAGCCAATGCATTATGCCCAACAACATGTCAAGAGTACAGTAAGTGTGGCCAATTTCCTGGTTCTAACCTGTATAAGCACTGAACTCAGCCCGTATGCTGGCCAAATTACTGTCTGGAAAATTGTTGCACTACACAAAATTGCCTTTGCTTCTGAGCTCCTGTATTCGACTGCCAGCCACAGGTCACCAACACTGGCTTGCTGTGAGTAAAATATTAAGGCTACAGATTACTCAATTAGAATGGATTCAATTCCAAATTGTAACTAATTTTTGCCCAAAGGTTTCAGTCATAACAGGTTTCTCTTCTTTGCAGCTTGGAAAAGGCCAGTCTTAATGGAGGGAGGATGCCATAATATCAGAGCAGATTGATCAGAGGCTAAGAAGGCAACACAGTAGCACACAGTAAGAGTGTGTCGGCTATTTAAAATTCCTCTGCAGTTTCATATAATTAGTTGTAGCCTTCACAGAAGTTCTGTATATGCTCTTAAATATGCATCTGACTGATGCACTTGTGTATGAAGGGGTTTTCACAAACTTGTTTTTTGAACTATGCTATGCATTGGTATGGCTGACAGTCTTCCTCGCTTACATTATAAAGTATATTTATAATAAATATATATTATATAAAATTACTACATTTAAAAAAATGTACAAACAAGTAATAAAAACAACTAGAAATAATCATATACATTTAAAATCCAATGTGTAAAGTCTTAAGCTTGAAAAAATATTGAATTATTGATGCGAGTGGTGGCATAGATGTGGAGTGCTGCTGACCCCCCAGTGTTTCCATGGACCCCTCTTGCCTCCAAGTCCTCAGCATGTCATAATTAGCTGCTAATGATTGATTTATTTGTCCAGAATTGAATTACTTGTGACTAAAGACAAGGTGAATTTGATGACATTTTGATCTGACCCTCATCCATTGGGAGACGATCAACAACGGGCTAAATTATTGTTTTATATAAGCAGTACATCAACCAGACCGCTATGGCTCAATGCTCATTAAATGCAACTCCACGCTGTCACTTCCAAGTTGCACATGTCTTTCAGATTGCTCAGTCACATCATGGCAGGTATTGAAGCCAAGTTTGCTTTCACTATTGACTCATTCTACACCAGTAATCAGCCAAATGAGGTTTTCAGTAATTGAAGCAAAAATAATTTTGCTCTCTTTTTTCTTTTGGTTGTTTGTAGACAAAGACAAACACAAGAGTTGTTGTCAAATTACTACAGCTTTGTGCTTAAACATCTCTCATCTGATAAAATTGTCTGCAGGCTATTTTCTGCGAGAAAAGAATCATGGCCACATTACTTATCCTGGTCAATTGCTGCACTAGCTTCTGTATTAAACAGCAATGTCAAACTACTTCTGCAAGGGTAACGCATGAAACATTGAACAGGCAAAGACTTCACAGTATCAGAATTTATCTTTTAATATTTCAATAGAGAAGTGTCTTTACATTAAAATGATTATATACACCTTAAAAAGTTCTTTGGGATGTAGCAGTTTGTTGTTTTTTGAGCTCCTGTTGTTCCTACTGTTTCTGTACCACTAAACAGCGAGGAACCCCCCTCAGCTTCTGGCAGCTCATTTTTCCTCCTTTGGTGCTGGCGCGCAGAATATTGATGCATGTCAGAATCTACTGCATTTTGTCAATATGAGACAACAAAATGGAAAAAAAAAAAAAAAAAAAAAAAATGAAATGCGAGCACACGGGAAATACATCCTGATACCCTGGTAATAGCTGCTGTGGTGGACAAATCTGTCAATTATCAACACCATAAATAGCATGGCCCCATATCCCAGCCCACAACACATGAGCAGACTGGCTGACCATGTGGGGGATGCAAGTAAATAAAGGTTTGGGTCTGTATAGTTTAATCAGTACAGAGACATTTCGATCACTGCAGAGACATGAGGTTTCCCGGGGCTGCCGTTCACATCCAGCTAACACTTATGTGAAGGCACAGCTGTGATATTTTCACTGGGATGAGACTGCCTTTTCTGTATGATGGCTAATAACTGCTAACCTTTCTGTTGGTACTGAGAGCATCCATCAACGATTCCCGCGGTCACTTTCATTTGCTTATATAGAAAAGGATTAGAAGGCAGACTGGATTTCATTTGAGCATGTGCACTATTTCTCAGTTTACATGCATGTATGTACACGTTTGTGTAACAGTGTTAGTGGATGTAAACATGTTAGTGTATACCAGTAAGCCTGTTGTATTTATGCACATGTGATCATGTGAGTGTGTCTGTCTGACTCTGTCGGGGTTTTTATAAAGCAGCTTGGGCTGCGGGACGAGCTGTTGCTAGGAGGCGCATGAAACAGCTGCATATGGCAGGGAAAGGCACAAGCCAGCAGGCGGGCGGCGGGCAGTGGACAGGCAGGGCGGCAGAGATGTGGGGCCATTCTGAGTCAGAGCCTGCCTACTGTATGTCATGGAGCACAGTTCCTGTTCAGTGGACTTTATTGGAGAATAAACATGATGAGTGCATGAGAAAAACTGGATATAAATAAATAGACTGATAGCCACAAAGATACTAGAGACTTGCAATGCTTAGTTAAGCATCAGAGCAATGCTGATCTTACCATCCCTCAGTGCTTAAGTTAAGTATTTACATAGACTCATAGGCATTACAATCACACAGGCTTAATCTTTCAAGTATATAATATATTGTCATATATGACAGTAACTCGTATAGCAAGCCAACAGTCCATGGCACTTTCCTGTTGTCCTATTTTGATCATTATTAGCTCCATAAGTGTCAAGATTAGCCCAGATCAAATGGTTGAAATCGCTAATATTGACATGAATAAGATTGTCAAATATCACAATATATGAAATAATCAAATTAATATTCCAGTTTGCTGAGAATAAATTAATTGGGACAATCCTATTTTTATAAACCATGTGATCATAATTTCAAGATACAATTCCACAATAATGCTAATTAAAGGTCTAATATAGGCTAAATGTGGTTTATTTTGTTTGTGTTTAGCTAGTTTAAGATATAATCCATAAAAAATTCTGTCAGGATTGATGTGATATTTACATTCGAGTTCTGTTTGAAGTGCATCAGTAGTTACAGGAAGGAAGTATATTGAATGGCTATTGCTAAATGAATGCCCACTACCAATATCATTAAAACAGGTAATTAATATAATGAAAATTACACCTTCTTTCATACAGAGCTGGCAGTTCTATAACCCCTTTGTTCAAATGAAACAAAGAATACAATTTAGCATTGGAAACTATGAACCCACAGGTTGAGTATATTTTTCTAAGCCTCAGCAGCTGTGAAATATTTCACTAAAACAAAATCGGTCCTGCAGTCAGATATTGGTATTGTTAAGATTGTGAGGGGCAGAAAGGGTGGCTGAAGAAGCAGGGTAGGCTACTTAAGTGTTCCCTCCTGCAGTGATGCTCTTGATTTGTCCGTGGCCTTTAGCACAGATGCAGCATAACACACTGTCCATGGTGCTGAATTCAGTCATCCCCATGTAGACACACTTGACAAACGTCGGCTACAATAGCATCTAAGGCCTTCTGGAATATAGGCATGCTCTTGCAATTTAGTGAGCTTAGCAATTTAGTGTGATGTTCTCTGATTTACCTTCAGAGAGGGCACAGAGTCAAATAAATTTGAGGTTGTTCAGTTGTATTTGATCTGCTGCAGCTGAAAAGAAGCTAGGGTTTTATTTCATTTACAGACTTTCAGTGAGGAGGATACGAGTCTGCATTAGAAACTAGTTTCTTTGTACCAAGCTTTAAAGAAGGGTGCCGCCATTATGCCCTTCTGTATCACCTTGTGCTAAGGAGAGGATAAAAAGGGGAAAATTATTTATGGAGACATCCATTAATTCGGAGTGCTTAGCTAGAGATATAGCGCTAATTGTGGTTTGTTGTTTTATAGTTCTACCGTTTGCATTAGCTTGGGACTACACATCGGGTTAATGTCTTACAGTGATTCAGTTTATGGTGATTATATTTATGCTTCTGCCAGAAACATAAAATGCATCACTTCCTGTGCACCAGACGATTTACAACAGCAAAAACTTTCCTGAGGGTCTTGGCAAAGCTAGGTAAACAATGTTCAACTGTATTTGAATGTAAGTTATTGAAACCATTTTTCAAGACGAGTACATACAGGTGCCGAAGTCAAAAAGGAGATTCCAAGTGTCAGTATCATCTTTAGAAACTTCAGAGACAGATACTGATCACATCCTTTTTCTCAAAATAAATGTGCACATGTAAGTCATCGTGTTGGTCTTTCTTATTTGTGCTGCAACATGTGAAGGAGATCCAGTAAATAGTGATTTCTTGTTGTGGATGTTGGTGGAGTGTTTCCGCACAGCCATTGTCCGGGGCCTTTGCTGCAGCCTTGAGTACACATTTCTAATGTAATGGTCTTTTTCAGGCTAAGGCTGGGCTCAACTAAGGCTTCTGCGCAAAAAAAAAAGCATCAGCAGTGCTGAATGCACTTGCATATATTACTTGCTTAGTATTCATACATAAATCCCTAATCCTTTCTGAAAGACATACAGTGTTCACAACCCTTCTCCCCACAGTTATATTGTTGGCATGCTATAGTGCTACAACCTGATTTCAACCAAGGACCTTATTAGCTACTTGAGAAGGGTCTTATGCTGGAGGTCTTGCCTCTAGAGACCTGATTAGGCTAATAAAGCATATCCACAGGCATGTACAGCGCGCTGATTCGGCCAGTTAGGAAGGTGACAAACCCTGGACATATTTTCTATGCAGACACTCAGAATCTCATGTTATGATAATGACGCAAGGGAGGAATTTTGAAACTGGATTTAAAAAAAGGATGAGAGAAACCAGTTTTTACTACCCAGCACAAGTGTCTTCACAGATGGGGGATCTGACACTTGTTTAAAACATCTTCTGAGGTCATTTGACAACAACAGATTGCAAAGGATTTATTGTGATTTTATCAGATAAGATGTTGCATAGCTAAAAGTTAGTAAACTCACTTTGTCAGAGCTGAAGTCGGACGAACATCAAGCTCTTTATTGGAATAGAGTCAGTATATTGGGGCGGATCTGTACCAACCACAGACCCAACCTTCATGGGGCTCCAGACTTGGAGGTAAAGTGCCAATAGCCCCTGTTGCTATCTGACTGTAGGCACTGTTGCAAGTAAACACTCCTAATGTGAACTAAGAAATTAATGAATACCAGAGGGCATTGCATTACATAAAAATGCCTCAGTGGCTTTAAGTAGCTTGGTAATCGGGGTCATTTTCTGTTACCATAACAGAAAACATCATGCAAATGAACCTTGTATAATGACTGATTTCTGCTAGTTCTTTCTCAATACAATATACTGCTTTTAAGGATATTGTATTATCAATGCATGCTATCAATCGCTTGTACTCACTCTATTAGCTATGTTTTCGTTCTCACACCTTAAAAGGTTCCCCGTGTGTTTTTTTTGCCCTCTAGTATAGAGCTTTTTCTTTATATGAGGGTCCCTGATTTGTTTATCTCAAGCACACGCACAATGATGCACATCCACGCATGTATGTGAGTGGCTTGATACACAGTCTTACCAATGGTGTCACACTATTCGCCTGATCTGCAAGTGGAAGTAACATGACAAGAAATGCCGGAATGAGCCATCAGAGGCAGAGTAGAGGACACTAGTGAAATGATGTAAAATCTATTCAAAGATTTAAAATGCCTTACAAATCAGCTTTGAAAATTGTTTACACTCCACAGAGGCCCTTTAAGCACGTAAAATTTTACCTGATGAAGTTGATTTTACCTAATGAAGGTCTGAAGACTGAAACGTTGATGATAAAATAAGAGTGATCAACAGTCTGTGCTTGTTTTGTTTATCACATTCATTAGCTAAGAAAATAGAGCAAAGCTGCAGCTTTTATAATTAGAATTATAACCTCTAAATTGCATCTTAAATGTGGGTTGGTTGACAAGATTATTATACCAGAAATAACTGTCACCCAGCGTCCTACAACCAGCCGTGATTCTTTCTGGCCTTGCTGACTATGAAAGAAAACAAAAAAAACAGCGACAACTGATTCCAAAAACTAGTGTATGTGTTCCAAGCAGGCAATATAGACATGATTTTAAAGAAAGCCAGGATCATAAAGCTATAGAGGAGTATACAAGACATATCAACTGACAAGACTTTTGCTCTTAAAGATAAAGGTAAATGCTACATTAAAATGAATTTTTGATCTAGTGTCACTAGCTCTGGATACTGTGCTTTAAAGTAGATAAAAGATAATGTAGTATTATAAAAGTTATGCAATATAACAACTGTAACTTTCAGAGTTGAAGTACAACAACCTGGTAGGAAGTGTGTATGTGCATACAAGTATGTATTTGTCTGTGAAAAATTTTTATTCAAGGTGCCAGCTTTTTTTTTTTTAACCTCGGTTGAAGGTGACATAAATCACTTTCTTAGTGAGAACTCACATTCCACCTTGAGAGCACCTAGTCCCATTTTTATCAGTATTAATGGTTGTCCCCTTACTTAGCCAAAGCTATTTCACACTTGGTTAAGTAAGGTATGAGAACGTCTCCTTGGCTGTATATTTAGCTGGGCCTTCCTAAATATTTTCGAGATCCCTAATCACTGAGCAAAAGCTGCCATGTGCACGAACACACTATGAAAGCTCACAAAATTAATTCATTTTCGTTTCCCATATTGAGTATTTCTCAGCTACCGCACGATGAGGCCTGTAGTGAGGTTTTTCAGTGAATCCTAATTGGTAAATGTTCAATAATGTTCAAGCAGCTCTGCCTCTATTTTATTTTCTGGTTCCACACTCTGACACACATACAAACCCACACACACACACAACCCACTGAAAGCCCAAACTCTAAAACATTCAAAAACTATGAAGTGTAATATGGATATCAACTGAATTAGTTGTAAAAGTTTCATTATGCTCTCGCTCACCAACAATTCCCAGTTCCCATACAACCAAAGCCAGTTCTCCCTTTACAAGTTAGATCTCTTAAAAACTATCGCCTTCCAGTGAAGATTAAAATGATGGAGCAACTTTTACAAAAAGGGCGCCGGACCCGTGGATTGCACTGCAAATAAACCCATTCTAAGAGAGCCAGTTCACAGAGAACGCTGAACCAGATTTCACAGCAAGGCTTTAAAATGATACTTTCCAGGGCAGAAGCTTTGCTGCTTTTCTATTGTTAAACTTCCACAAAGCAAGTCTTCATCCCTCACCCCATGCAGCCTTAACAGAAGCACTATCTCTGCCTCCCCCTTTTGTACTTCCACGCACTCGGGGAATGTGGGTCAATATAAAAAATCACTTTCTGTCTTCCTTTTTAACCCCCCCAAACTCTTATCCTCTTCACACACCTAGCGTACAGACAGACAACCATGAACGTACAACGTGCACATACACCCGTATACACGCACACAGACACACACAAAGGTGGGTTCTATGCCAGGTGGAAAGCATTTGCTATTCAATTCCCATTACTAAATGGAGCATTCAGTTTGCCGGCTGGGTCATATCCTTGGTTGAGTAAAACTAGCAGGGGCAGTATGTGCATATAGTGCACTTATTATCTACAATAAGGCCAGGAACTTGCCCTGCTTCCGAAAACAATCTGAATTTCAGAGGTGAAAAGTAGAAAAGGACTTAGATATTTAACATCAGGCAAGGTTAGAATACATGCACATACTTGTATGGAACTTTTTGATAATATTAACCTCAATATGCAGCAATAAAATCCCAGTTAAATAGAAAATAAGAAATACAGCAGTTCCATAGAAACACACATTCGTGTTTATAAACTTCTTAAGAGATCATCTGAAGTGACTTTCTTTAACTGTTATTGAACCAGTGTGTTATCATAAACTGATTCAGCCAGTTAACCACCATTATAACATCCTACAGTATGTTTTGTGTTACACACCCAAACCTAATACCCTTAAGACATATCTTCCTGGATGGCTTATAATACTCTTTAAATCTAACAGCGCATGAAATAGAGTTTGTTGGTCTATTCATTGCTGTGAGATTTGCCCAAAAATTCTATTTGACTTTGACAAATTCAGGCTGTATGTGTTCAGGATGGGGACGGCATGCAGCATTATTCTGGGAAAAGGGAGACTGAGAACGAGTGGCTGCAGATAATTACAAAAGCAAACACACTTGGTGGCTATTTAGGCCTAAAGTATTTCTAATTTCACAGATGTGATCAACCTTGCCGGGAGTCTTTCTCTCTCCCTGTATGTGGTGAATTGCCTCACTCCTTCTGGATGTCTATGACAGTGATGATGAAGTGTTAAACAGGTTTCTGCTCCACACTTTGTCACTCTGCTGTCTAGATGATTGGGAGACTCTCCTAGGCAGCGGCGCAGAGCTTACAGCACACCACTGGACCATGACACTGCCAAGCTTGTCCTCAAAGCTGCTGCTATACCCTTGAGAAAACACTCTGACTTAAGTAATTTTAGGATATAAAATTTGACTTCTATAAGGATAGAGGTGGACTTTATACAATGATAGCAAGCATTACTTTGACAGAAATAATGACTAACAGCTTTATAACAGGAATATTGAATGTTGTGGCTTCCTTGAGCATTAAGCACTACATTGACTATGTGGTACCCAACTGTTCATTTGCCGTGAAGGTCAATTGAAAACATTTAATGGAATTGTTAGGCTCTCTTCCTTCTCAGCCGAGGGCCTGCTAACATTACCTTTAAGTGTGACTGCAGGTGTAATCTGTCAAATGGGCCCTCCACAGTAAGTCATTGGCTGAGCGCTCTGATTCAGCCCAGACCCCTGAAAAAGCCTGTGATTAAATGGGAAGTGTGACATAACTCTTGTTTAATGGTAGAAAAACAGCAGCCTGTGTGTTGGCATAAAGCCTGGCCCACGGAACATAAATTCTGTTTCCCCACAGATGCTGCTTGTAAAAGGTCAGCATGACTTTGAATCATTTTACTGTTAAAAATTAAAAAGGCAGAAGAGGCTAATCCATTGTTTTCACTTGTTTGCATAGCCCCACGTGGAGCATTTGTCAAGACAAGCCTGAGGATGTCATCAAGCTTGGCGAGAAAAAAAAAGAAAAAGAAAAAAAAAGAGCAAAAATCAATAGAGATGATCTTCAGGGAAGTGTCATTCTTTATCTATGTGCAGCATTGCACAGCGGCTCTTCACATGCAAATCAGCTGGATGAAATGATCAATAGATTGCATTAGGGAGCTGGCCTCTCATAAACTTGACCCAGGGGCAAAATAAATGTTTTTAACAGAAACATGAATACTAAAATATTACAGCCAAGAGAGTGTAGTCAAAGTAATCATACCGAAAAAGCCCACACACATACACACCCTCAGTATCTGGCTTCTGATAAATCTCATGCTTCATTGTTGCCAGTGCTGAATAGTACAGAAAGAAAGGATGATTCCGAAGGAGGAGGGCTGCACCGAGAGCAGGGGCGATACGGATTTCAGGCTGTGCCAGCACGTCCAACATGACAGTCTCACTGTCTCACCTTGGTAAATATGGCCGAGTGTCAGTTGTATATATAATACCACCAAGTCAAAGTCACTTCACTGTCAGCCTGACAACCACGCCTTTAAGAAAAAGCAAAGCAAAGCATATGACATAAAATCGACATTGCCTAGGGTCCTACTCAGCACAACCGAGAAGGGACAACAACTCTGTGACTTATTGGGAATGATCGACTTTTCCCTTAGAGGATGCAATGAATAATTCTCTTTTACCAGGAGAGAAAAAAAACTCCCCCAGGGTATTGAACCAAATCGTCTTTTCTCTCTTCATTAGACAAAAAAAAAGTCTACAAAGTCTTATCAGCATTCTGCATTCTCTGCCATTGGAGCTCAGATAATTGATTATGTTTAGGAGGTTCACTATTGGATATGCTGCGCCTCAGTAGTGGAAAGAGATATAGCAGTAAATTAAGTTTACCTTCCCAGGGCACAGTCAGACAGAGATTCACTGACCTCAAAGGACACAGTGAATCTGAAATTACATTATAGGAAAAAAAAGTTTCATTCAAAAGTATTATCCCAATTTGCTACACTGCATACCCATATTTCCTTCTTTAAATGACAGAATCATGAAGCAAGTTTTCATGTCATCTATGATGACAAGATACTTTTTATTGGCTCAAATGATTCTGCTTTAGCGATGACACTGTTTTACTGTCCAAAAAAAAACCTTGTGCACTTGCTACCTCTGTGCAATAGTTCCTGGATTTTACTCCAGTGTTAAATAGTTCTTCCTTCCATCTAATGCACATTTACAACAAGGAGCAATTTAAACCAGGCAGCAAAGAACCTGCTCTCAGAGTTCCAGCCATGTCAGATTGTGTAGCCATATGAATTAGCAGGTGGGTTTGATGCAGCTCCAACTGGTCTGCCAAATGTGGTGCTACATTTATCTTCATTTGTTTGCACTGAACTGTCTCGTCTTGTCTGATCATCTTGTTTTCTCTCATTCTCCAGTCCCGAGTAAAGAATATAAAACTGTTGCTCTTGTACAGGCAGTGCCCTTTAAAGAAGAAGAATTTTGGCTTTATGGCTCAAAAAATCATTAACTGACCTTCCTGTTGCCTCCTTGTGCTGGAGTACTTTGCTACTCTCTGAAGAGTGTCAAGCTTTGTGTGCTGTATGTGAGAGGTGTTGACAGGGAATTTCCACCAATTCTGACTTGAGCACCAACAACAGCACAGAAATTCTCTGTACTTCAAGTGAAACTCCAGCTGGCAGGATGTTATTTCACTTTGGACCAAAACAGAACTACATATTGTGACATAGTGCAGCCAAAACCATGTTAACTTTCACACAGCTATGATTCTGTGGTTGACAAACAATGTGGTTCCATGGTTTTGCGGACAAGATAGCAGCAGTGTGCAGATAGCATTAACAGCTGCTTACTTACCAGTCTCTGACATATGCAGCCGTCATTACATTTACAAGACAAAAGGTTATAATACGCCCTCTGAGCAGAGCTGTTTCTTCAGGGCAGGCTGGACGCTACAGCAACTCTATCACAGAAAGTGATGAGACACTCCAGCCAAATGGGGGCGGGTTGGTTAGCATGGTAACTTAAATAGAAGAAAAGAACTTATAGAAATAGAAGCAAAGCAAAAGGGTTACCTTCTACCACTGGAGACAGCTCTCTGCGAGTGAAGGAAGAACTTTTGATGTTGGACATGTTTCTTCTAGACTGGTAATTGGCTATGTAGCAATAGCAAAACTTATAAATAGCTCCTTTAATATTTTCAAGAAACAAAACACTGTTAATATTTATCATTACTACCATCTATTTTTTCAGCAATAGCCTTTAAATAAAAAAATCTAAAACAGAAAGAGTAGTTTAAAATTGTCAGTGGAGGGGTCCGCCAGTCCCACACTGGATTCAAATTCCTTTCATCACACACAAGTGATTCCTTGTAAACAATGCAAGCATACTGTGGATGTTTGTACTTTTATCTCATTGACATCAGGCTCAATTTACTGTTCACTCTCCCTAAGTTGTATCAGACCTGTTATTGCAAATGCCAAATGAAAATTTCCTACTGTTGCAGCTTCACATTAACAGCATCTAAACACCGGGTGGCTTTCATTGTGAAGCAGTCACACAAAACAGTGTATTTGTCAACCAGGTTAGCTCTGACCGCGATCATTTATCAAACATGTGTCTACAAAAAGAGCCATGGTTATTTGTGGTATTTTATGTTGTTATTTTTTTCAAGAGAATGGAACAAGAGGGAGCAACCACAGTGAGATGTTCTATGAAAAGCTGCAGGCAACAGGCTGCACACGTCCAACTTCTCAGCACGGTAACAAGCTATTACGTGTATTGTGCCGCTCACCTTGTGTGCCATTATTATTGACTTACAAAAGCATGCACCCTCTTTGATTACAGCTGAAGACGAGCAAATATCTCAGGGCACAAAACTATCTCCTATATCAGTGGGGAAAATGTGTGTCCATTTTACGGCCTCTCCACTAAATCGAGACTTCTCCAAAATGGTTTTTAACAAAAATCATAAGTACAAACTTTCCAACAGCAGCTCCTTTTCTTTACAGTTGGATGCATCCTCAGTTCATGAATGTTTCTTTTATCACAGTCCACAGAGGGACCCTGGGAGATAAAGGGGCTATTAAGAAAATAAATAAGAGCCTGTACAGACACTTAGCTTGATCAAGACCAAGCATTAAATAATTACTGTAATTCACTTAGGTTTCTTTTAAGCTGTATAACGATTTTCCCTGTTTCCCTCCTGCATAAAATTGATCTGATGAGAAGGACTAAACAAACGACCTCTAAATTAATTGGAATTCTCCCCGGCCCAAAGTAGCGCATCTATCTGTGTAGGAATTGTAGAAGAGCTTTTTAAGAGAAGATAGGACAGTGCAAGTAAAAAAAGGAGATTCTGAAAAAGGCTCCTACCAGCTTTGCATCAGCATCGCATCCGAAATGTTGTAATTGAATCGAAAATGACTGGTCCACTGAGAGAGAACCAGAACCAACAAGTGAATTGGAATATCACCTTGTCCTCTTTGTTCTCAGGACAGAAAAGAGTCAAAGGGAAGCGTATGTTCATGCGCACACATTTGTCTCCCAAGTCTGTGTGTGACTGCGCCAATGTTGAGGTCAGTGAGCTGTAAAATAGACCACATGTGGAGAGGGGGTGAAAGAAATAAAGAAAAGAAAGATACTACAAGTTACAAAACCTGAGATGGACATCACAGGACATGACACAAAGTTAATCTCGACAGCAAGATCAGGGGCCAAATCCTCTCGGAATCAGATCACATTATCTTTCTAACGTGGCTGACGATCACCATCCATCTTCCAGAGCTGGTGTCCAGAGGCACCAGCGAAGCCATGAAGTGCACAGTAATCACAGTGGTACTCTGTACTGTTCTACCCATCTCCTACTCCTGGTCGTGGATCAAAGAACCTGTGCTCCCTTTGAAGTGGGAGGGCCGTCCGCTCAGGGAGAAAGGTACGGTTCTTTCCATAGGCTAATGAATCAAATTCGTCTCCTAATTATCTCTCTGTATGAAGGGAAATTGCATAACATCATTGGTCCTCTGGCTTTCTTTTACCATCAATGATGGCAAATGTGAGCGTAAAGATACTGCAGGTGTTTGACTTCTGTCCATAAAAGCCACAACACACTCGGCTGTGTTAATGTGCAGAGGAGGAAGAAAACCCACAGATGACATTAACTCTAAACCGAGAGTGAGGTTTGTGATTAACGAGAAGACAACACTGACATGTAATCATCATTAAAACAGAAATGATACATTTGCATAACTTTGAATAATAAAATAATTAAAGGCAAATTTCAACGCAGTGCAGAGTCTTTCATTTACAACACAACTTCACATAATGATAGAACTGGTTTTTGTGGGGGCTGATGCTACACATACTAATAGAGCAATTAGAGAGATAATTTCCAGGTGAGCTTGACTAATATAGTAAATATACTGTTATTAAAGATGATTACAGCTTGGAAAGAGCAGGACTCCTGATCATCCTTCTCCCACGTGGTGAGACAGGTCTTTCCATAAGACGACTTATTAAGTATTCATGCTACCAACAGAACGATCATGAATTAACCAGATGTCCAATAAAAGGTTGGAAAACGGATGACACGGTGGTAAAGTAAAAACAAACCCCTCCGTTTTTTATATAACTTACAACGAATCAATGAATTTCTTAAAGTAAGTGCTTAGAGAATGCTGGCATCTTGTGTTTCACTCTATTTGAGCCAGTTTTTTTTATTGATTTTCAATTACTTACCTAAACAATCTTAACTCATCACAATGATGTAATAACAATAACAGCAACACCAAAACAGAATACATTACATCAACTTACATACCCCATTCATAACTGCTCACATTTCCTGTGCTTTTGATGACGTACATTATATCCTTATCATCCACATCCTCTTCCGTATTTCCTTTTTTTAATTCATATTCAAAAACTATGGAAATGTAATGGAAATTACCACTAGTGTCTCATAGCTCATTGTTTTGGTTTTATATCTTGTAACTGTACTGTTTTACTTCAGTCTCACCACATCTTTTCCAGCAGCAATAAGCTGTTCACAGAAAATATTTGATACATTTTTTTGAATAATATTGTCAGATTTTACCTGCACAGCACAGACAGACAAACTTAGCAAATATTGGACTTATATTTGAGAGGTGGCCAAAAACACCACTCCACATGAATGCTAATGTTGCTCCATGTTTGCCAGATGTGTACATAGACTGCTGTTTGTGAACATGTTAGTTTTATCAGCTTCATGAGGAAATAATATGTCAGTGCTGTGTTTACAGCTTGTTCTGTTGCTTCCAAGTGGGGAGTAAAAATTAATTATTGCTGCTTTAATTTTAGTCTTTATCCTGTTTTTATTTTTTCATAATATACACCAAAACTTTTTCCTGTACGTATTCTGATTCTGATCCTCAGTTACCCATAAACCTTAGAGGTTGCAGAGTGAACACACGTTTAGTCCTAAATTGAGTCAATGGTCCCTTTGTGCCAAATATACAACATCAAAAACAATCTTTAATTTACAATACAGAATACATCTGTTTTATATTACGTTGTCACTGAAGAACAGTGATGTCCTAGACTTAGTGCATCATCAATCTACAGTATGTGGGATGTTGGCCTACATCCCCTAATGTCCTGAGGTCTCTAGAGCCTTGCCAGTCCTGCCCCATCATTGTCAGTGTAAATCTAATTTGTGCTTGTGAGGATAAAGTTTGACCTCTACTATATGTGATAGCTTGGCTGACTTACTTGATTCATGACCCAGCTGCACAGGCCACAGGTGAGAGAAACTGCAGCCAGATGCCCCCCAACAGCCTGTCATTCTTAAATTATAGCATCCTCTTTTCTCTTTTTCATACTTTGCTGCTCTTTCCACCCTTCCATCCCAGGTTTGGTGTCAAAATTCAGATCTATGTTTCCTGAGAGATGACCCTGTTCTGTGGGGGTCTAGAGACAGTGACTATGGTCTGGAATGGGATGATAAACAATAAGAGGAAAGTTATGGACAGAGACCTGCTCATTTATGACTACACTCCTCGACAGCAAATATATAGTATTCCCATGGAGACGGCAGGCGAACTTGGCAGCTTTACAGAGGCCACAGCTATACAGGCTTCCTCTGTGATGTGTTTGGACAATAATACAGTATTTGTGGGTTTAGACATGGGCTTATGAGAGGATATGGCAGATATATTTTAAAAACTTTCCACTGTCTGGCAGCCAAATGTAACTGTAATTCATATCACTGCTGAAACGAGACAGCTCCGTGCAAATACAGAAAACCATGTAACTTACAACAGGCTGTCATATTTTCTTGGTTTATGGCTCGACTTTTGCTTGTCACTTTGTTTTGAATTTCTCTTGTTTAACGGGTAACTTTTTTACATGGGGGGCATCAGTCCTACTTTACAAGAGGGAAAAAAATCAAGTAGACGAATAATGTTTTGCAATCATGGCTCATGTTTAAGTGTTTTCCGCAATATTCCCATAAAATAATATCTCTCAAAAGTAGATCATGATACCAATAATTGAAGCACATTAAAAGCAACAGAGATATTAAGAGTAGGTTTGGTCTGTGCAACAGAAACATTTATCCTTGTGGTTCAATCAGCTGTGTTGATGTGAGGGAATCAGTATCAGCTTCCTATGTGGTTGTGTTAGACCTGGGATTGTGTTGTACTTATCCTCATTTGATAGGATTAGCTTAAGCACCAGAAGTTCCACAGCAAATTTTGTTACATCACATATGGCCCAGAACCACATTCCATCCAGCTGGATTTCTACTGGTGATTCGTAATTAGGCTCTGTAATTTTAAGAAAAACTAAGATAAGGGGTCAAAGATGGAGTGTAAGAGGATTAGAAAGGTGCAGAAAATGGCTCACATTTACTGATGCACAGCAGAATCAAGGCAGAGCAAATATGCCATCACACACAAAATGTGACACACATTTTTAGGCTAAGTAGATTTAGAAGAAAGCTAACTATCCCCCACTTGTGCTTTCCAAAATAAACAGAGACTGAGCCTGCACAGATGGACAGAGTGTCATTCTGTATTAGCCTTTCGACTGCTGACTGGCAAGCAAGGTTCAGCATGCACCTGCATCAACTCAATTGGCGTTCACTGGCAGGTGGACAGAGAGGTGGTTAAGAAGACAGGTTCAATCTCATCCAGTTCAATGAAGTCAGACATTTCTATGGGGTTTGGTCTTTTTTATTTGCCACCAATTCCAATATTCTACTTTCATCATAAAGTAACAAAACCATCATCTGCAGTAACAAGAAATGGGAAAATTGTGATGGTCATTTGTAAGATATATGGCTACTGAGTAAAATTGTCAGAATCCACATCCACAGTGTGAAAAAACAGGAAGCAACTTATATTGATTGTTGTTCCAGTCATGTCGGAGAGATTCACCCGTGATATGTCTGAGGATTTTGCTGGCAGCAAAAGAATTTCTTTACAATTTCCTCCCATTTGCAGCTGAAACCAGGGACACATTTTCCTGAGACCCAGATTGCTTAACATCTGTGTTCTTGGCCTTGCGTTGTCTGTAAGTTGTTACTTTTGTCCGGGGGATAGAGTGGGTGATGAGGCGAAAAGAGGCAAAGTCTGCAACTCTCCCTTTGGGCTCCCATTTCTCCAAGGTTGCTTCCTTGCAAATAAGGGCAGTGGTTGCCATGGGTGGAGAGGCTCAAAAAAATATACTAAAAAAAAAACAAAAAAAACGTGACAATGGATTGACGGACTTTTTGGCATCACTTACCATTTAAAACCCAGCCTGTTCTCATCTTGATGGCTCTAGTCGCTTGAAGAAAGTATTGAAATGTAGACATTCCCTTGTTGCTCATGTTGTTTTAAAGCATCTGTCATTAATTTATGTAATTATTAAGGTGGCATCAGCCTCCAGTATCTTATCTGTATTAATAAATGGCTGAATATGCTTTCTTTCTTGCCTTTAGGTGAAATTGTAACAATTTAAATTTAATGTTTGCACTGTATGTTCTGCCTAAAACTTATACATAGCTCAACATGCACTCAGTTGGCAGTTTACTAGGTACACCTAGCTGAAACTAATGCAGTCCAATACAACAGTCCTGCAATAAACTGCATGTACAGAGATGTGTTTGATTTAAATGGGGTGGAGAAAATATTATAAACACTTCCCTGCATAAACATTACCAGCATGAAGGAGGGATTTATTGCAGGACTGCTGCATTAGTGTTAGCTAGGGTGTTACTAATAAACTGACAACTGAGTGTATGAAATTAATCGACATCCTTCCTTATATATTGAAAAGTAAGCATGTTCTCCAGGGTGCAATGACAAATAATTTTCGCATCATAAACAGAATGGATGGCTGTACAAAAAAAGTGCTGCTTCTTATTAATGGAAGACCAGAGAGAGAGCGCTGCAGTCTCACTGTGGGACATCAGATGTCTTTTGGCATTTGACTGCTGAGTAATAAGGCTTAACGCCAACAGGCTTCATTAAGGCAGAACCTAGCCTGAGATTTCAGCTTTGGGCACATATACCATTGTAGCAGATTGCAATGATTCACCCCCTCGAATCCCTATCTCACCCCCTCCAGTCTTGTTTTTCACAACAACACGACTGCCAAGGCATCAACCCACCCGAGCGGCTGCACCTTTCTTCTCTTCTGACATAAATTGGCTAAAAAAACAAACTACTTCATGGATGTTTCTTCTGTGCCCTCACATACGCACAAAAACAGCCTCCGCCCCAAATTCGAACTCTAATCCTATTTGACTGTGTCATTTTGGGGACCTGTGGCAGGGTAAGGGAAGCAGTAAGCTGCTCTTGTCTTAAGGGCAGCATGTGGAGAGTAAAACACATTAATCACAAGGGCACAAGGAAGGAGCAGGAGATAAAGGATTGGAGAGTGAGGTGGGTGTTTGAAAGGTTGTACTGCCAGAAATTACCATCAGTTTGCCACTGCTGTTGTCTCACACATTGGAGGAACCTACAGACCACACTGGCCCTGCATTACCATTTGTCCACTCGACATCTTTTTGAGGGTAACTAATCACGTCACGGAAGCTCTGTTAAATAAATACATGCAAATGATAGCCAGTATGCAAATGCTCCCACAAGATATATCTGTGTAGATGCAAAGCAAATGTTTTCTGCCTCTTCATTGTCTAGTGGATTGAGAGTCAAGACTTCAGATGCTTGCAAATATGAATTTTGTATTATATTCGTAATGCTGAGAAGATCCTTGGAGACCAAGGCAATATTACAGTACATCAAGCATGTTAGGAGTACTCCCTGCTGACCAAGTAACAATGAGGATTATGACAAGCAAAAATGTGTTTGGAAAACCATGTGGTGACAATCACCAAGGGTTTAAATGTATATATAGACCGATTAATGGAGGGACAGACATACACGTGCGCTGTCTGTCATCCCCAAGGGAAGATGTCTTTGTCTCCAGGAAAGACACATAGAAAGTTAGTTCACATATTAAAAGAATCCACCTTTTAATGCTTAAAATCAGGAATGATTTGCTGATCTGATATTTGCACAATGACCACTTTTGGCCAGACCAAGGAACCGGGAAAATAATTCCAGAGGCACTAGAAATATAATCCCTCTAACTTCATAGATCCCTGCGGGGTGAGTGTCTTTGAGTAAAATGACCCTTCGCCCCTCAGTATGTACAACCCAGGCTGAAACAGGGAAAAGGGAAATAGAACTTGGATCCACTGAGATATGAAACCTCCTTGGGATAACCTGGAGGCTCCCTATTTTTAGATGACTCTCTTTCCTTTGTCTCCTTTGCTCTGGGCAAGATGTTTAAGTAGGTCCAACTTACTGAAGTTCTGCAAAAGCTGATAGGCTTTGTGATGGGGTTACTGACAATGACAAATGCCAGAGGCCAACATCCTGTCCTTTTTAAATGTTTTCTCCTTCCCCCCAAAACAGAAGAAACTACAAACACAAAGTGCATTTTGAGGAAAACATTGAGTTCAAAACAGGTCACATTTTCTTTTCTTGGGTGAAACTAAACCCATAAATTTCCTCTTAAAGCGTACGCCACCAATTTAACATTACAATACTACATAATGAGTCTGAGGATGTTAGGTAGTTTAGAGATATCATCTTTCTTCTCAGTATCTGCCATCTGCATTACCCACAATGCTACCCAGCCACCAACAGTTCAATTGGCGGTGTGCGTATTTTATGCTGGTATCGACTAATGTAGCCTTGAGCTGCTAGCCTCGCGCAGAGCTGAGGGGAGGGTTACCGAGGTCTGACAAGCTCACTTCTTTCTAACTCACATATGCCTAAGACCTGAGAACCTGAATACATTATTTAAATAAAAAAAATAAAAAAAGGTTGTTTTGATTCTAGTTTGCTTTTTTTGCAGGTGACCTACAAGATGCCACTAACGTGCTACTGTCGGTTGAAAACTGCTCCAAACCTCCATATTTTGTTTATGCAGAGGATGAAATGAGGCTTTTAACATCTTGTCAGAAACTTCATGCTGCGTCATCCATGCTGATATTTCTGTTAAATACTATTCAAAACATTGTAAGAAACCATTTAACAGAAAGCTGTGATACAGGTTATATTTTCTAGAGCTTTTTAACTGTCAAATATATTAAATCTAAATTGCTTTCCTTCTTTTAAAAAAAGTTAAATTTTGAGCTATGTGGGCACTGTGCAGCTGTATTAATTGATTGTAGGGTTGCAACTGATTGGCAAAAATTTAAAAAAATAAACTGATAGGGACATTCCCCCGTGTCAATGTTCTAATTATCTACATGTGTTACAGCTTACAGTATGAAAAGCCAGGCCTCACACACACACTCTGATAGTTTGGTGGTAATAGATAGAGGGTTTATACTGATTGCCCCTTGGTGACATTTAAAATCATTCAACCTTTTGTTTTAGCCTTAAGGTTCTTCATAGATTAGATTAAAGTTGTTTACATTTTTCAAAAGGTTTTTCAGAAACAATAAAAGACTGCTGAAGATGCCATTTCTTGTACGCTTTGTTTTTCTTCAAAAAAATTTGCCGGTTGATTTTCCAACGTTTCATAACAGGCTTGCAGAAATCATTGAATCTGAGGCTATTAAGTTTTCTATCAAGGAGTAATTACATTGTCTTTCAAGAGCATAATGTTTCATCAAGTTCTGCAAATCCCTCCAAAAGGAAAGAACAAAAAACAGAAAATGCCTAGTGCTTCCACAGAGATCACAGCGACCTGTTGTGTGACCAATACAAACAGTTCACTAATAGGCTCTCAATCACGCTCACCATGGCAACCTCGTTGCTCCTGTTGAGCGGGTTGCTGGTTGTGTGGTCGTGCAAATCTGGTTTGATGGACTTCCTACATGGCTTTTCAACTATTCAAACATCAAAAAAGAAAGCTCACCGTGCTTTGTGGCCTATTCCCATGACCAGTAGTAATGTTTCCCTCAAGAAAACAATTACAAACTGTGTAAATGGGTAAATGTTAAGAGATATAAACTACAATAACTTTGTATTATTATGTTATTGTGCCTGATATGGAGTGGTAAAACAGGAAAAAAGTCTACGAACATCAGAAATTCAGCAAAAGGGTTGCAGTCATGGCCAATACAGAATGGAAAAGAAACATGACTTAATGGAAGATGAAGAAAACCTGGGAAATGGTCAAAAGGCTCTGGAGGCTCTATGAAACATTTAATTTCCTACATTTCGTCTCTCCACCTGAAACTACTCTCACCAAACCAGTCTATTCCCTTTCAGTAGCAGCTTCACTGACACCCCCTGCTTTGCAGTAGCCATGCAAAACTAGGACCATCTGTGGCTTCAGTAATGATGATGGCAGAGAGACCTAGCAAAGCTTTGAAAGCCATTTCTTTGACTTTGGTGGGCCAAGATTAGCATGCAGCATCCAGCTGCTGCTCCTGGAGAAACGCACCGGCTTTGAAATTTCAAATGAGGAGCAAGCAGGAGGGTTGCCTGTAATCCTCTTATCTGTAATGCATCTGGTTTTTCTGTGACTCTATCGCTGTGTCCGAATGATGACTTACAGTAGCCAGAAATAAGCAATCATAATATAAAAGGGCATCCATGACCACTGACTCATCCTCAGAAAGTATTCTGTTTCAGGGCTACATGTCCAGCCACATTGCTGCCACTGGTGTGTGTAGGTCTACAGACAAAATAAAAACTGTTCTGACCCATGCCATTAAGCATCAGCGGATTTTGGACTTGCAGATGTCTTGATTTTTGTTCTAAATTAAATTTAGTTTGCTTTGATGTTTGTATTGATGCTCATGCTGACCAGCTGTTTGAGCAGGCAATATCATGCTGCCTGTTATGTACAAAAAATATGTAGGAATCAAACATTTGCTCAGCTCATGAAAATCTATTAATAATGAAAAGCTTTTTTGTCATATTTTGAGAAATGAACAACAATTGTTCTTCAACCTGAATGCTGCTTTGGGCTTTTGCTCTCTGATCACTGTGACTCCCCTGAAGGCCTTGGACAAAGCAACAATCAACTAAAATAAATCTGAATAGAACAATACTATATATATATATATATATATATATATATATATATATATATATATATATTATATGAGCAGCAATGTTTGAGCTGTGTGTGGTTTCTCTTTCTCTGATTTGAATGCTGACACACTACATGTGTACATGTTAATGCAGTTCTAAAGAGGAATGATAGCAGTTGTTCAAGTGTACAAATGACTTGACTGCTGTTTCTGAAAATCTGAAATCCCTTTATGAAATGTTTTTTTTGTGTGTGAATTATAAAAACAAATAAATCCATGATGTTTTTACATTTCAAAAGCAAAGAAACTGAATCATTCACCAGGGATCAGAATTTTGGACACAACAAATCTTTCATGTTCTGAAAAAAAAAAAAAAAGTGTAAAATATTGATGCCTTCCTTGGATCTACTCACAGTCGCAGAAACACAACGGAAAAGAGACATGAATCATCAGCAGTACTTTTCGCTCCCTTTTATTTTCTGAGTTTTATTTTTCAATGCTAAGCAACTTAAAAAGGCGCCGTTTTGTCAGTTCATCTGAATATGAATGTTTGAAAGCAAATGCTACAGGACGAGCTATTGTGCAACTCAAACAACTTTTCTCTCATCGAGATTGGTGCCACTTCTGGCGTCTTAGTTAAAGCTTATATTTACACTGCATCACAAAGCATCTCCAATAATGAATGAAGAAATGAGTAGCGCACATTCAACATCTTATTTTATTCATGTAGACCTGCTAGGTTTCCAGCGCTTTATCAAAAAGAGAAGTCTGAAGTCTGCGCACTGCGATGACAGGAAATAAACAGAGTTAGTGTGACATGAGGTGGTTTGATCTAACAGAGAAGAGACACGATAATACCACGGTTTAGTTTAGGTCATAGCAACTGCAAAGTCACGGCTGTATTATGTGCATTATTAAAAACACTGATGATCAACATCAGTGCTGGAGAGCGCTAACAAGAAATTATTACATCAAAGGCCTTGCAGTGCCTGCAGAAAACACCAAAAACACACAAAAACATCTGCTACTACACAATATGACTTTCTCAAGGCCAAACAGAGGCTGCTGAGAGTCAGTAGTGTCCAAAACAGACAAAACTAAGACTTGAATTTACTGTAATTTAGCAGTCTTAGAGTGATTCTCCGCCAAACCATTTTAGTAAGTCTTTTTTAGATTTGAAAGGTGCATGTGAAAAGTTGTTTGTAGATTTTTCTGTTTTGAAGAGAATTCTAATTAGATTGACAGGTTTTCTTGGCAGAAAGGAAAGAATAAATGTCTTAAATCACTCCTGCACCATGATCTGCTTCTCAGCTGTACATCTATATGCTTAATATGTTCCAAATAATCATATTTTCTCTTAAATATGGCTAAATACTGCTTCTGTCTCAATCCTCAATCCATTCTCACCTCTGCCTTTGACCGACCATGTAATAAGATCTGTCTTTTTTCCTTTATTGCCGTATTTACTGCAGAGCTTAAGCCCACAATGGGTGTTTATGACAGTGCACAACAGATAGGATCTTTATGTTGCTTTTATCTTTTGATCTTGTTAATAAAAGGAGAATTCCCTGTATTTTATGACATCTTCCAAACAGTAGACATGGGATTGGAGGAACTAATAGAAAACCATGTTTAATGCTGTGGTGTTCTCTGGAGAACAGAAGGGACTAAAAACCCCACAGCACTAAATCATGTGCAACAATTTCCTTTGAAATGATGTACTGTATCAGAACAATTCCCTGACAAATCTGTCAACGTGTGAAACGCAAAACGAGATGAAATGTTGTCATAAGGCTTCACTTTTTTTTTCTCCATAGTCTGATCTCCCAAAAACTGTGTCATTATAACAAGACCGAGTGCTGTTCCCTTTTCAAACACTTCTGAAGTAGTAGTAACTTGCAAGTAGTCTACGAAATCCCTTTAAGGAGCGATCCAGATATTTACTTTTAACCGTGGTGCTGCAACTTACTAAAATCCTTGTCAGCTACTCTACCTCTGTGATGCATGTTAAACACACAGCGTAATAGACCATGGGTTGTTGGTTATGATGTCTAATTATGTGCAGCATAGAATATGGATTACTGCTAACCATGGCTCATACAGCCCATGAAAAAGAAAAAGCAATGATTACATATTCTCCGCCGGTTACAGCTAAAATCCCTTTCTACATTCAAACAGGTTTTCCTCAGCGTTGCGGCACATTATAACACCATCAACTCTTTTTTCACAAATGGTACGATTTCTCCCCACATATGTTTCTACAAATAGAACTCGGTCGTGCAATGTTCCATAAGATGCGCAACTTTGTAAGTCTGTATTTGTACATGTATTGAATGTCAGAATAGATACTGGAGGCAGGCAAAAAGACAAAGAGCGAGAGAGAAAGAGTGATTATGCTCATGCAGACGGGTATGATTAATCTGACTCAGTATATGTGGCACAGGTGCTGTGCCTCACAGAATGAAGATAAACCTGGGGTTTTTGCCCAATGGCCATTATAATTACTGATTCCCTAATCCAATTTGTCATACCTATAATCCCCACAAGAAAATGTGATTGAAAATTTTAGCTGCCTCCATTTGTTACATTTATACAAGGTTCTATTTTCCCTCCACTTTGTTAAAAATATTTTTTTAAGTTCTTTCTCACAACACGGATTCCGTGTGATGTGAGAATAAGATATCTTAAAGCAGAGATGCATCTCTGGGGATTATGCTGTTACCACACTTAATTAGCACATCTTGCCAGTACTCAGGTGTATGAGAAATTCCCTCAGGAGTGATGCATTAGAGCAATCACTCAAGAAGACTGCCAGTCAAGCCAAGGCAGGGAAGAGCACCTCTCTACCCCTTCATATAACTAAGTCACATTTAGCAGGTTCCAATTCCAACACTGTACCATGTACCAGCGCTGAGCCCTTGATGCATTAGAGCTATCGATGTTCTGTGCAGAATGATTAGGGTTTGCTCTCAGTCCCAGATGAAGAACATCAAAGTATAATGGGGAAGTGACTCTTTAATTGACTGTTCTCACCACGATTCAACCAGTCTGGGTTTTTGCAAGCAAATACCAACACAGAAAGTGAAGATGTACATTTTTTCACCAGCTTTCATTTCAAATGTTAAATATTTAATGAGTATCTTTTCTCTTGAGGGGTGGAAAAGCTTCTCACATAACAATCATGATAAATAAAGCATAATTGTGGGTTTGCATGAGACCAGGATTAGGGATGGGAATTGATAAGAGTTTACTGATACCAATGCCATTGTCAATTCTGCTGGTCCGATTCTTTATCATTTCCCTTAACGACTCCTGATCAATTTTCTGTGTGTAAAAAGTACAGGTTTCTTCCATACAGTCACACCTGACTTAGCTTTGCCTATACAATGTAAACATAAGCCTTTAGATTATGACTGCTGCTTTATTATTAATTTCACCATCAGCTGCATCAGGCCCATTCAATCAGGCTCCTCCAGATTTTCTTTTAGAAAAGATTACTGAGAGATGTGTATCCACATTGCCCAGTATGCAAAGCAAATCAACATTTAAATTCAATATTTAATCAATAGTCAATGTTTATCCATCTTGCATTAGTCCAGACTTGTAACTAAACCTTGACTTAGGGACTAAATAATTGTTATCGTGTTTAAAATGACTCAGGACTGGTCTCCACGGAGGTTTTTGCAAGAAACCCTGAGTTTCATTTGGTTTATCAAACATAATAAAAAGTTGTATTTCACTTTTTGTCAGGCACAAAGTCACGGAACAACCCTGGAAGTGGCTGGTAATTAAACACACAGACAGATAAAGAGGTGCACTGCCTGAGTAGCACCTTAAAGTCAGCCTACTGTTATTTGCTGACATCAAACTTGGAGAAGAGATAACAAGTTTACCTGAATACTGGCTCCTGCAATTCACCCTCATGGTGTTTTTTACAACTATGATGGTTGGGACAGTTTGGATCCGGTTTTCGATTCCCATCCCTAATCGAGATAGATTTCAATCATATGTGGACCACATTATTTTCTGACAACGCACATCGATTAGACGGCCACAATATATTGACCTGCACCCCAATTATTATGCTGCAGTTTCTGAGCTGCATACCGACACAGGCCATGATATCTGAAAATATTGTAATCTTGGTGGTATGTGTTAAATGTTATTAAAATGAGGTGATGTATCTGTACATGTATGTGTCGATAACTGGCAGGAACAAATTTTATCTTCCAAAAGAAATGATCTGAATAAGATATTTAAAAACTCTACTTACAAGACTGTTTAGCCACATATTGGAAATCTAAGTGGTTATTTTCTCACCTGAGAAATGAATGTAATAAACAGTTAGGTTAGGTACATCAAGTCTGATGGGCACATAAAAGCATTTGTAATGTTGCTGCTTATCCAAATCGAGCCCATCACTCCCCCTAGTGTGCTGGAGCACTTCCAGAGTAGCAAGTCTCTTTGCATCTGTTTTCCCTATTTGCATGTGTTTTGGTATTTGTTGCTCTTCTGTATTTGGAGCAAATTTCCTTTAGTGTTTGTATTTTCACTCAGTCTCTGCTTTGTCCTCAGGGGCCACCGTACTTATCTTTTAAAAAGCAAACCTCAAACAAACCTGAAGGAAATATTTGAAAAAGGCAAAAAGTTTTCCCTGTTTGTCATTTCCTAAAATAATTTGAATCTGGCCCTGCAACATGCTCATAGTGACAGTGTTAATATGCTGATGTTTGGCAGCTATAATGTTTACAAAGTTCAACAACTTCGGTTAGCATGTTAGTATGCTAAGAGTTGCTAATTAGTACTAAATACAAAGTTCAGCTGATGCTGATGGGCATGTCATCGTTTTGCAAGTGTTTAATGATAACAAACAAAAGTATCTTCATGGCAATCCAAGCTAACACCATTCACTAAAAACCACAAATATGAACCTCATGATGGCACTAGAAGAAAAGTAGTGAGGTCACCAAAGACACAAGGATGCAAACTTTGCATACTAACCATGAATGTCTGTAGAAAACTGAAAGGCAACCACTTCAATAGCTGAGATATTTCAGTCTCGACTAATGTGGCAATCCACAACAACAGGGTACATTTTTAAAACCCTTCTACTTTTAAGTCAGAATTCAATCTCCTTTAATCAAGATGTCTTGTCCAGTGTATTTCCAGAGCCTCCAACTCGTGCGCATTTACATTGTCATTTTCTTTTCTTGTAAAAACAAAGTTGTTATCCAGTTGCCAGTCCTGCCACTGATGGATGCTGTTTTCTCAGTGCTGTTAGTGCTTTTCAAATTGTTATGCAGGAGCAGCAATTAGTCACACACAGGTCTCAAGGTCAAATGTAATGGCTTCCTTTATAAACAAGATGTCAACAGGCTGTGCGTTGAAATACAATGGTTTTAATAATTAGAAAAGCAATGACATAAGAGTGATAAGATTTTTTTTGGCTTACTGTAGCAGGGATTTAATGGCATTGAGTTGAATACTAAATGCAGGCATTTTCAGTATTGCATGCTGCGTTCAGTTTGGCCCTACGTCTGACTCATACTCTAGTCCACAGAGTAATAAATGGTGCAGCATCATATTTTTAAACTTGTTTTCATGGAATATGCCAATAATGACAACATGATCTAATCTTACAAGGCAAACAGCATCGCAGCTCCTTTTTAGGTGATTCGCTGGGACCAGGCTTATTGTTTTTCACTGCTTTTATTCACTCCTTGCCCTAAACCGGTGTGTCACTTTTGACCACATCTCACATTAATTCACAAGGATAAACATGAATAGACAAGCCCAGTCAGTCCAAAACCAAAAAAAAAAAATTATACCCAGCCTCTTGAGTTTTTTTCTCCCCTTGATTGAAAATTCATCAGCAAAGGCAGCAGGAATGGGACCTGTCAGAATATCCATCACTGTTGTCAGAAAAATCACATCTGTATTCATCAATAGGCACGGGGCAAAATGTGAACCTGCTTATCATCCCTCATGGGCTGCTTATAAGGGTCACTCTTGAAAAGTCAAAGACAGATTCTGAATGCTGAGATAGAAGTTCTATTGTGCTAAATTCATATGTTCAACACTTAGTATGTTTTAGGTCCACCATTATGATTTTTCTAAAGAAATAATTTTCTCTGGTGGAAGTAATCTGTTCCAACAATCTCTACATAAAGCCAGTGGAAATAGCAATTATTCCAGATCAAAATTATCCAATCAGCTCTAGACTTATGATTAGGGTCAGGCATTTTGAAGTTCGTACTTCTGAACTTTGTTTATTTCAAATGTCTGCCGTTCGTTTTGATCTTGTGGGTCATTTTAGAAGATCATCTCAAAGCCCAGAGGGTTATCTTTGTACTTCACAGCCATTTGTGTCCAAAGCACGACACAGACCGAGATCGCTTGCCTGATTACAGCTTGAGTGAACAACCACACTGCTATTTCAGGAACAAATCAGTAATTTGCTTCTTTCAAAAGAAAAAAAAATGATAGACGAAGAAATGTTGAGTAAGATTTTTTTTTTTTTTTCTTAACTCTCTTTCTTTGCTCTCAGAGCACCCAGTGGGAAAAAAGGGGACCAAAAAGGAATTAGGAGTAACCTCACAGGGAGGGGTCAGGCTTCTCCTCCAATCTTCCCCCCCATCAGTTTGCAAAAAGAGGCCACTTTGCATTCTGGAGCATTCGTCCCCTCCTGAGCAGAACATAAAGTCAAATAGCCACAAAATGATTTTCCTACCCTGACCTCTGCTAAAATATCTACTTACCTCATGCAATTACAGTCTTATTGACTTGCAAAACAATGTTCTGGCAGCATCTATCCAGGGCTTAGCAAGTGAGAATCACTATGACATGTGGGATTGGATGTAGAGGGCACAGATTTGCTCTTTTGTTGATGTTTTCAGTGTTTTTTCTTTTTTTTTACTTTGCAGGTAAAATAAGGCATTTGATGTATTTCTTATATCAAAATCAAAAACAAAGTAATATTATTTTAATTGTAATAATTTCTCTTGAAGAAGAAATCAGAGAAGTGTATTTTTGCAAAATAGCTGCAATAATTATTTTCATTGCAATTGTTTCACAACATCTACAGGTCAAAAGAAGCCAAATAATTTGGAAAATCAAAGTATCTAGTTGGTATATTGTGTGTTTTTTTTCTCCAGATACAACTACTGTACAGGTATGAGGACCAATAAAGCATGTATAAATATAAGTGTATGGTATCTGGTCCATTGCCTACTCTGCTGTGTGTTAATGCCCTGCTTACAGTGGTGCTCATATTTGTTTTCTTTACTCCTGCACCTTCTATAATACTGCAGAAGCACCATACTGATGTTTTTGTAAACTTTATCCTATTTAGTTGAAAGAATCCGCGGCTGCACAGTGCGATGTGTGCATGCCAAAAAATTGTAGTTGTTTTGTGGTGTGTTCACGCACAGTAGGAACATCCAGCTTGATGTGACAGATGACAGAAAGTGGCAGCGCAACCCCATCGCCAGACAACAATGTCAATGTAGTTTAATTTTTTTCTTCTTTTTTTTTCTCCTCTTATTTTCTACAGTATCTGTGAATGACATATATGGTATGAGTATAGGTAAGTTCACAATAGTTTTTGGAAGAAGGAGAAAGCATATCTCTCCTGGCCTCTACTGGTTGAAAAGGATAAGTCTCTGATCACACGCAACATCGCAGCTGGGTGTGGTCAGGTGTGGCCTATCGTGACACGCTACATCACTGCACCACAGGGTGTGGAAAAAGCGTTCTGTGGCCACTAGCTGTCAGGACAAGCCAGATTATTAGACTGGGTGCAGTTGCTTTTTAAGGTATGGTTAGGGGGAGGCAACTAAAACACCTGGATAAGGTTAAGTACAGACTGTGGTCATGGTGAATTACAAGGTGAATGTTACTCTAATTGCAAGTCTAAAACAGGTTGAAAACGCTAATCTGCTGCACGAAACCGACCACAGCATCCACACCCATATGTTCCACTTCTTTACATATAGTGCACACTACTTCTTCATACTTATTAAAACACCAAATGTCATCTGAGAAAAAAATACATTAGTATAACTAAAACTACACAGTACAGTTTCCATCTTAATGGATCCACTAGGAAGAAAGGACCATTGGTAGAGAGTTTTATCCTCATTTTGTGTGCTGCCACATCCACAAAGATGCTAAGTGTAGATTAGAGTGGGCAGTTTGATTAGGTAAGGATTTTTCTGTCAGGAGGAAGGAAAGGTAAGGGTCTGTGTCGACGCTGGCACATCCCTCCTTTCGCTTATCCCTACACTGATTAATGGCAGAGTCCCACAGTCCTCTGACAGATCGCTAAAGCACAGGGAAACCTCCAGAGATGAGGCTCCCTGCCAATTACCTTCCTCAATAATGTCGGCTCAATGCCTGAATGACAGGGATCCGCCCCCGAGGATCTGAGTGGGCTTCTGTTGAAGCCGAAAGTGGCAGGCTATATGAGTGGGGTGGCTGTGTATGGAAACATCTGTAGGTGGGGAAGAAAAAAACTAATGCTTTTGCTTTCTGGTTCAGGTTCTGTTCTGAGATTATGTAGAACTGTGTGAGTGTGGAGAGAAGGTTGTGGGTATCATCTGGATTTTAACAATTTCGATTCCAATTCCGGCGATCAATTCCAGTTCTAAACAATTCTTGATTGATTCTTCGAGGAGCGGGGTCAAAATAGGTCATGTGCTTACACATGCCTATCTGACCGAAATAACGTATTTTTAAAAACCCTAGCACAAGTCACGATGTATTCAGTCATACTGGGGTTTTTTTTCTTCCCTGTACTGTAACTGTAACTGTAACACTGAAACCCACTGAGATAACAACACAGCAACAGAATAAAAACCAACCAAGGTTAGGCAGCTGCAGCCCATGTAGGTGTTGACCAGAGAGAAGTAGGAAGGTGTATGCGTGGTTCTAACTGGGAGTAACTGATTTGCCAAATAGTCCCTTTTAGGGGAGGGGGTGTCCTTGAGGTATATAGAATTGATCATATCCCTGTATTAACAAAAAGAAATATAACATATAACTTAACTGTAGGTCAGGGGTGAGTAGCTAGCTAGCTAGCTTAACTCTATTCTTATCTTTGCTTACCTAAATGTTTTTGGCACTCCTTAACTTTCTCCACTGACATCTTTCCCTCTGCAGCTAAAAGTGAATGGAGTGTCATCGTCCGATTGTGGGGTCACTAGCTTGTTTCTTAATGATTCCTTTGGAATTCAGAATTTTGGAACCGGTTCTCCACACCCAACCCCAGTGTAGAGGCTTCTGCCCAGTGGTCCAACCGTGAGAGAAAAGGTTTAGTAAAATTAAAAATAAAACTTAAATTAAACTAAAATGGATAGCACACATAAAAGAAAAAGGATTAATACCACAAGGGGTGAAAGCACGTGCGTGTTCATATATATAGCCTATTTACTATACTACATTAGCAAATATATAGGTTCCAGTGATTCACCACACAAATGCTATATGTTCTCAAAATGGCACACAGTCCACAATGGAAGAAAAAACAAAAAATGAGAGATGTCATTCGCAGAAGTGATGGCGGCAAACTTTTTGATTACATGTCTGGGGAAAAAGGTGTGAGCCGTCAAGGGGCAGGGCACAAGGACTTCAAACTGTGTTACCTTTGGAGAACTTCCTTCTGAGATAGTGCAGATAAGTGGGGCTGAAAGGAGAGATTAGCAGCATGTAGGAGAATCTGCTTCTCCCTGCTGATTTGGACATCCATTTTAATGGGACACTTAACACTTATTCGGAGGCTAGACCTGGAAATTCACAGGGTTCCTCCGAGCACAGTCACACTACTCCCTAAGCAAGGAAAGGGTAAGCCATTGTGGGCATCAAAAATGCATTACCTATGCTTCTCTGTCTGCTCAGCATTCTCACCAGTGGCACAGCTTATTGTCAGCATAGTGCCTTACTGACAGCAGAGCAGTTTGTAGGCTAAAGAGAAACAGGCCAGTAAAAAAACTGAGCTACACCCTGGAGCAAATTGAAGGGAAAGTACATGCTTAAAAAGTGAAACACTATGACAGGGCTCTAATTTTGCAGAGTTCAGTGTTGTGAATAGGAGCAGCCCCGATGTTAAAACTAAAAGCACGTGGACTCAAAGGCTGTCGTAGTTTGGTCGTCATACTTGTCAAACACTGTATATGGACATAAACTGAACAAAGATTTCAGGAGTTCGCAGAGCTAATCTACAAATTCAGTATCAGAGCAGAAAGTTTGGTTTTTGATGTCTAAGGACTTGATGTTTAGGTCCCTTCTTCTTTTTCCAGCATACAGATCAATTCTGAGCCAAAATCTCATTAATTGCTCCTCTATAGAGCTACTTGCCTCCTGCCTCACTGAGTCTGGGACCATCAAATCCTACAGGGCCAAGAGACACTCTAAAAATCGATCCCAAAGACACTGAAGGCATAATGTCCAGCACACTGTGATAAGACACATCAGCAAAAAGGTGTAATTGAAAATTATAAAGACTTGCCTTCTTCTGTCCAAAGTTTCGGCTCTACCTTTAAATTGCTTTAGCACTTTTTCTGGGCTGGCTGTAGCAGCCTGTCTGAATGCACTGATGGGTGTAAAATAGTGCTGAATACAGATAGCTATACAAGATGTCAGGTCTGTAAATTCACTGAGTCACAAAATGCTAAAAACATGGCTCACACAAATGGCAAACATAGCTCTAGAAAATTTTCTTAGACTGTATACTTTTACCATCATTGGTGCTGCAGCTGAAAAATGTTTGTCCTATTAACATCTTGTGGCGACATCATATTTACCAGAAATTACTTTAGTTTGCCATTTTTTGACAGGATTTAAAGGGGCAACACATCCCAAACTCTTAGGAGAAAAATTATTTCAAGCAATTACGTGCACAAAAATACACATCCAATTATAATGAGTGAAGTACTGCAACAATGGGCCCCTGTCAAATAATTTTTCTCATTTCCCCTTCTTCTCCTCCTCAGCAAATAGACACTTCAGACCATTACACACCCGTAACACTGGCAAATGCTGGGAATACCCATGTCATGTGTCCTTTCCGATAATACATGGAGCCATATATGGGGAAGAGAATTTATTGTCTTCTTCAGCCTACCCTGGCTAAACACATGATGGATAAGAGCAGAATCAATGAAAGAAATCACAACAAGAGTAAAATGCATGGTTTGTCCAAAAAGACAAGGAAGTAGTGCATCCTATTTGTCACCCAGCAGGATTTTTTTTAGGTATTTCTAGACATGAACACCCACTGGCCTACTCAAAGAACAGCTATTTGTTCACGTGTATTAGCTATAACATTCATATTCAGGTCTATTCTTGTGCATTAACACTTGAATATATATATATATATATATATATATATATATATATATATATAGAGAGAGAGAGAGAGAGAGAGAGAGAGAGAGAGAGAGAGAGAGAGAGAGAGAGACACGAGGCATTTCATTCCAAGCAACTGTTGCCTGTCTTTCCTGGTAAAAACAGTCTATGCAGAAGTAGTGTAGTACATTTTCATTAGCATACAGTACAAAAAACACTTTGTGGGCAGAATATTAATGTGTTTTTCAGAGTAATGTGACAAGCGTACATCTTGGCCTATGGGCCCAACTGAGCAGAAAGAGAAGAATGGGAAGGGAGAAAGTATTAAATAGTGTTTTGCTTCCAACGGCTGGAAGGTGAAAAGAAAATTAGTATTATCTATAATGTGGTAACAAGAAAAAGTGGATAGCTGAAATGCTGCACTGCCAGATTCAAAGTGGAGGGACTGAGAAACACCACAAAACATACGAGCTAAACATGAAAAATGTGTTTAGTGTATGACAGGCAGCATTCCTTACATAATTGTAACTGTCTCACATCCATTCGGTAAAATTGAACATATTTCTGTTAATTACATCACTGAAATTTAAAACTACTCAAAACGTCAAATATTAATTCCATACATGTCAGCCTTAAAATGGTTCAAGACTTACAGAAGTGGCAATTAGTTAGCGCATATAACTGCTTGCATTGAATCCGGGTCCATGTATAAATCATTGCTTACTGACAGTATCTCTCCTGTATTTAACATCTCATCACAAATCCACAAAGGAAGCGCCAACAGTGCCACAAGCAAGATGCATGCTATAGAGGGTATCAACTGATAGCTCTTTTCATCTTCCTGCAGTCCAAACCTCTGCTATTTCCTCCTACTTTTCAGTCTAATTTTATGTCATGCCACCTTTTTTTTTTTTTTTTTTTCCCCTCCAATTCCCAAGTGGCTCAAAGAGAACTATGATTATAATAAAGCGGAAAAGAGGATCAGCTTCTTTGGTTGACTTGTGAGTCAATTGAATTGTCTGCTTCATCTCCACTCAATCCATTGATCTTCTGTCTCCTGTCTGTGGGAGAACAGCAAAGGTGGCGTCTGAACTCACCCACCTCTACAGCCGGCTGATCAAGCTAAGGAAGTCATCGACACCTTCATGTTCACACTCAATCACACTGGCAAATTACAGATAAGTGTAACAACCCTGTAAAAATATTTCTGAACAATAGAACAAAAACAGGTCACACTACATCTGTCTTAAGTTTAAAAATACAAAACTGTAGAACACAAGTAACAATCACAAGTATTCCTCTGACAGATGCTGACGTGTGCAGCTTTTTTGGACGTGTTAAGTCAAAAACAGATGACAAGATGTTTTGCAAGTTGATGAGAAAATTTACAATGGTAGGCCATATGTCATCTCTGCAGGTGTGAGCCACAGTCTCTGCTTCCACCTCTTTCATTTGTGTCACTAAGGACACCGAGCTATTCTGAGCAACGATTCCTCCTCACTTTAACAGTGTGCTGGGCCATACAGTGTGACATTTCAGTGCAAAGCCATGGTCTGGCAGTCAGGGTTCACATCCAGTCTCATAAAATGATTAGTTTTATTAATATTTAAAGCTGCACTAATCAATATTTTTATATTACCAGTGTGTCAAATGACAGTGTTATGTTGCTTGAAGTGATGAACCCACAGAGAATAATCATCCAACTCTAGTCTCCCTCAGCCTCTATGGAGCCTTTTAGCCTATTTTGGATCATGTTTTGGTTTTACAGCCCAGCATCAAACAACAGAAAGACAAGGTTAGCAATGAACTAGCAGTCAGGTATTAGGACAGGCAACACAACTCGAAATGAATGGTACTGATGCTTCATGTGTGCTTGAGTTGTAAATAGGCCATATCAGCTTTGCAAAAATATCAACTATTCAAGGTGATAATATGTCAATGTTGTGTTTTTAGCTCATTGTGCTGGCTTAAAGTGACAATTTTTTTTTTTTTTTTTTTTTAAAACAACAAACTGTTACCACAGTGTTCGAACAATGGATTAAAATCGTCAAAAATTACCAATACATGACAATTAATACTTAATTAAACATTGAACCTGTGGAAGCAATGGAGGATTGGCCATCCAAGGGTTGGTTAAGTGCGAAGAGCTGCCCACCACGGACCCCTAGAGTCACAGATAGAGATCTGTGATAAGCTTAATAGAAAATGGTACTAATCGCATTTAAGTGACAAACATCATTGACTGGCCTGAGTAATAGAGGTCAGTTGGTGTTAAATAGTTCAGGGAGGCTAATAGGCTCTGAATTTTTTATTGATTGGCAATTGGGGATTGGTCAACAAAACATTTCCCATCAGGCCTTGTTCCAACAGCTAACCCCTCCAAAGTTGTATATGTGTGTATATATATATATATATATATTGTATTTTGCTCAAAAAGATGTATATATCTGCTCAAACAGTCTATAATCTACTGCATTCGTATACTGTAGAGTTTACCAAAAAATGTAACCGAGCTCAACTAATATATTACAAGCAAATCACAACATTACAATTTGGTTTTTCTCATCTCTTCATCCTCACTGATGTTGTTTTTTACTGCAGTGTCCACTTGGAAATGCTAGCCAGACGAATGGTAATGAAATGCCTTATTTCACTTTGATATTGATACAATCCTCACACCCCTCCCTAGCAGTCTTTCCAGAGGTTAAAATTACCCTGAATGTTTGTGTTCAGTCCCTCTTCAGACCAAGATAAATATTGCCAATCTGGCTTCCACAGGCTCCTGCTAGGCTCTTACACTGTGGCCAAAAAGAAAAATGGTCTGCTTTCCCAAAGGGGCAGAGGCAATAGAGCTATGTGCAAGGCTATCAGGGCTGTGCAACTTACGGATGCTGTAGATATTAGATTGCACTTTCTCTCCAAAAGAATGCCATTTATCTCTTCAACCTGAGCCACCTGATTGGTGGAGATGGCTTTCTTTGTACAGATGTCAGGGGTGACATTTCGAGACATCCAGCTAAAATGGAATGTCTGGAGTCAGTCAGTGCAATATCTCAAATGTTGACAGGAGGGGATATGCTAAGCCCTAAGAGAGAACATCCCTCAAGTGAAACATTTTTGGAGATTGGATCCACCTTATGCCAGATGGAACAAGATTATGATGCACTGTCTACTCTGACAGCATCTGGCCTCGAGCTGGTTATCACAGAATGCCAAATTTGTTCACACGCTGATATTTACCTGTCTGAGAAACTGTCTGCTTATTCATATCAACATAAGGGCTTCATTATCCCTTCTTTGGCGGCTATGAAAATATATCATTCCGTGCTAACGTTCATAAAATAAAGGTTTAGAATGAATCTGATTTGATGTGATAAAATATCCACAGTAAAAGTTGATGTGATAATTCAGTCACTTTTAACAAATGAAAACTGCTATACTAGATCTCAGTTATACAATATTTGAGGGTGGACTCCTTCCTTTAGAGAGAAGTCAAGACTTGAGTATAGTGGTGAGATCCTAGTTTCAATTGACAGCCTCACACTTCCACTATTGTAATTAGCCCCTTGGAGACATAAACAACACGCAGTGGAAGAAGATATCATTACTTTCTCATACTCCTGTCAGGAGTCACGCAGCTAGTCCCAGTTGGTATCACTAAAGTAAAAACCAACAAGAAAATATATACACTTTTAAATGTAAAACACATCATTAAAAACATCTAAATGTCGCTTTGTTTTTTGTTGCCTGTCTTTTTCTGGATCTAAAAAGAAAAAAAAGGCACATTCTGAACATGAATAAGCAACTGTACTGTAGTATTGTGTTTTCAAAAGGGAATATAGATTCAACATAAAAACTATAAATACTCCATTGCTTTTTCACTGCCTTTCTGATGGCTCATGGCATGTGATTCCCCAGATTAAGTTGCTAGTGCCTTGGACCCACCTTGATTCAATAACATGAAACAAGACCAGAAATAGATATAGAGAAAACAATAAATTAACTCACTGAGAAATCACACCTATAGAATACAAATAGCACCATTAGAACGGGCCTTCGTCAACTCTAAGACCATGAATATATTGTTTTGGTAAAGAGTAATCACTGTGCTCACAAACTCAGAAAAAGACATTGAAAAAACTGTGTAACATCTTAATTTATTCAAACAAAAATAGCAAACAGCATCTGGCAATGAGAAGATGTGTGATATGACAGCGTATCTGGAGGGGGAAAAAAAAGCAGTTGTGTTAAAACAGGTTAAGGCTATTCGTTTTAAAAACATCTGTCCGTCACCCAGCAAATCAAGCTGTTTGTTGTGCACTGATTGTTTTGTTTGAATGTGAAGGCAAACACCATGCACAAGGATATCATGTGCTCACACCCCAGCTGTTTTTGATTATAATTACAGATGCAACCACAAGAAGAAAGTTTGTTTTTTTTCTTTTATCTTATTTTGTGTTAAGTGATTGAAACTGGACGATGCAATGAGCTTGGCCTTCAACGGAAGGAAAGCAAGACATAGCTCCCCACAGATCCCCTTAACTCTCAAAATCTTTGAACTCAGTCAGTACCATATTTCCATGTTTTCCAAGCTAGTCTTTTGCATGGAACATTATTGCATATACAACCTATATGAACATTTGCTACTGTATGTTTGAAATGTTAAACATGAGACCACATTAGAAGAAATATACTACAAATAGATCCTCTACATTTCATACACATTTGCAAGTATTGCGCATTTATACTGACCCTGTGTAAACACAAAGAAATATGTGCACATTCGCAGTCACATTTAGAAAAATCCAGTCTATTCTTCCCTATACTGACACAAGTTATTTGTTTTCTCTATATCAGATCGATTTCCTGTTGGGTACCAATCCAGATGCATGGCTGCTGTCTGCTGTGTCAGCTGTTACAGTAAAGCCTGACTTGTGCATTTGAGCTTGGCTGGCCATACACAAAAAAGGATCTGAAATACAGCAAACTTTAAGGGAATAAACAAATCGATAGCAAATGTTAGGTTCTCTGTGTGTCCCCATGTTGAAGTACTGAATATATAATGCATTGATTTCTCTGATCGACACCTTCCACCATTGCTCCCCTGGCCTTTGCCATTATGCTAAAAGTATGCTCTACTCACAATCAGTGATTGCAATTACATGGTTTTGGGATCAGTCTCAACATCACACTACAATTCAAAAATCCTGGAACATTCACTGAATTTTCTATGGGGAGATTTAGGGAGTCAAAGGCTATTTCTAATCCTGCGCTACAACCTTAAACTACCTTTACATAGTTCAACCACAAATTAGACACAGCTCTTCTTCTATGTTGTTGTTGTTGTCTCTCCTAATCCCATTAATGTTTGCTTAGTACCGAACTCCTTGCTATCTCAAAGGTTATGATTAAAGTAATGCACCGTTATGTTGCAAAAAAGCAAACTTATTGTCTGTGTTAGTAAAATGAATAAATGCAACAGAAAAGCTATTTCTATTTAACATCTATCCAACCTTGTAAATGTTACTGTGTGAATGACAGCTGGTAGTTGAATCATCAAAAATTCTTTCCGATTAAAATGAGCAATCATAGTGCCTTCAAGCATTATATACAGTAATGCAAAGACTTAATGCATTTAGCTAAGCCAGATGATAAAAACAAATGACCTGCCCTATGTTGAGCCACAAACCATACATTAATATACTCCCCTAGGACTGCCTTTTGTTTCTTTCAACTAAACTGCAAATTGCAATTATCACAGCTGAAGGAACCCATAAATTCCGGACCCTCCGGAACAATGGTGCAGACAATGAATTCAACACATTGCTTACGGGTGGTTAAGGATTCATGAGAAGAGAGAAAGTGACTATTGATAATGACATGTTCAAGCTACACTGGGGAAAATATTTAGAAAATCATGTATTTTTATGTGAGCAAATTACATCCTGCACACTCATGTTCATCATCGAGGATTGTATGAGCTTTCTTTAAGAGAGAAGGAGAAATGTGTCCAACTTCTCAGGGTGAAGAAAGAACGACATTTCGGTACAAAAGGCAGTCAAAAGACAGATAAAATGCACAACTTAACCAGGGGAATTCTGCTAATGTAAACTATTTTCTCTAAGAGATGCTTGGTATGACAAGCAACTGAGCTGCACTCTCCGATGGTTTCAGCTCAGAATAAGTGCCACGAGCTCAGCTAAACACAGACACATCATAATAGAATTTATCTATTGTATAAACACAAATTGTGAAATTTATGTGGAAGAAAAGCCAAATCATACAATTGCTGCTACGTGCAGAATTTCTATCTTTTGCGTCACTGTGGTAACATGAACAAGACACTTACAGTAATTGTACAAATCTTTTGTTTTTTCTACCTTTAAACCAACATGTAATTTGTCAGATCTATTATTCTCTACCATTACGGTTATGGATTTAATAAAGTAGGGATTTTCAGCATCTTATTCATTATTTTTAACAATTGTCTATAGTTTACTTTGGGCAAAATGAGATGTCTTTTTCCATAAATGAACAAAGATGTATCTTCTCATTGATTCATAGTACCTGGAATCTCACCTACCCAATATTATCCACTGGCAAACCTGCAGTTCAGGACTAGTCTGCATCAGATATATGCAGCTCGGGGTTCTGTAATCTTTGTTATAGCAGCTGTTTTTGTGTTTGAGATTTCTTTTTTCAATTTTATACTTAAGGCAACTGTTAACTTAGATAAAAATCAAAAGAAAAATGAAAAATCAATATGCTACATAACCTCTCCTGCATGAAAAGAGGTGTATCCAGTAAAATGCAGGACTTGTAAATTGCAACCGGTGGTTGGAGCTTTTGTGTCAAATAAAAAGAATGTTTGGCATTCATCATTACAAAACGGTCAGTTGTATTCATTTATCATAATACGTGTCACTAAACATAACGCCCCCTTTGCCAGCAATCTCTGAATCCAATCTGATGACTATATAAGCAGCTGCTTAAAACAAAGGCTCCCTTTTGTTAATGTACTGCACTTATCTAAGATATCCTGGGGCAATGTTGTCTATGCGGACAATAAATCATCCTGTAAAATCATGTGTGCCGGCCTAGAAACAAGTGCAAGCCTGTGAATGTTTCCATCAGAAAGCCTGCTTCAGCCCGCAGGTTATATTTTTCTTGGGGTTGTACTGAATTTACGGGAAAAGGCTGGCTGCACAATAAGGTACATGGAAGAGAGGGAGACAAAGGGGTGATATCAAAGCAATCCAGTGTACAGCAAAAACAGGTGGGAGATTTTCTATCAATATGTTGCGTCACTTTGATTTAGTAGTTGACAAAGCACAGTATGTTCTCTCATATGCACTTATTGTACTCTCATACCCATTTTTTGTATTTCTATTTTCTCTCTGTTCTTTCTATTAGTTTTTCCACTCTGCCATACATGCGCTGACCTGAAAAAAAAAAAACAGCCTGAAGATTGTAATTTAATCCTACACTTTTGTGAAACTTGACTATTTATTTTCTTCACCACTATTCATTCTGGAGCAAATTAACCAAAAGAAACCAGAAACACAGGCCAGACTATTTTACCACATTTACACCTAGCCTGTGTCTTTAGATAATAAATTATTTAAAAGGCCTAGAGTAAATATAAAACCAAAAAGGATCACACACTGTATTTATTAGTATCTCATTCCAGAAACCAGATGTTCAGAGGGTATAAATGCATATCTCATTAACATGTTTTCCATCCAAATTTAGCGCATTTAGAGAAAATTGGCAAAAGTAAATGTGAATTAAACCAGAAAAAATGATGAAGACATGACAATTATGTTTGCTTCATGTATTAATGTGAAACGTTACAGCCTCCTGATCGATCCACACAGATGTGATGCTTTCGTCTGCTGCTATCTTTCGTCTCTTCAGTGGAGTGGAAGCTTCAACACTACTGTTTGTTTGTTTGGCTTCTTTTCTTCCTCCTACTTTTATTTGTCTGCTTTGGCATGCTTTTTTTGTTTGTGTGGCAACCAGCTTTTGGTGCATTACATCCACCCTCTGGATAGGATTATGTTAGACCCTATGTAGATTTGTATCCAGCATGGTTTGCAACACCAAAATTAAGAGTAAATATAACTGTATGAATTTCATTGATTGTACAATGACAAGTCTAAATGGGGCCCTAACACAAGGAGGGACAAGCCGAGGCTAAAAAACAGTGCCGTCCAGTCGAATATCCTATATGAACAGAAGATGGAGGAACAGACGATTGTGGCATTGTTGGCAAAGAGTAGCAGAAAGCAGACAAACATCCGAAAGAAGAGTCAAACCTGCAGAAAGATACAACTTCTGGTCAGGACTTTCAGAATAAAATCAGAACCGAAACAGGATGCAGAGATTTGTGGGTTGGGAATGAGTTGAAGAGAAAGGTTTTGTGGCCAGGCAACCATATGCACAACTACTCACGTGATCACTACACTCTTCAACGAAATCTGTGGAAAGACTCTTGATTCAGATCATGGATAGAGATTGTACCTAAAAAGATTGTCATATAATCTTTTGGCCAGATAGCCCACCCCTAAATCTTTAACTCTAAACTCATCTTCAGGAAATCTATACCGCCAGACACAGATCATGTTGCCTTCGACTTCCAAGTGAAATGTAAAGCAACGGAGTTCAATTTTTTATTTAACCGACAACTGTAATTTGAGGCACTTGGCTGTGATCGCCTGAAGACTGTCCACAATCTCCTTGTGCTACACTGAGCTCCCTCCCACTCTTTATGACAAAACGAAGTGCTGCTCCTAGTTCACACTTCATTACCCACAGTAATGCCTCAGCACAATGATGTATGGAACTCCTCTCACTCCAAGACTCGCTTCTGGCAGGAATGGCTCAACAAACTTGTAAAAGGGCTACAACAAAAGTGTTTCAAACAGCACACAACAACTTTCATTTCTTCTTTAGAGTTGGAAAAAGACAAGGTTGAATTTATGACAAAGCCTCCCTGTGTTGGTGTGGAAATATCTACCCTTAGTTTTAAAAAATGTGTCAATTTAATATGGTATGTCTCATCATGAACACAGAAAATGACTCACTACATTGAAGTCCAAGTTCAAAGGAATGCTGGATGGACATAGTGAACAACACTTTTCTCAAGTTTAATACAGTAAAGATGGATTCTTTGTGTTGATGACAACAGAATGATTTCTGTTACATTACTACTGCACATAAAAACCTTCCTCTGAGCATCTAGTATGTAGATGGAGTCAAAGAATATGTTATATCCACTATGATAAAAATATGCAAATTTGAATTCTACAGTGTTTAAGTATTCAATTTCAAATGATCCTACAACTATAAAAAGTGGGATCCATATATTTACACAGTACATTAAACTTCTAATTAAATATTAAATTATTTTTGATAATGCCATAATTCTTTGATAAGAATATTGCATTGCAGATGCACAGAAGGGAAACTTGTTGTTAATATACAGTACACACAGTGCTGCATGCTGACACGTGTTTCATTACTCATCAAATCCTCTCCCTCGGTCACCTGAAGGAGACCGCTCTGGGCAAAGGTAATTGGAAGTGTGTGTTAGGTCAAATAAAATGTAGATTGACGACACAATAACAAAGAGAGGAGCTGGGTACGTATACAACGCTGAAGAAGAACAATACACACTGTGCTTAAGAAGGAGGAATCTTTTTTATTTCCCATAAATACCCTAAAGAAAAGCAGGTACACAACAGCCCCAACCCTGATATCTTGTGTTAGAGGGCATGATACTAAAATGTTTAACATGTGGCAGTGGTCTTCCTCTCCTAAAGCATCATATCATTGTGCTGAAATTGATACTGTTGTTTTGGATCTTATGTTTTGCTCATTGCTCATTATGAGGCAAATTTATATCGAAGCATCACTGTAGCCCCATTTTAATATCTAAAATGTTAAGTTGATTGAATACAGGAAAACTCATAGTAATTATTCCTGTTAAAACTTCTAGACACCGAGCAGACCTGAAAATGATTGCACGCGGGAGGAATGCAGATAATTTTCCCAAAGTAAAACGCTGTATTTGTTTCCAACCCCAGTTGCTAATTATAATCACATAACCCACAGCCCTGCTATATTTCATTCTATTCATCTAATAGGGACTGATTTAGATCTAGAATGCTGCATGAATACAAACGACCTGATAGGGGAAAAACAGGAGAACTCTGAGTTTAGAGACCCAGAGGTTGCAGATGGGAAACGCTTTTCTGGGCGCAGGCGACAAAATAAAATTATTGCACAGATAAATGTTGCTTGGATGCATCATGTGAGAAACTATGATCATAATACTTTCTGAGTGAGAGAAAGACTTTAATGCTGAATGGAATTTTCCTTTAATAGAATTATTACTCCATAGCCATTTGACCACCTTCCTCATCAGCCTCGATAATTAATTAAGGTTAGGTTTTTATTTCAATTTATTCTGCTTTACTTAATCCCTATAGGAAGAAGAGGAAGAAAAATCCTGTTTGACCAAAAAGATTTTAACAAACATTTTCACGTGAATATTTCACTTCTACTCGAGAATAATGGGAGGTGCATGAGAAGATGTTTTGCTGTGTTTGTAGACAGAGTACATGGAAGATCATGATGAGTACTTGTGAGATGGTGTACCGCACCAGGACTGACTGAAGTAGCAAGACTACAATCGGTGTAAGCTGCATAAATTTCCCTTTTTTAAGACATTTGAGAGCAATTACGTTGGATGTTCTCAACCAGGGACTATGACGCTGAATTCCCATCCCTAAACCCTTAGTGGTGCATATCGTCATAAAATTCTTATTGGCTTATAGGGTCAGGAATTTGGACACAAAAATTATGAACATGAAAAAAATTCTCTGCCCTAACAAAAGCTTTTGAATATTGAGGGACAGAAGTGACTACATGATAATGCACCACATAGAAGAACGTCAGGCTGAATGTTTCCTCTCTTCCGCAGTGCAGACAGAGCCTTCATTGGATAACAGCCACTACACCTTCACCCTGTCCACTCTGCTTGTGTTTGCACGTTTGTATGAAAGGATCAGTAGGAATGGAAAATAGAAGAGACAATAAAATTCCCCAACAGTGAATCTGAACAGCGCACCTTTATAATGCACTATGCACATGTCGGAAAAATGGTAGAAACACTGTATGAATTTAAGGTCTTTCTTGCTACATCATCAAATATTCATTTAATTATGAACATAAAACTGTCTTTTGAGGTTGGATTTGGGCAAAATAATAGAATGTGTTGTGAAGGTCAAAAAACAACATGAGTTTGTCTCTTTATTAATACCAATGGTCTTGAACCTAGAAACAGCACCAAAGTCTTTGTGCTTTCTTATGTTGTTCTACAAACTAAAGTGCATGTCAACACGTTTTCTCAGACATATTCCAAGCGTTTAAGACCATGCCACAGAATCACAGGTAGATTATTGAGGGTATGAAAAAGGTAGGTGTGCTATTTGCATCTGTCTTGCTTTTGTCAGATTAAGAATACACACTACAGACTAGTTATTTCCTTGCATGCAGACACAAAGCACATGTACATGTCAGCAGGCAGCTGGTTCACTTTGGTGTGTGTTACCATGCAACTTTTCAAGCACGAGGTGAGGTGAGGCAACACAAAGCGTTTGATCAGTCAGCTTTTGTTGGTATAGGTCTTTGAAGTTGGTTTGGTATGACAGAGCCCTCGGAGAAAATAACTAAATAAATCTCAGACAAAAAAAAAATAAATCAATAACTTCATTCAAGGCTATTAATTTTAAACCCCTGACTGTTACATACAACGTTCTGTGCATTTAAGTTATCCATCTGACCCTGCAATCTCTGAATATAGACTTAAATAATACTCAGACAGCTACAAATCCTAAGTGAGAAACATACCAGACCACTGTAGAAGCAAGACATGTCCGTCACTGGGTAATACCAGCTACAACTCTGCTGAGATCAAATACTGCCGATTATCCTTCCATTAACCTACAAAGGCCTCCAAACAACTGTCACATGACAGCATCAAAGTAAGTCTTATAATAGCTCTTTGTTGGCTGAAAGCTGGAGCAGGCTGAGAATAACAATTATTCTTAACAGTGGATGGAGCCAGTCGACAACCTAATTAGAGGGTCAGAATGTGAGTGGGCACTTAATTGCACAATGACACTAATCTAGTTTGAGTTATTAAAATTTTTTGTTAAAATATTTTTTGTGCTTTTGAGAAATAATTAGTTATTTTCATGCCTGAGGGGATCTGCCTATCCCTAAAATCAGGAAGAAAATCCTGATGGAAGGCTTGGCACGGATAGCTGGCAGTGATTATTGAGAGTAAATCAAGTGATTACTAGGACACGCCCCCCACAATAATATTTGCAAATAAATATCAGTGCATGTCCTGAACAAATCCTGTAATGTGAGGATTTCTCTCGAGAGCAGACACAACAGTACCAAGAGATAACTCAACCTTTGTAGAAAAGGGAGAGATCCGAAGAAAAAGGTGGAGCACTAGAATATCTAAAGGCGTCAAATTTGTTCATCTGTTACAGACAACAGACTGGGAGTCATGGATGACAGCAGTGGAGTACACTCGCCCAATGCCTGCCCCTGGGGTGAGAAACTATGTTAAAATACTGATGCCATTTTCATGGTGACTGGGATCCAAGAAACAGCAAACCAGGGAGCAGAGGGAGTAGAGGAAGCCAGTTGCCTGGGTTTAGCCCCCAGCCTCGGTTAGAGATTCTTCCTGAAGGCTGGTGGAGTTTTCACAACAACCAGAGATTATAGTATTGCAGTCTCTGTATTGGTGGTGGTACCAAGCCAGGGGGGATCAGATGATGTCACTCTCAGAAACTCAGGAGGGTACTGCTGCCAGTGGGTTGAATAAAAAGTGAGCTCAACCTTCTTGTGTAAGGTAAATAGCTGGTTATCCAGTGGAGGCATAGCCAGGACAATACAAAGGTACGCTAACAACCTAAAGGCAATATCAGAAGTAGAAAAGTAGGAGAGCTCTCAGCCTACTTGGCTGTACCTAATCTTTGTTGCAGCAACTAGCTGATAATGCTATAACAGCAAATGGTTTGTTCACAACAACCAGCTATTAGCTGTTCTGTACCACTAACAAACAATCCTGAATGCTGATTAAAGGCCAAGGATAGGTGATCCCGAATTAGGTAATTCAACAGTCATTCAACAGGCAGTCAAATCCAACAGCAAGCAAACACTAAATCCAGAATATTGTTGGAGAGTTAAAGTTGGACTAAGAAATACTGGAGAAAGAGTTTTGAAATTTGAACTCAACAGTAAAAAAAAATACATCCCTCCCTTCAGTGTTCCTTCAAAAGCTCCACCCCCCAAATTCATGGATGCGCTTTGCCTACACCAACACAATCCAGAGCGTCTATACGCCATGGAAGTGAATACTCTTCTTCATAGCTAAATTAAAACAAACCTTATAACATAAAATGTTAAACAAACAACATGTTCACAAACACAGCATCCAAATACAATGGAGTTAGTTAGATTGTTTTAGAAAACTAGAGTGACAAAGGAGAGGACGGCTTATAGCTAAGCTAACAATGAAGGTAACCTTATCTGGCATAGCATTTAGAATTATATATTCAACCAAATAAATCCACTGTGCTTGCAAACCTGCGTTTTTAGGTCTTTGTGCCCATAAAAACCTTTGCGTGTTGTACAGACAAATAACATGATATAGAGCGAAAAAAGAGACAGCAGATTGCGCTACAGTTGCTGCAAAGCTAAAATGAAGAGAGGGTGACCCTGTTTCCAATAGCCAGCACAAGAGCTGCAGGAAGTGATATTCAAAACTCTCCTGCTGGTATAGCTCACGTCACACCAACAACACATCTTGGCAATCTAGAAAGGTGCCAGATTGACTGTCTCGCTCCCACTGCCCCCTTTCCTCCATCTCCCCTGTTCTCTTCTTCTTTCCCTTGTACTGTGTACGAGCACGAACGCCTCCTGTTGCTGATTGGCTTGAATAGTGTTGTGTGTCTCGGTCCGAGCCACTTTGTTTATTTCCCATTTACACAGCCAGGGCTGTGGAGCAACACTGGATTTATTTTGAGCACACACACAGAGCAGACAGCTAGTGGACCATGAGGAGATATTCACTGAATTTGACAAAACGTGTATTGAATTAAAATCGCTAACTCCACCTTTAAACAGAAAAATTAGGAAGCGTGTGTTTTGGCATGCTTGTCATTTACAATGTGCCACAAAACAGACAGGCACTCTTTTAATTATGGCTCTCTCTCTCTCTCTCCCTGCTGGTGCATTTTACAGTCAGAATTAGTGAAGCGTCAAGCACAGACTATGTCTGTTTTCTCCTTTCCAACATCCTTTAGGTTTTACTTTGAACAACTTTTTCTCACACTGAAGGCTCTACACAGTGCTGACTGAAGGATCAAAGGACCTACTGTGTGTACCTAAATATAAAGAAGCACTGGTCAATCAAAACTGAGCTGGCTTTTGAAAATAAAGGGATGATGCTTAATCATGCTGCAGCTGATATTTGTGCATTTCTGTCAGGCTGTCTGACTGCCTTACCCACTGGATTAGGTACTTGACTGAAAACCAGCCCTGGCCCATTTACCCTTGTATCCTAGCAGCCAATTGCATTTCATCTCATTGTAAATGGGTACAAGAGTATCTTGCTCTGCTGTATTATGCATTATACTTTAATGCTTTAAGCCTGAGCACTGAAATGTGCACCCCATAAACTTAACAAGCAGCCCTGTTTTCAAATGATTTGGCTCTCTTTGTAGCTTTATATTACAGTAGCAAATGATTTGTTGTTGTTTTGTTCTGCTCAGAGTGGTGAAAAGATGATGGAGGCTGACAACAGCGTCTTTTGATATTTGCATGTAGCCAAATTTTTTCTTTGGTTCATTAGCAATGTTGTTCATGTATGTCAAGATTCAGCCCTGGGTCGGCAATGAATTTGTGTATTTACCCAGTTGAGCAAGCACATTTCATTACCCATAGTTGCTTCGTTGCTGGTTTGATGATTCCCCCCCATTCCCCACCCCTCGGTCGACTCCAGATCAGTAAAATCACTCGAGGAGTCCTCAGCTGTCACAGCACTTTGACGGTCTCCTCTACCCTGTCTCTCAGATCTGACTGGATGTTCTGCAACAAGTTTGTGTGACCAGATTGGCATTCAGCCCCTATCCAGAGCAGTTAGTCTCTATTGTTAGCACGTCACACATTAGCATCCGACTTATTATCATACCCAAAGGTGGTACCATGGATCAAAGGCAAGGATGTACTGTTTAATATTTCTGCCTCATTACAGTATAAGGGCTTTTGATTACTGGCCTTTGTGTGCCTCTGTCAATTTGAGACAGTGATGTCCTTTGCTGTTCAGCAGGAAGTGCATTATTAATAGCAGCAGATTTTTGCTCCTGTATTAGGGAAGCACTCTGAGGTGCAACACACCCAGTTTCAGTCAGTACAGGCCCTGTAATTGGTCTTCATATATCACCTGCTTGGCTCTATGTCACATATTCTCCCTTTGGGAAAACTATTGCACCTATTAAACCTATTTCATTGTCTATATTAATCTCAAGTTTCCAATGTAATGATCCTGTGTTTCACGTTTGACACTTTTGAGTCACTGTAATGGCTATGTTGTCGACTCATCCTTTTGTTATTAATGAACCAAATGTCACCAAATGTCATTGTTGTCAGCGTTTGTAGGCCTTAAATAGTGTCTCACTTTCACTTGAAGGAGACACATCACTTCAATTTACCAGTGTAAAAAGAGTTTGCACACTTGCTTCTCAGTCACTTTGTATCTAAACTAAAGAACAATTTGAATAATTTCAGGAGTAGGAAAAGTGTTACGTTAGTAAAACACAAAAATCTATGCTTAATATATTCAGCTTGCCACCCCATACCCTTTACACAAGAAGCACTGACTAATTTCAAGTGAATCTAGGCCTCTACTTAACGGATCACAACATGCTGTCAGTGAGCAGGAAGAGTACAATCTAACCCCCTTGTCAGTATTATGCATATGAGCCTATTATCTGCATATTCGCAGCTCTGTGAGGACACATGTACAGTACCTGCTCAGGAGCATCCCTCTGCTCTTCTGAGAGAGCCAGTGCCAACACTCCAGGGTGCCTGTATCTTGGTCCTATACGCTTGAGTAATTAGAGGAAGAGGCTCGGGCTAGCATGAAGGTTGTTATTGTTTACCGTGGTTGAATAAATAGTGTGATGAGATGGGCTGGCTGACTGATGGTGCAAGAACCCCGGTGTCAATGCATCGATTCACTCACAAGCTCAAGCCAATGAAGCAGACAGCTCTGAGGTCTTCCCCTCCCCCAACCCACAGCAATACATTACTAATCAGCTACGACGAAGCTGCAAATATTGCCTCTCTCTCTTTTTTTCCCACCACATGGTAAAATGATATGACGTTGATTTGTACATGTGCCATGTCAGCTGCAGAGAAAAAAAAAACATCCACCTGTTCAATCATCCAGTAGCTATTACCGTATTGACAGCAAGAGCTTCAGGACTTCTGTTAAAGCCTAGAGTAATTATCTGATAGAGTGCACTCTAGAAACTTTGGCTTCAGAAGGAAAAAGGTCAAGGATGTATGGAACACTGCCACCCAGCAAGATACCAAGGAGACTCCTCCACCCCACACCCCCTCCACGCACTCGTCTAGGCCTCAGTGATCTGAAAATCCTGCAAAGAAATTGTTTTCACACTAGAGAAATCAACAACTTTTCAACTAATCTGTACTGACAGTGATTAGTTTGTCCACTTCCATCCAAAGTCTTTTAAAGCAACAGTTCTGCACTTCAAATTGTGAATTATGAAATATTGTTCAAATCGGATAAAAATATATCTGTGAAAAAATAATTGCCTCTTATTACTTCATTATTCAACCATTTTAAGATCAGCTATCAGAAACAAATACCTCGGTTTCACCTGGCAGATTGAAGCGGGAAGCTGGTTCTTATCAAATAGCATAAGAAAATACAGAGCTACTCCATGGAGGAGCTACTGAAAGTATAACTACAGCATAGATGACATGCTGTGTGCGAGATCCACATGCTATTATTAGCAGCAAATAATGAAATTGCAAGTACTTAAGGATCTGCCATAATGAGGGACATGACAAGAGCTAAAGCAGAGCGATGGCATCAGTTGCCAATTAAAATTTTATTTAATTGGCAGCCATCACTGTCCACTCATGTCGAGCCATTCACCTAATCTGACTGACAGAAAACATCTGAGCGCACAGCAGTTGTGTGATAAAGTGTAGATGCTAGGAGCTAGTCTCTTCACCTCTACCATGACGTCTGTATTGAGAATACCGAGCTAGCTTCTTCTTACCCATAGTTGGTAGTGTGTGGCGTAGTTCCATAGAGAGGGATATCGTTCCGGAAAAAAACAAGTTACATTATGAAAGAGGATGTGTTCGGGGCATGGAGTGGGAATGAAAGAGGTGCCATTCTACCTTTTACAAGTCAGTGTACAATCAAAGTGATTTTGAAGCTGTTATTTTAAAGTAAAATGGTTGCATAATGTTGCTTTAACTGTCAATTGTTCACCCAGAGTTAGGTAGAACTTTGTAACCTTGGTGTTTAATTTATGTACAATTTTAAAAAGGCAAATATTTTAGGAAAAAATGCACTGAGCAAGTAAAGCAGTTCTTTGCATATCAAATTTAGAATTTATTACACCTACCCACTGCTAGTGAATCTATGCTCTCTCACCATACATTCAATGATGCCTGTTTTCATTTTAGTGTGCGTTTCTAGCAGGGGCCAATCTATACTGGCAAAAGTCTCATTGAAAAATGACTTGATTGAGCTGTCTACCAGATGTTCAAATCATTAAGTTTGTTCAATGTTAATGAAGTACTTTGCTACCTTAATGCTGAAACATATTGAACCAACAAACCGACAAATGCCAAACATGTTACTCAACACAAACATAACAAAGTGAAATATTTCAAATGACTTGAAAAAATGAAAAGCTGTTTTCCATTACTTATAATCAGTTGACAAAATAAATCTGAAATTAGTTATTTTGATCTAATTAATTATCTTATTATTATTCTAGCGCATATTTTACTCAATATCTCCAGTTTCTCTAGTTGCTTATATGATAATGACAATGTCACAACAGAAACGCAGGCAGGAGGACCCACATTAAGACAGGCACAGGTAAGGCAAACAGGCCAGCAGGTTACAGGTAAGGTGGCAAAATGAAAATCCACATCACGAACAGCACAAAGGACAACACGACATACGATGAGGCGGGGGGCAGGTGGAACAGGTTGATTTAAACACAGGCTGGATAATTGGGAAACTGGGAACAGTGGGTGGGGAAGGTCAGGTGACTGGGACAGGAGGGAAAGTCTGAGGGCATCTAGTGGCCGGCTGACGAACGACAGATGAGAAGAGTTCCATGTCAGTCCAGGGGCCCAAGGGGGTGACACTGTGACTGACAGGGACAGAGGGGCCGACTGGGCAATGTCAACAGGGATCATGACAGATAATGGTTGGTCTAAAATACTTGAGTGGTACAGTATATAATTAAAAACGCTTATTGAACATTGTCTTTACTCCTTCTATTTTTATACAGTGGTATGTGTCAAATCATTCTAATTTACATCATGCCTAATACCACTTGAAATACTCAAAAAGATGTAAAGGATTGCCTGTCTTGGCTTACTATTTCATCATGTAAAATACCTAAGCCATCTCTGGCTTCAATTCATGTTATACTAAATCACTAAAAGTATCAGATGAAATGATTTTGAGATTTTTTTCCCCAGCATCTGTTAACAGCTGCTTTTAATGACACAGCCGGTTTTTCATTAGGATACAATATTGTCTGCCTACAAAAACTATTCAACACATGCCCTATTACTCTAATGGTGAAATGCGGGTGACAATTTGCAAAAAATTGTAAATAGGATTAATCTAACAGCATTCACACAGCATAATTCTCTTTCACATACACACACATACAAACAAAGCACTGCACACCTCTTGTTTAAACAGATGAGAAGCCCAACTTTCAGCAGTGTGTAGCATAAAATGAGGCAGATTCCCTCTGATGTTCTTATCACCTCATCCCGCTCCTCTCCAGGGTCCACTAATGCCTCCCCGTTCTCGCTGATGTTTGACAGAGCCAATGTAGTCTGGAATGAGATGAGCGCTTGGCCCAGATATGACAGAGAAACAGACAACACAGAGGTCCTCTGCCCAGTAGGGATGAGAATAATTACTGACAATATTATCTCCAGCTGTGGGCTGCTTGGGCTTCTGTACTTTTTTTTTTTTCCCACACTTTGCCTCGGAGCCTTAAGGTCTGCTGGGATTTCCCTCTGTTGTACCTCCGTTAGTTTTTCAATTTATTGCACAGTTGCTCTCATACAAATACTATGCATATTCTGCATGATACATTATACATACTTAGATGTGAAGGTGGTACACAGGAATATGCAATGTCACACTGTTTTTATCCTTCTGGTAAAAATTCCCTCACCACTCTGCTGTAAAAAATGCATGTTGTCATGCTGAAAATGATTTTGAGGTCTGCAAATTGAATGCACAGGAATTCTGTTAATCATTGTCTGTTGCATTTTAACCTCAGGGAAATTATTTCTCAACCACGTGAAAATGACCGAGTTTTGTTTTCATTGTTAAAGAAATGTGAAGATGCTCATCAATTATAAGCACTCGAGGAATTAAATGTTCTTCACCTTGTTAAAACAAAATACACCTGGCACAGGAAGGAGAGTAAAATAATGAAAAACAATCCCAGTGCCACAATTTTTATTTGAGGGTAAGTTTGAGAGAGCTAATGGTCCAGAAAGATGATAAATGCATTTCTATCCTGGCTTTTCCACTTTTACTGAGCTGTTTATGATGATTAGGTGCTCCCTGCAGAGCTAATGTCAGTCACACAGGTAAACAACAAAGCATGATCAGCTCATTACAGTGACACAGTAAGCACTGGATAGCAATGCTGATAGCAAAGGCGCGGTTTCCTTCCTTCCACTCAGTATACCTGTGCCATATAATATTGCTGGCACAGATCCATGCACCTAAAAAACGGTGCAGTGTGCCTATGGAGAACTGCTTTGCATTGCTGAATTCACAACATCCTCTTCAATGTACGAGTACAGTTGGGTTTTGAGGTCAAAACAGAGGGAGCCGTGTTCAAAATAGCTGTTGCAAAGTGCAAAATGAAGCACATGCTTTATTGATTTTGCCCCTCGCTCAGACAGAACATAACAGCATTAGACGAGATGTTAATAAAGACTGAAGCTTTAATGAGATGACACCTACACTGTTGAGCACCTGCTGGATGATGTATTCAACTGTAGTTTCCACAGACTGATTCTGTCCACTTCTGCACAAAGTACAGTCACTTTAAATGAATGATTAACTTAGTGTAGAGAGATATAAAGTTACTGTTTTGGATACTTTTCTAAGACTTCAAGATAGACTAAGTCAAACTGGAAAAATATTGACTTGCATCAGTCCAAATTGATCAGGGCCTTAGAGAAGATTATCAAAAGCATTTGAGAGAGAAAGAGAGAGACACCATTGATTCTTGGGGTTGGTTACTTAGCTTTTGCACTGAAATCTCATTAAGGATGAAGAGCCGTGCAACAGTTGGCTTTGAGCAGTGTTTACCATCTTCCACATAGACGTTTTTTTTAATTACGAGAGCTGCCTAGCTGCCAGAATCGATAGTTACCAATCTCAAACCAATGGGTGGGGAGAGGAAACCCACTTCAGCTTAGAAGTGGAAAAATGAAACAGATGGACTTGAGCTCTTTGCACTGCAGCCCAAGTTGACAGCAGTGTCCTTCAAAGCTTCGTTTTTGCCTCTCATGGCCTTGGAAAAAAAAAAAAAAAAAGACTGGCAAAACAGACAGAAATGGCTATGATTTGGAAGGCTGGTCAGTTATGCTTGTTATTTTTTCCCCTCACCGATAAAATCATCATTAGCTCAAGGTCGATCCACTTGCACTTCCTCTTGCTTTTTCACTTTCTTCACAGACTTTTATTTTTTATTTTTACAAAAGGTGCCTCTATGTGTGATAAGAGAAAAGCTTTCCTCCTGAAAGAGACCTTGCAAACATGATTAGATGATGATTTTATTCTCTGTCAAATCTCCATCTGCACTCCGTTAATGCAACATTCATAAAATGCCCTCATCAAGACACCCTGACAGTGTCACTGTGGAAATTGAAGACATTTGCATTTTAGCAGTAAAATCCACCAACATGAATGTACATGTATTTGGTCACTTTCCGTTGCTACAGGAACAGATTATTTCAAAAAATGTTTGTACTCCGTGTCACACAGATCAAACCAACTGCAGAGTCTATTACTATAAAAAGTTTCTACATGGTACCTTTTAAATTAGCAACACCCTGTCATAAGTAATCAGTTTAAATAAAAAATGTTCCTCTCTTAATCTCTTCTATTTTTAAGGTGGATATATCATTTTGGAACAGGAACACTCCATATGTCTTCTACTAAGTCCAATTTAATCAAAATGTAAAACAACATTAATGATTAATTAAAGATAGAATTCATCTCTCATAATTAACATCTCCCTTCTGTTTGAGGACTGCAACCACACAGCGAACAGGACGTGGCTGAGGAAAATCAGGATTTAATGAGAGCGATGCTGCTGAAGAAAAAAGAGAGTGAGACCTGGTGAGAAAATATTAATTTTTCATTGAATAGACTGAAGAGTTTATACAGCCTCTGAATTTGACTGTGGGCAACAGGGCAGTAAAACAGTTCTGAGACCTATCAAAATATTTGACAGTGCTTGAAACATATTAAAATAAAAAATATCAAAAACACATTAATGTTGGAGATGAGGTTACTGTATGCTCGGCTATGTTTGTGACACAGCCCATCTTCACAGGCTCATCAGAGCAGTGCTGAGAAAATGTCAACATTGATCAGCGCGATTTTACAGGCAGGGCATTAGCGGCTCATTACATATATATTGATAAGGGTTATAAGAGCTAAATTCAATTAGCCAATTCCTTAAAATAATGAAGCTCCCTGTTCCTTAACAGCACTTACATCCATCACTCAAGTTGATGCCAATAAATAATGCATTTTAATTAGCATGACTAACACTGGTTATTGCTTTGCATGTCAACTTAAATGAGGATGAAAACTGAATTAAAGTCGGGCCCGACGCATGGTCTCTATTTGCTGATATAGAAATTATTTTCAGATTCTGCAGGAGCGCAGAGAGCAGCAAATGTTATTATCTATGAAATGTTTTATAATGAGTTGCTTTTACTCAAATCATTTTGGCCACAGATAAGGTGAAGTCTCCCGCCCTAACCGCAACGTGGCATGCATTCATTGTCCATTCAGTCTGTTTTATAGGTAATGAAACCCATCCAATATTGCTGAGCACTGAGTGAGGGTGTAAGAGGGAGCAACATAAACAGTATCGACACATGGCGTACATGCTTTCTTGATGTCCTTGTCAAACTATCTGCTTTAAAAGCCAGCTGCTCTAATTAGCTATGGATTCCCCTATACATTGGCTTTCCCTCATTATATAGCATGATGTCATTTGTCCAGCCACCAGGACTGAGTGTTTGAGCAGCTGCTCTACACTGCGAAGTCAACCACTAAAGCAGGGTTCGTAGAGGCATCAGTAAACATAGCTGGAATTGCTGTCACAGTTTATGTACTTAAGGATTTTCCCCAATGTCCACTTTGGGTTAATACCTTCAGTGACAGATTATTGCCTGGGGGACCACCAGTTCATCAGACTGGAATGAAATAACCTGACTGGGAGATTGGAAAACTGGAATTTCTGACTGCTTGTGCTAAGATGCTCATCGTGCAGCAGCATAGGTTTTTTTCACCCTTGATAGACACTTGACCCTAATGACTTCTCGAAATCAAGAGTCATGGCACTGCTGCTAATATGCAATTATACTTGATATTTTTAATTGAGATTAAAATTATGTCTAAGTCACTATTACCAAGTAAATTAAAAAATTTAGTGTAAGTGTTCAAATGAAACCCATGGGCTTCTGTCTGCCTTTTACATGCAGTGATGAGACAATCTCCTTGAAATATCATCGTCCCACAGTAAAAGCATCTCTCCAGGGTCTGACCACTGTGTGTTGTTACTGGCTCGATTTCATCATATTTGGCATTTTGTGTTTGCTTTCTCCAGCCAGCATTGGTCATCTGCAGAAGCAGTTCATCCAATCTCAGCTGCATACGCTTTCTGACTTTGAGGCATGCACAGGCTTTTGTGCATTGATGGAGCTGCTGCTGTTTAGAACATGCCTGCTTTGAGGTTTCCCAGATTTATTCCCTTTATCCCCATTTGAGTCATGTATGGTGTTATTGCTTTGTGCTGCAGTTATTTGTCCTTTGGTACAAATGAAACATGAAGAACACTACATAATTTTTTTTCTCCATTACACTGACAAAAATAATAGGTCAGCAATGTTTATATTAGGCTGTTGCAACCTCTGAGTTTATAGTTTCATGTCAGAGTGTCCCAAGGCTCAGCGCAAGAATGCACTGGTCCAGTAGATTCAAAAGCACCTGCACAGACACCTGCAAAAGATCCCTTGTGTGAATGGAAGCATTTCACAGAAACCTAAATCAGCACACTTTGTGCTTGTTTCAGTAAACAAGATCTTCAGGGTGTGTGTTTTCGTCTGCAACCTAGTGGCCTATGTCACCTAGTGTTTCACACTCAAACTGCAAGGCTCAGAACCACTCAGCTCTTCTCCCTCTGAAGAATTCTAATCAATCAGGAAGCGCCCCTGGCCACCTCCACATGAGCTCTCTCATTCCCAGCCAGGACAAAAAAAAAAAAAGAAAAAAAAAAAAGACTTCAGTCAGTTGGGAATATAGATAGAGGAAATAGTGAAGCCTGTGGATAAAATGAGTCCCTGAAGTCAAATTTTGGTAGATGAAAGCCTGGGAACATTGGGGCAGAATCCAGCCCTTTCCCAAAGAACCTATTCGCAGTCAGGACTGAAATCAAGCACTGGGAAATTAGACCTTAGTTTCACACAATTTTCAACTGACTGGAAGGAGAGAAAAAAATAATGTACATTTGATTAGCCAAATACACCAGGGAGTAAACAAGCAGTATATCTGCTGCTTCAGTTTAATCTTTAAATGTTCTGTGGCAGTGAAATACATCATCAGACATTTAAAATTGGTTTTGCACATAAGGTATAATAAGGAAATTACGAGTGTCTCACTGGTGATCACAGAGTAGGTAATCATTAGAAAACAAAAACATAATCAATCCGAATGACGTTTTGCTTTTGCTCTGAGCGTGATGGTGAATAAGATGCTTTAAAATGTGGTTTCATGTAGGTCTTTGATGATGACATTCATGTTCTGTTCTTATTGTAATTTAATTAAACATGCTATTTTGCACTTGTGGATAGATGGTAACTGAATTTCATTGGCTGTGTTTGATAACGATAATCAAGTTGAATCTAATCTAATGAGATTGCAATTTAGGTGACAGTAAACTGGAAATTAAAAAGAAAATTAAAAAAATGGGGGAATTTTGCATGACTGGGATTCATAAATAAATTAGACTGGCAGTAAAAGCAAGAAGCACGCAAATCTGATTGGCCAGTGAGCCATATATAACTTTTTTCAGCTTGTAAAATATGCTCCACACTGACTAGGTTTCCCTGGTTGTTCAGCTCTATAAGAAATTAAAGAACCCCTGCTGACATTAGCCAACTCCCTCTGAGATGGCAATGAGGAGAGACACAGGAGAGGAAGCTAAGGTGGATTTCATCCCCGGGACAGAGGAGAAGCTAATCGCTCATGAGCTCTTTCCACAGGCACAGGTTCAGGACATTTTTGTGCTAAATAACCTTAATGTTACAGCTTTTAACCGACCTCTTTAATAGGACATGAGAATCATTCTGAGGTAGGGTCACTGTTATAATGATGAAAAGTACATCTTGAGTTCTTATAGAACATTCAGACATTCCCCTTCACAATACATTAAAATAAATCATTTCATTAATGTTAATTCTAAATTATGATATTCAGGCTGATTGCACCTTGGCATCATTCAGTCTCCAATGAGAGTCAAGATGAAGCTAATTGAATTTGTGTCACTTGTATTCTCAGAAGATGTTTGACAACATTTGGCAGAAGCCCTGTGCTGCTCTGATATCTAATTCTTTGTTTACTGCCTCAGGCACGATCCTAATTTTCCCTATTAATTCTATAGAGCAAAGCAAAGGATAACAAATGTATGGGAATCATGTGATATCTCTGCAAGCAGATGTGCTACTGTCTGTTGTTCAATTACATAGACACAGCAAGTCGGATTACTGCTACCTTTTAACTTGTCGGATTTAAATGTAGATTTCATTTTCTGCACATGAAGTAAATGGCCCGTGACGCTGCTTATCATGGCCCTAAGTGCATTTAGGGTTCAGCTGAGCGTGTTAACTGTATTCTTAGTCAAGCTAACTCACTCAGTCATTGACACAACATACCAATACCAACACAAAGCTGTGCATGAACACACACACACACACACACACACACACACACACACATACACTATTTCCCCTGTGACTGCTCGCCATCTCTATCTCTGTTTCTACATATGCAAGCATAACCAATCAGCAATATCTACAGCTGCTTATTGGGTAACATGAATACAGCTTGGGTCTTATTCTTGTAGTTTTGGCCATCATTCTTAACAGCAATAACAACAGTTTACTCACCAAATAAATTGTTGAAATCTGATGTGTTAACATGGTTTAAAAAAGAAAAAAAGTCTAATGGGGCAAGAAACCAGGCAGTCAAACTAAGCAGTCAAACAATATGAGTAATGTCAAACAAACCCCCAGTTTAGCCAAGCCCATCTGGAAGAAGATTAGGTGTTGTGGTTCCTCCTCCTTTTTAGATTTAATGCCAAATAAAGTAGTTTCAATCATCTGCTGTTGTTTTTAAGACCACTCTGATAATGATCTTTTTTTTTTGCCTCCGACTTTGTTGTAGTAATATCTCCATGTTCCAAGATCTCAGCTGTTACTTTGCTGTGTACAATATTGACCTAACTGATAGAAACCTTTGAAAATAACACACTGTAATTTTCCCTTAAGGTTCCCACAACCATAATACAAAGTATACTCAAGAATATTTTAAATATAATTAAGGTTAGTACGCAATGTACAATATCACACTATTTTACAAATAATTTAAGTTTGAGAAATTTGCTTTTGGTTCTGTTCAGGTACGAGTATTTCAGTTCCACCTGTTAAAATACACATATTCTAACCTCCAAGTAATGAACACTTCACAGCCATACATGTCATAAGCCCACTGATCACAACACTGATCACACCACTGAGCCACCACTGCAGAGTGCAGTATGAGTGTGCTTGAGTGCACTATGCTCAGTTTCATTGTGTTCCTCTCTATAATGAATGTGATTATTACTGTAGGTGTTATTTTTCTGCTAGTGTCAGATGTGTCATGAGTTCCTTTCTATATGAATGTTTTTTTGGGTGTTTTTCTGTGTCAGAATATCATTGATAGATGTTAGTTTGTATTAAAATGTGATCTGTGTGAATGTGAATTGTGAACTGTTGGGAGGTGGGCGGTTGGAGACGTAAGCAAGAACACATAAGCATGAGAGGAAAGCTGCTGACTATTGATTCTCCATGGAATCAGCAAAAATAGCAAGCTTTTTACATTACAGGAAGTCATTTGATGTATTGTTAACATTAATAATTTCGCGTAATGTAGACTTATGTAACAGAAAACCTGCCAGCACTTCTATGGCTGAAAAGAGAAGGAGGCATAGATTCAAATGGATGAAAATGAAAGAAGAAGTAGAAAGCATTTTAGGGCACAAGCAGCCAGTTGTGGTGTAATTAAGTCAGCTTGGCATCTCTTTCTCGGTCCTAGAAAAAGTGGCACTGAGTGCCAGGCCTCCACTGAGCCTGCTGAGCGGATGCTAATAGAGATGCCAGCGGGCTCTGTGATATAGTTGTTGGATATCAGTTTTGCATAGTCACATGTTGGTTTTGAGAACTAAGTTTGTAGTAACTTATTTTACATATTAATCATACCACGCAGAATTTACATAATACTGCCAGTGAAATTCTGTTTCGGCATCAATTGATATGACATCACAAATAACCCCCCATTATTATTTTCATAATTGTCATGTTTATCATCATTAGCAAAATCTGTCAATTGCCCTGATGAAATATGTAAATACATTGTGGTTGGGAAACGTCAAAGGATCAAATCAGAATCATGTGGTTCACTCATTGATATTCATCTTGAACCCGTGGGTTTCAGAACAGTTTAACCCAGTCCAGCCCTGTAAATGATTGATGTTTCTTAAAGTCCAAACATTAATCTTTCACAGCAATATACTCCAACAGGACGTCTCCGTGAGAAATCTTAATTTTCAATTCATAAATTTCCATAGGCATTAATTTGCTGCCATTGCAGAATAATACTGCTGCCAAAATGCTTAGGATTATTAGTTGGATGACGTCAGGGAGAGAGAGTAAGATTGGTGTGTTTTAAGATGTATGGAGGTAAACACCCTCATAAAACTATAAAATAGCATTTCACAATATTGACCTAAATAAAAGACTTGCAGTGCTAAACAATGTTCAGGCACATTTTAGCCGGCAGTAATCAATTATTTTCAAAGCAGGAGCAGTGCATGTGAAACATCAATATCAAAAAGTCTGAGAGAAAAATTGGTTATAGTCATTTCACCATCCAAAGCAAAGCCCTGCAAATCAAAGCCTGTTTACAATCATGAGCACTACACTGAAGTCTATCCATGTAGCCACGGCTGCTGAAACGCTGAAGTCAGTATCACACATCAATAAATTCACAACGCTACATCATTTGTCATCCCTAGTCCCCAACCCACATGTGCGCTCAGCAGCACCGTGGACACACTCTTCATATAAATGGCCCTGTGGCATTATTCACCACGGAGAAACAAAATTAGTTTAAGTACTGGGTGTGCATCAGAGATTCATGACGAGCCTATTTGTTAAAGAAAGACTTTATGGTTTTAATGGTGCATAAAAGACTTTACATCATCACAGAACACTAAATATGCATCGTCACCATTTAAACCTGTGTAAAAGTAAATGGAAATCTTTTTTCTGGCTTACGTTTTGTGTTAAGAGAATATTTTCTTTAAGGCAGAATCTTCCTCTGCTATTGTGAAGCTGCTTGCAGAGTGGTCTAGCTGCTGTCATGTTTGAATATTAGTGAGTTCAGACACCAGAGTGGCACACAACAGCAGTTGTCTCCACAATGGATGTGAACAGCGATAGGAATTCACTTTAATTTCCCCGTACATCCTGACTGTCCACTATTCTGGCAGCTCGTCTTGTCGTCTTTGCTCTGTCGTTTGCCTTTGATCACAGTGTCAATATCTATACTGAGTACATTCCCTGAGTGACATTTACACTAAGAAATTCATTCAGAAAGCTATTAATGCTTGATCATAAGGGACTCATGCCTCTAATTTCTATGTACATTTCCTGAATATCCCTTAGATAGTCTCCAAATTTTAATTCTATTGGCTTATTGTCGATGAGCGCAAGTGCCTGGACCAGGACACAATGCAAATTAAAATTCTCAGTCTCTGCTCAGGGTGAGACACGGAACAGACTCGAGGATATTCAACACCATGATTGAAATGACAGATGCTGAGAGGGAGCCACCCACCATGTAATTACTTGCACATTGTTATTCCCCATTTATTCTCCCAGAATATATGTTAAAGGCATATTAAACACTGACACGTATGCAGTAAAATTACACACTGCGGGAGCCAGCTCGGTGACACTCAACCCTCCCGTAAAACGTGCAAATACATGCGCATAAACACACACAGACACACAAGACATGTTATGTCTTATTCAACCTGAAACCTGTGGGTATCGCAACATTATTTACCAGTCACACAGCACCTGCTCAGGTTACTTATTTATTATCAATCTGGTGCAGGCTTGAGCGTCATATACACATATGACACACAATGACACCCTCTCACACAAGCTAATTCATGCCGCTTTATTCCATTAACTACAAATTATTATCCATAAACAGGTTCTCACATCTATATAGAAAGAATTGAGAATTAATTGAAATTGGAATGAAGTAGATTGATCAAAAAACACACATTCATAATAAAGCAGCTACAGCAAATGCTCATCTCATATCCGCATTTTAGGAATATATATACATCCAAGACACTATAATGGCATTGCTCCTTATTGCAGAAATTCAGATTAGGTGTAAACAATACTTAGGATGTTTCAGACATTTTAAACTACATTCCAAAACTCTAATTGCTATTATTCTTAGTGTTGTCAGTAATCGTATGCATTCTGCAGAATAAAACACAGAACAGTGCCTGTAATAATAAAAGATGAAGCTAAAGAGTGCACCAACATCCAGGTTCCATGAGACAGATAGACATAAATTGTTATTCTAGTGTTTGTAGAGGCATAAATGAAAAAAAAAAAAAAAAAGAAAATAAACAAGAGAGAAAAACAAGTACCTCTCAAAAGCATTAAAGTGTTTTCACACTGCTAAAATAATGGTTGATCTCCTAGATATGACGGCAATTTTCAGATTTAATTATTCATGTAGACAGAGACATGAGTTGTGGCCTTTTTTCACAGCTAATAGGTAGGTTTACCCAATCATTAGTGACTTTGGCAACTTCAGAAAGAAACTATTTTCAATCTTGCTTCAAGTGATGACCATCCATCCACTTTTTTGCTCATCTGTCATACAGCTGGAGAATGAGAGAGAGAAGGATAGCAGGCGCTGGGGAAATGGCCAATATTTCTCCTCCTGACACTCTCCTTTTAAAGCGATTTCACTGAATCTCTTAATCAAAGCCCTCGGTGCAGGAGAGGATATTTAGGATGGATGTTTTGCACTTAAACTAAATGAATCGCATCTTTTGTCATTAGTGAGACCTCCTTTGTTCTCCTCCCCCTATCGACAGAGTTGATAGAGAACCCTGTAGGAACGTGAGAGAAATGTCCTCTGTCATGTAAAGCCATTCGAGTGGGAAGGACGTACAGTGGCCCTTTAGTGAATGACATATTCCAGTGTCTCGTAGACAATGTCAGCTAATGATGAACAATCCTGCAACTGTCAAACTGCACTTGTATCCTGTTCTCTTTCCCCGATTGCATTCGGGTTGAGTGTTATTGTTGGCAATGAAAACAGCCTGGCATAATGGTAGCTAATGGGCCTTTAATGGAGAGTGTCATGGAATAATCAATCTGAGAGCGGGAGCAGATGAACAGAAAACCCATCTCTAATGAATTTCTACAACAATAAGACAAAATATTGTTCTTACAGTAACTTGTGAGATTCATTGGCAATTTAAGTCAACACAGACAATAATGGAAGGCCATGGGGGTTTGGATTTAATCTGTAAAAAGCTGCCGCCTTTGTAATAAAAATAATGATTAAATAAATTGGAGTTCTGTTTGTTTTCTCGGCAGCAGGCTCAGATCTGGGTACAATATGAAGCTAATAGACTTAGAGCCGAGAGTCGACATTACAGCACACGTCCCCGCTCTGCTTCAGCCTTAGTCACAGAACATTCATGCCCAATATTCTGATTTGTTGAGCGAGCACAGAAACTGAAAGTCTGAAAGAATGATGATGATGGAGGCTGTGTGATGTTGTTGTTGCGTTTGTGCCTGCATGTTCAGAGTGTTTTTCACCTGCTACTCCGCAAGTCCATGTGTTCCTGCAATAGGTCTGAGTCATTCATAGATGTCACCCTATCTTGCATCCTCACCAGATATTCAGCAGGACCAGTGGACCAAGAAGGAGTGGGGGATGGGGGGGGGTTTTAGGGCCAAAGGCATACTTGATGTGAAAAGACATCTGTTTATTTCCAAAAACATTTTCTACTGTGCTGACAAACACGAAGCGACATTGCTGCCACACCACAGCTAACTCCAAATGCTGCTACTTGCTCTGTCCAAATACTGAGATTCATGCAGGAAGGGTTCCAGCGTGGTGCCAACAGCTTGCAGACTTCAAAGTCTAACTTTCTTCGGAATTTGATCGGGCATTATTTTTTATCACAAGCTTTGTTTCCTTTACAGCCGTCTTCCCTCTAGATATTAAATTACTTCATTGTATTCCCCTTTACCAATAATAACTCTTGGACCCTCTATTGGCAGATAATAAGCAGGACCTCCACAGTGTGCAATTGATTCTGGTCTACCCGAAGGACCCTGCCATAAGCAGCCATGATGAACACAGCAAAATTATTTAGAGTAGTGCAGATGAGCCTCTAGAAGATTTTCTATTTGTTGCAGGTTTGACTCCCTCGAGCACAACAATCAATAGTGCCGTGTTGCAGATGCAGAGAGAAAGGACTGTCTGGCCAGATTTGTTTTCAGGCTGTGCCATCGCTCTGATATCAACTGCAGACTTTGGAGATTTCTGCCTTTTTCAATGAAGACGACGAACAATGTTTTGGTAAATGTTGAGGGAGGATTCGTTTGCTTCCTTCCACTCTTGTAAAGATAATGCTTGAAACGCATAAAGCAGAAAGACATTGCATTGTGCATGAGAGACTTTACCGTCAGGATATGCAATTTTATAGAGAGCCTTTCAGGATTTGTATTCATCTGTGCTTTTGTTGAGCAAGATGTATTACCCTGGTGGGTTGAGGGATGGAGGAGATGTTTTGGGATCAGCTCATTTCACGTTTGATGAGAACGATATAAATAGGTCACAGTGTTGTAACATGCACAGTGGTTAAATAGAAAGAGAGATGGAAATATCTGTGGCCATATTCTGTTAAGTGGATCATCTTATTTTTGGCTGTATCTGTCGCTTCATCTAATTTACCTTGTTTTCATGTCTGATCACTGTGGTAACAGTAGAATTTACTTCCACAAATGTCACTGACACAGAGGTGACCTGCGTTGTGTTTCACTGGCAAGAGCCTGAACACACCGACACTAACAGCTTAACAGCTACCAAAACAAGGAAACCTAATTCATGACCAGCTTTTAAATTACTAATGAGACCTGAGGGTTTAAATAAGAGAGAGAACTTCATGGAATTTTATTAGCTATAATATGGTTATTTTAAAGTACATTTTACCATAATTGGAACCTTTTTTTAATGTTTAATGATGAAAAGGTCCTTATTAAACATCAAAAAAAGGTAAAATATAAAGTCATCACTCTTACTGATGATTTTCATCTTCACATGGGAATGACATTTGAGAATCGAGGAAAAGGTGAGAGATAAATGCTGAATGAAAATCATTTTGATATTTTGTTCTTTTCTGTCTGCTACAGTACAGCACAGGCTCAAGCTCCTTCCTCCATGTCTTCCAAATCACTGAATTCAGTATTTCTATCAGAGAGATGCTTTGGATGAGCAGTTATGAGCAGGTGCCAAGCTCAAAAAAAAAAAAAAAAAAAAAACTTTCTCCCTCATAAAATTTGCTAAATGTATGTCAGAGGGAATATTTTTTAATCAATATTCACTTGTCTAACTCTCTTCTGCCTGCCCTCTCGGTTTTCAGACTATGGATCTGTCTCACTGTTATACACTATGTATTACATTCTGCATCGAATTCTTCCTCCACAACCACACCCTTCATCACCACCGAGCACTTCTGCAGAGCACAGATCAATTACAAGCCGGCCTGCCAAGCGATCAAGTCTATAATAACACAGTCTCTCCATCTTGTTCCGCTGCAGTAAATTACCTGGGCCGCAGGACAAGACTCATCTTTCCCTCTCTCAACCCTTGAGGGATCTTTATTAATGCTCAGGCTTTACATCAAATACAGTCAGGTGGCCTGGTAATGAGATCACAAGCCAAGCCTGTCCTGATTTAAATGCTAAATACAGGTCAAAGCCAACCAACGACCTAAACATACTCCACCGGCTGGGTGTAATGATAATCCAGGACCTGATGTCGCAGGGAAAAAAAGGCAGAGAGAGGAATTGAGGGCGTATGTGTGGGAGTGTGTGTTTGTGTTAGTGGAAAAGGGACACATGATGGGTAACACAGGGATGAGAGGATGACAGAGCAGAGACACAGAGATAGAGAAATTAAAAATCTGAATATAAATGTCAGTCCAGCTGTGTTTTTCAAAGGAGATGTCTGTGTGGAAAACATTGCAGTTATAAAATGATTTTCTGCCCCCAAACCACCTTTACTCGTCTTTTGTCTGGCAGACAGAAGCCAGGCAGATTCTTCCTACTTGTTCTCCCTCACCCTCACCCAAACGCACCAATTACTCAGGCCCTGGGCTAAATGTGAGCTGTCTAAAAGTTGAAAGAGGGGAAAAAAAGTAACAGATGAATAAGAAAACAACAAACTTGTGGTAATTAAACATCAAGGCTGTGGAAAAAGGAAGTGCTAATCCTCCCAACTCAGCTGATTCCACCATTCCAAAAGCATTTACACTTTCATTAAAGTGTGCAGCCAAGCAGAACAAAATCATTTAGAAGGCCCCGCATAAACACCAGAAGTGAACCTGTGGCTGTCTATGCGGCATAGTTCAGAATACAATAATTAGGACTAGCTGAGGCCAAGACAAGTTGTTCAGAGAGAGAAACTTCAGAGAAAAAAAAAAAAGCATACTTAGATAGTGTTGCGGCATACAGGCAACTGGTAGCCCACTTTTGTACAATGAGACGTCTTTTAAACAACGTTTTATTTTCAGGCCAATTTCAGCACATCACAAATAAAAATCCCTGAAGCCGAGTTTCTGGAGAGAGGTTAACATTGAGTTTATTCGTGATTAGATTTGGCTTGTAAAGTGAATCTCCAAATGCAATGTTTATTTTGACCCACAGGGGTAAAACCAACTATTTCTCTATTAATGAATGAATTATTTAGTTCAATAAGTGACCTGTTTTTATTTTTCACATCAGGCGAGTGCCTCACATCTGTAACAGCCCTGTTTACTTGTTACTTCCCACATCACTCCATTAAATAAGCATACAGTTGAAAAAGCTGATTCATATGTTAAGTGTGAACCTCTCAATTCTCTTTCAATTCAAAAATAAAGAACAATTCACAGGCAGTATCTGCTTGTTACTGCAATTTAATACAGAATAGAACAGAACATTTACATCACCCAACTACTACCACTGTTTATTTCTTTCAGAGGAAACAGCAGTTGACAAAACAATCTCACCTCAAGGTCCATTTAGTAGCTGTTCTGGAACTTTTATTCATTGCACACGATCTTATTCATCAGCAGATGGAGTTTGGTAGTTGTTCTGGATTTGTAAATGTAAATTTTTTTGCACTTTGAGGACTTCTCATTCAACAGTTAACTTGGAATCTTTATGATCTTTAAGATGTTACTTTGTCTTGATGAGGAGCATATGACATGATGGAAAGCTCCAGAACAGCTACAGGCAGGCAGACCTTTAGGGGAGAACGTTTTGTCAATTGCTGTAACGGAGTACAAGTATGAATTTTAGAGCTCTACTTTTAAGGCAAGACATACAAGAAGCTTTTAAAGTGCTAAAAAAAAAAAAAAAAAATGGAAATTTCAACACTTCATTCTATATAACAACTGGCAAACTATCTGCTGGTGACGATCATGCTGTATGATCAAAAGCTCCAGAACAGCTACTAATCAAGCCTAGAGGTGAGACTGTCTTGTCAAGACTTTTTTTCTGTTCTGGTTGTAGTGTGTTTTATGAAGGAGTCTTAAGTCAAAACTGTGCAGTAAAGGGGAAACGAACAATTGCACAAAGTAATACATAAATAATAAATGTATTTCAGAGAGCATACCGTTTTAACATTTCCAAAGCAAATATAGAGGCAAAAAAGAAAAATGTAATGTATGGTGTAATGTAAAGCATTATAATGCTGATTTCACTTATTGTACAGTAAGAGAGTTTGGGAAGTACTAGAGAGTAGTTATAGTATAGTTAGTATGGTATAGTTAGAGTAGTTAAGAGTGTCAAAGCATTTACTGTATATCATGACTGCAGCATTCTGTGAAGCCACCGTATCCATTAATGAAATCATACATTTTTCAATGAGGCATGGCAAACTAACATATTAATGTCAGCCACAAAGAAAAGGCAGTCGTCTAGATGAGGAGATTTTTTTTTTCTTTACAGTTCATTAAGTTTTAAAATAAGAAAATCAATGCATGGAATCCACAAAGTCCGCAGTGGTTTTGAGTAAATGCATTCAGTCAGTGGGCAGAAACATGAGTCAGTCTGAAGGCTCACGCTGCTACCACTCCCACCTGCTTCACTGCCATCGGCATTATGTATTTATTTTTTAATGATTGTGTTTTCAGGGGCTGAGTGTAGGAGAGCATGGGGAGTGTATTGACAAAGAAGGTAAAGGGGAGTGAGAGATAAGGTGAAAGCATCAACCACAGACTTCAGATTGAGATTGAGTTCATAGCACATGTTTCTGTTCTGCTGTGATTGGTGCCATCAAAGCCAACACCATGTTGGTTGACTGGCATGATCTGTTTCTGCAAATTGCTGGGGCAAATTGACTTTCCTTTCAGTGCATATAGCACTATCATTTTCAGCATTCCTGCCAATGCCGGAAAATGGTGGCAAGAACTAGCAAAGATGTTGACACTGCAGCATAAAAATTTAGACACACTGTATGTTTAATTTCATATATACAGTTTCCTTCTCGGGGTTCAGTTTACTTCCGAGACTGTCAAAGACAACTCCAACTCGCTGGTGTAACAGACAGTAATAGTGAGTTGACAGCCACGCTGTGGGTGAAACACTGATCTTGCAGATAACACACTCTCTAAAACCAAAGGATATGTCCAGCTGCAGTCAAATCTGCAGTCTACTGTTTTAAAGTCAATTCCGTGAAGATGGATTGCAGTTAAAACAGTTATAATCTGTGACAGACAGCCCATTATTCAAACATCACTACTACAGCCATTTGACTGACTTGTATTGTGACTGAATTTTACACATCATCTGACTGATCAATTGTTCTACAGGAGCACTTAAAGGTATTTTCTTCCACAACAAAAGAAACATTGCACTTTTTTTTTCCAAAGGTCTTTCAGTGGGTACCCAAAGTGGAGGCAGCTTTAATGTGACGATAAGAAAATGTGAAGATTTTAAACTGAAAGTATATTTTCCTTGAATTCAAAATGTCCAAAGGCCATTGATAACAGTCATAACTGTGAGTCTGAAGAGACCAGTATAAGCAATATGTGAAAGTTTGTCTAGACTGTCACAGAGTAAAGGATATTGACATTCATGATATATTTTTACTTTTTACACAAAGTTTACTGGCAACTTGTGATAGATTCAGTCTCCTTAGAATTTTAAGGGTCGATCTCACTTTTTTGTTCAAGCAGAGTCATTCACATCAACCAAGTCTATGAATACCAATTAATGTCACTGTGGTGTTATTTTATGACAGAATGATTTTTGAGTGTGTAATCGCCATTTAACTTCCATGGATGTTGAAAACCTTTAAGCTCAATAACTCAAAACTATCCTGAAGGCAGATAGAATCATATAATTCTAAGCTCATGAATAAACCCAGCATGACACCTCCATTAGTCCTCATACGCCTGACAGCTGGTGCAAATTGATCCAGTAAACATGAAAATTGGAAATGGCTTAACTTGACCATTTTTAGAGGTAATAAAAGAGTTTGGGTTTAGCTGATGTGTATTGATGTGTGTGCTCAGTGCACCTTCCTCTTAAGATTCAATCATTATTTATAGCCAATATCAGCAGACGTGCAGGAGTCCACCTGATCTAGTAACATAAGTGCAGGAGAAGAAGTGACAATATATGCCAATTCATTTTCTCCATGTTCAAATGTGGCCTTTGCTTCCAGCCACTAATTAATACAGAGTATCCTTGCAGTTGAATGGTCTCATCCTTATCCTCAATGTGCAGGTACACAAACAATCAATGCTTGCCAAGTGCCTGTTCGCTTTTTAATTAGGCTTGCTTTCAAACATATTACATCTGAAATACACTGTGTTCCTCTCCGTGTCCGACAACCAGCATGTGGCTAGATTACACCCAACACTTACAGTGCTGCACATCCATCCACAGCACAAAGCAGGGGCTCAGAAGCTGATATCATCAGTGGGTGCGCACTGCCTCAAACTGCACAGTGTCCAGTCCTGTCCAGAAGGAGACAAATGACAGGTAAATACACCGAACGGGCTGTCACCGTACTGATCTGCTGCCCATTTTTCATTTCATAATAACAATGCAGGGGGACAGTCCTTTTTGTTGGGCCTACTGGTGCGTGAATGACTTGGGGAGGAAATAGGCCCAGTAATTATTCTTTCCTCCACTTGTCCCTCCTGTCGCGTCCCACCATCGCTCACACACTGGAGATACAGGCTATTGAATCCTGATGAAATCCCAGCAAAAACAATAGCTAGCATACTGGTCGTGCAGTCATCTCCGTGCTCAAGGGATTGTTCCTGGTTGAACACTGGAACTGACACTGAGGGATTGGCAATTATTGGAATTTCAATCACACAGTCAATACAGTATGTGGCAAGCTGTATGAAGAGACCAATATGTAAAAACAAGTCTATTAAACGCTGCTTTCATATGCACATCTAGCTGATGGAAGTGATAGCAGACAATCAGGTAAGCAAGGTATTATGCAGTGAATCTTTTCCTGAGCTATGGCAGTGTCACTTTGTCAGACAGAGTAAGCATGTGAAAATCTAGAGCACTAAATTCAATGTCAAAACATGACAAAGAGATGGGCTGACCTTGGACTGAATGCAAACGCCCTATAGCATAAATGCATGTCCAGATATACTTAACACAAGTGAGTCACAGCACAGAGATGAGGGAATTATGAAAAGCAGCAACACTGACCTTTACTATGCTAATAGAAATGTGCAGCAATGCCCTACAAGAGACAAGAGGATGGTTGTGTTTTATTTACATTTAGCTGTGTTTTCTTGGTCCAGCTGAAACTAGAATAAATGTCCGTTGACCTGTAAAGAGGCCGTTGTCCTCACAGTCAGTACATAAATGATTCCACTGTCTGGTGGTTTCTTTGAGCACATGAAAAGAATATCAAACAGAATAAATATCCATTATTAATATGTACTGTCCTGTGCACGGACTTTATACTATCACATGTGGGGCTTTCATCTCTAGACAAAAACAAATGAGCCTGCCTTCCAGTTGTTTGGGTGTTCATCAGTGAAAACCTGCCGTCCGCTGTGGCTTAGAATGAGTGTTCACTGCATTGTGTGCACCCTTGTGCACGGACTTGTGTGTTCGCGCAAAAAACAAAGAGACAGTATCTGTGTGAACACACAAGAGAAAAACAAAAAAGAGAGTGGGAGGGAATATGCTCCAGATGGCAATGCTGCTGTGCATGGGGATGTTGACAGTAGGCCATCGAAAGGCAAGCCAGCTGGGGGGAGGTCAGGATTTCTTTCCTCTGGGATTCCACAGCCTCACAGGGAGCCAACAAGAGGCAGAAGACAGACAGGCAGACAGAGCACCGGTGCATGATAGGTACAAGGGCCAAGGGTACACCTGCTTCATATCCATTTCTCTAGTTCACAATGCATCTCGAAAACATTTTCTACATTGCTATTCAGGAAACTCTCCCAAATGTTCTCCATGTCACTTTTTACTCCAAGCTTTAACTCATGCTTCGTCCCTTCCACGACCTCCAAATACAATCTACAATCAAGAATCACCACCAGTGCCAGACACACTCGCCCTCGTCACGTGCCCTCAGTTCCACATTGTGGTATGAGAGGGCATTAGGGTCATCCCCAGGCAGAAGAAAGAGCCGAGGGAAAGCCTGTCATAACCAGTGACTTGGAAGGACTTCCAATGCTGAATTGCGTTGGTGGAGGCATGCAGCCATACGGAAGCAACAAAACAAGCAGGCTACAGCACATCACATAAAGGCCAGAAGCATGCATTTGTAGGTGACCTGCTCTCCTTGCAGGTCATCTGAAAGCTATGTTAGCAGCTGGCCTTTTTAATTCACGATACAGAGGCTGATGAGAGTAACATAAAGAGAACAGGACAGGAATGACAAAGAAGGGGAAGCAGTTGCTGGCAAGGGAATGCAGCATGTATGCCCACCCTTCAAACACCTCTACTGGTCAAATCGTGCCCTGGGTCAGGTATGTAATCGGATGTCACAGCGCATTAGTACTCGGTGTATCTTCCACCTTTGTTTATAGTTTGCAGGTTCAGCCCACACATACACTGGACATAAATTCACATCACAGCAGCGGCAGCCTTGGCCACACTCTGGAGCTCTGTTTTTCCCATTCTGCTGCAACTTCACACTTGTTTCAGTCAAGGTCCATTGACTTTGTATGCCCTTAGTCCTTGTCCAGACAACGTGTAACCTTGCATGTATTACATGGTCTGACACAGTCTAGCTGAAAGTGACAAAAAAGAAGGCAGAGGGAGAAAGAAAGAGCTGTCAAAAGTCACTAAGGTGCTAAAACACAGACTACTCTTAAATCATAATGTCACCATCTCCATTCCTTTTTTTTACAGAATACAAAAAAGAATACGAGAGATAAGGAAGGTGGTTTAAAGAAATCAGTATGCCATGTTCCCTCAATTTGCTCTCTACAGCCACAATCTAAATTAAAAAGGTCATGCTTTTCCTTCAAAAGAAAACTAACTGACAAGATCCTTATTCATTATTTTTAGTCAACTGACTTTTTTTTTTTTTTTTTTTTTTTTTACAATCAGCTCTGGATTGTGAGTAGAAAACCAATGAGACGGTATTGCAGCTGCATTATTCATAGCTCCAATCAATGCAAAAACTGTCTAGAAATGCTATAAAGACAGAGTCATAATCATTGACTACCACTGCGGGTCTTTTCAGGTTGTTCTTCGTGCCATAATTCTGCAATGATAAACATCTTTCCGATGAGAAGTGCTTGAAATCGGAGTGTGAAATTGAAGTTATTTGTGAACATTTATAATGCATTTGTATGCGGTTTCCATTCTAGTACATGCACAAATTGATTAGTTTTGGCAGTAATATAAAACATTGGCACCACACTTGTCTTTGTTTGCTGTACTAAACACTAATTTCGAACCGTTCAAGTGGCCACAAAGGAGGAAAGCAGTTTCCAATTATGCTTCATTACAACCACCCATCCCTGAAAATGATCGGTGTGGATCATAAACCTCTGTGAATGTGGGTTTAAGTCTTGCCCAGAGAAGAACCTAACAAATATGACCTTTGTGAGTATGCAAATCCTTAAATCAGTCAAGGCAGCCATTAAATTGTTAACAAGCACAGTCCTTCCATTTGCTCCCTATGCTGCCCAAGTCTGGTAGTAAACAGGCTATTAAAGGGTCTGCCTCTGCCTCAAGCGGCCTCTGGCCTTGGGCTCACAGCACCAGCACTGGAGCTCTTAATGAAGCGGAAAATTAAAAGGTTCGGTCGGACATTGAAAGCTTGTTTCCTATGAAGGGTTTGTTTTTTTATTCATCTCGTTTTACTCGCCTCTCGCCACCACAGCCCTCCACCCTCATTTCACAATCACACTCAAATAATCAAAGGTCACAATCAAATTAATTCACAAAGTGGTTCACGTGTAACAGAAATATGGTCAAGTGGCTGAGCTCAACATAACCACACACGCCTCAAATAATTAGAAAAATAAGCAAAATTGAAATTACAAAAACATAATAAAGTAGAATGAAAAAGTAATATCAGCTTTGGAAACGCAGGGCCTTGCAAATACTTATTTGCATACTTAAGTAGATTTTCAATAAAGTATCGTAGCAATGACACGCTCTACGTGCTTCTAGAGTTCCTTCGGGTCTGTCACAATGTTCAAACCAACCAGAACACTTATCAGAATATTATATCTAGCGGCTTCATAATACTTATTTGCATACTTTAGCAGATGTTTAATAAAGTGTTCTTGTACAGTAGAAGCACCAAGGCACGCTGTATGTGTTTCAAAAATTCCTTCGGGTGTGTTCAATTACTCAAAACAACCGGCACATGGATATCTCATCGGAATTTAATATGTGGCAGCTACTGGTGTACATCATGACACAAGTGACTGTATGTAGCATATTCACTCTGTTACTGACTAACCATACCAGGGGGGGCACCGCACAAAAGAAACACAACATTAACATCCTCTTGACCTATTGCCATTAATATTTAAAACTTTTTTTTTTCCTGCTCCTATATTATAAACCAAGCTCCCACTCATTCAGCTGTAAGACAGGAGAGTGTATCTCACACTCAAATAACTAGCCATGTGCTGAAGGCCCAACCTATGGCAAGAACCTTTGTCTTCTCCAAATGCCATTCTCCAGCTTTTTAATAACTGCAACCACAGATATGTCGCCAACATCCCATGAGGCCGCTTAAAATCTAAGGGCCAACTGAAAACATGCTTGGTCTTTATATCTTGCCATTTTCAAGAGGGAGTCAAGAGAATCCCGGTCTCAAAGGTTTCAAACGGACATATAAAGAACAGGAAGGGGAAATGTGACGGACATGTCAATATCATAAGCCCGCTAGCTCTAATTAAATTCTATGGGTTCAACAGTGAATGAGCCTCAAATACTTCTGAGGGACGCAAAAGGGCTCTTAGACTACTTTGACTGGTAGCCAAGGGACGAGAAATTGTTTGCCAAAGGTAACAGGAACTTTGCTCTGAAAATGGCTTGCTGACCTCTTGCATTGACCTCAATCAATCGGGCCGGCTGCGTCCCACAATCCCCCTCAACTTTTGGCAGTTTCCTTGCGTTACCACGGTGATGGCCTAATTTGAAGGAGGTTGTGGGAGTGGAAAATGCAGTTGCTTATTGTAGGAGAGGACCTGGGACTTCAAACCAGGGATTTGGCCCTGTGACCTTAGCTTCCTGCTTTGTTTGTGTCGTTGCACTGGCTGAACATCTAAATTGGCTTGGCTTTTGTTTTGGCTTTGTATTCCCGGAAGTACTCAGGAAGAAGACTTTGTGTAAATGATGCTATTTATCCAGAGTCTTTGTTTGAAGGTTTTCTTTTTTTAAGGATCATTTAATCTAAACCCCAAAAATATCGCTGTTTTCCACCTAAACATGTGGCACATAGCAGCCCAGATAGGTTTTATTCTATGTGCAGAAATTTAGAAATATACACCTTTGAGATTTAAGCCGCTAACCCAGTACAATGGGGGTGAAATAGAATTTTGTTTGTGGCATTCAAAGCTTAAAAATGACATTTGAAAAGCTCAACGGCAACATCGCTGCAGAATGAGGTTCTGGTTGCTCTGGATAATCCGCAGACTTTGACGTGAATAGTTTTTTATTGGAAACAGTTTTCTAAAGCAGAAATAGAAGAACTTGCCCAGAGCATTGTTTCTGGAAGGACACATTGCTGTTGATTCTTTTTTATAAACATATCATTTTCAGTGCTTTCAGCAGCACAAACAAAATTCCTTTCACCTTTATTGTATTTGGGTGGCAAGCAGAATTCATGGGTACAGATACATAACACCTCAACACATACAACCAAAACTACCTGCATGGCTACATATCACTGGAGGAAAGTGAGAAAATCTCTTATCATTTCAGTGAAGTGAATTTTTCTGGTTTAGTTGGTGGAAGCTACAGCTACGACTATAAACAGCTAACTGAAAGGAAAAATTATATATTTTCCAACATGTAATGGTGGTTATTTTACATGTAGATAATTTACTTTTTGTATGTGGTACATTTTATTATTTGTCACACACAAGCAAAATCTGAGGTTTAAAAGACAATATGAAATGCATGATTTACACCTAACACTGCCTTGGGTGTCTCTGGAGGAGGTAATTTGACAAGGATATTTAACAGGGAACACTCCTTGCATATTCAGTAAAACAATTTCCATGAACCACTGCTTTGTCCAACCACAGGGTACAATGATTTACTAAACAAAACAATGCAAGTGTAAAAACTAATTTACAGCATTGCTGTCTCAAAGGCACACAAAGTACTCTAAATCTTCCTTTAATAGCAAAATTATGATGATTAAAGAGCTGCATGTTTATTCTAATACTTGCCTTAGTGACTTAACATATCCATTGAGACTGTGGATCATTTTGAAGGCAAGCAGATTGAAACGTTGATGACCTGTGTTATCTGTTGCTGTGTTTACAGTATACTTGGAATCTATTCCCTGGACACAGGAAGATGGGTTCTGCCTCCCTCCTCATTCTCTTTGCAATTTCAGTCCATTGGGGACTGATGTCATCAGTGTTCCTGGCATTGTACAAGATGTTCCTTTGCATAAGAGATTTCCCTGCTGATGTTGGCCTGTCATTTCCTTTCTCGTCCATAATATAATGTGACGATGTGGTGTCCCACACAACATGCTCCGTCTGAGAAGCCTGACAATGTCCTGTGTCTCCACCCACCCACACAGCCAAACTGTAATGTTCTTCAACACCCAAAGCTGTTTTCACTGGTGGTGAGAAGTAAAATGGAAAAAAAAGCCCTTTTGTGCTCCTGTACCAGGTGTCATTTGAATATTTTAAGTGCAAAGAGATTCTGCATGGAGAAACATTTACTTGACTACAAAGACAAACCACAGAGCATGGAAAACTAAACAGAGGCCAAACAAAAACAGCTGGTTGCAAAGGTCAATGTTACCCATTTCAAAATAAAAATCTTACTGTTATTTAAGGAAGATTAACTTGGTCCAACAAACTGACAATGTGGGCTTGTAAACCATTCAGCTTTGGTGGAACACTTACTTTGATACTTGAACAGGTTTGTTATTTTGAGTTACAAAAAGAGCAAGGGACCTGACAACTAATAAAAACTGAACACCAATTATCACCTTTGTTCGAGTAGCAGAGTCATATGAAATCACCCTCAATTTTAACTGATCTAACAGTCCTAAGAAGAAACTCATCGAACGATTACAAGGAACTATGATTCACATTAAAGGATAAATGATAATCCTGTTATTCTGCCACTTTGCTCTGCAGAGTTACAAACATCAGTCTACACAGTTGCTTGGTATCCCAAATACAGAGATCATAATGGGATGAGATGATGATGTAGGCCTATCGATACTTGCGTATGCATATGGTTCTGTGGCTACAACTGATTGTAATGTTTTTTGCACTCAAGCTGCCATCATACAGACAGACAACTCTTGTGCTGGTGTTCATGGAAAACAGTGTTTCCCTCACAATGTTCATGGTGCGCTGTTGTTAACAACAAACATGGTAGACCAGCCTTAGTTATTCAAAGTAAATGAACCAACTGCAAAATGTACTATTTGTGGTTCAAAAGTCACAACAAAGCGGGAAGAACAAGTCTTCTGTTTAAATATCTACCATCCAATGTGATAAAGTATGTGTTGTTTTTGATAACTGGAGACGAGTGCTTAGCCAGTGTTGATGATGTATTCTGATCTTGCGAGCTCTGTGACCTGTAGCAGTGCAACAACAAGTTTGCCTTCAGTGTAATGCTAAGTGCATTGTGCAAGCAAATATCATACTGATATCCACTGAATGATAAAGTGGAATTAATTTAATTTTAACTGAAGTGCTTTTAGTTTAGCCTCAACAGTGGCAGAGCCCCCCAGTGCGGAGCAAACACAGGTTTGAGAGTTAATGTCCATAGTTTGTAGTGTCTCAATTCCCACTTGTATTTTTAACATGATTAGAAGAAGCTAGAATAAATACCAATTTTTTAATGTTAGTTCCAAAAAAACTTATTCCCAACCAAACACACTACTTAAAAAAAGATTTTACAAGGCATTTGAAAACATTTGGATTCAATAAGCAGATTTAGACCTGGATTTGAAAAAATTGCTTCAAACATCATCCCAAGAATACATAACTGAAATGTACCAACACTGCAAGCCTGTTGATTACAAAAAGGGCCAAAAGGCAAAAAGGTATTATAAGATTTTATTGTGGAATGTTAATTTGAAATCTGATACGCAGTCATGTCCGATAAGTGTTGTATAAATGTGTAATAGGATGGCACCACTGACTGACAGAAGTTATTGCACATGAGCCACTCTGGCTGATACGTCTCTGAAACTGTAAATACATCTAGTGTGGTTGGCAGAGACAACTGTTCAAAACATCAATTGCTTTCTTTTTCACTCTTGATATTTGTGATGAAGCAGTGGGTGTGATAGAAAATCTCTCTCATCCTTTTCCCTCCAGTTAAAATGGAAACCAGACAGGCAGGAAAAGAGTGGCAGGCCACAGCAGCTTCCATCACTTATCCACCACTCATGCATGATTGAAAGGCCTCTGCAAGCTTGGAGGACTGCATCATTTATACCAGACTCCTTCAAAAATCAAGAGGCAAGCAGCAGCTATAGTTAATATTGACAAAGCATCGACTTAAAGAAAAAAAATAAATAAAGGCAGAGGCAGAGGGAAAAGTCTAAATAAAGAACAAGTTGATTCCCTCTTGGGTAAAGCTCAGACTTTTGTCTTTTCTTTCTCCTCTGCTCCTGTGCTAATCTTTTAGATGGATTCAGCTAAATTGTTATAGTCTCCCACCGAACATAAATGGAGAGCATCCAGGGATTTGGAGCTGCTATTAGGGAGACAAAATGATCCATCAAAGCAGCTGCTAGGGAAGGAACTGTGAAATAAGGATGATGTGAGAGAAAGAGCTATTTTTGTAGGGATGCCATGTGGTGGTGTTTTTTTCCTCTCCTATTCCCTCGCTTCTTCGCTCCCCTGCACTGGCAACGCGACTGTGCTGAGCTAATCTGTGTTATCTTTCTCCATGTGTGGTCCATACATTTGGTTTTCATCAAACTTGCATCAGGTAAGACAGCATTTAGCTTAGCCCATCAGATCAGCTACACCACCACCACCTCAGCAGCAGCGGCAGCAGCGTCAGCCTCATCAGGCCTGCACTCTGGGCTCACAGATGGATGATCACAGTTAGAAACTGCCTCCCTCTCTCTTCCTCTCCTCCTCCTTGTCCACATCAACAGCTTTAGGTTAAAGCAGAGGATTTCTGCTCATCAGTCAGAGCCCAAGGGTGTATGATGTGTTGAATCTGCATTGGACTCCGGGCTGGTTTAGAGAGAACCAGTTGAGGGAGTGGTGGGAGGTGGAGGATAAGGGGGTCACCACACTGATTAATGACTGAATGCAGCAGAGCACCACATTCTCCATTTCCTCCGCCTACATCACCATTGGAAAAAGGAGAGATTTTTCCAGCACATCACTGATGCAGAATCCGAAACCTCATCCAGCTGTGTTGCCGATATCGAATCCGAGCCCCCCTTCCAAGCAGTGGGATTCAAATCACTCAGCTCAGCTTTTGTTTTAGCAGCTTTTTTTTTCTCCTCCCTGGTCCCGGAGATGGAAAGCTTGCACCTGTCAGTCACAGCTGCAGCTGGGTTTTGATGCCTTTAAAAGTGTGACACCGTGCTGTGATATGAGACAGGAGCCCAGGCTCAGTCTGTGGTTGTTCACCTGCTGGGTTTCCAATGGGAAATGGAAACTTACTGTTTAGTTTTTGCAGCCTTTCCTCACACTCAACAAATCCCCCACAACTGAAAACAGCCACGGAAAAAGGGGAAAACATCTGCACAATCTTATCTCTAGAGAACAAGAATCATGAATCAATACTGATTTTTTTCCTGTTTAAAGTCATACAATGTGCAATCTGGCACAAGAAAGGCCATGAAGATTCAAAAAATGCTTGTAGAAAATTCAGCTTAAGGTTCAGTAGCTGAGAAAAAAAAAATCTGGAATAAAGGCGGCAAGATAAAACACAGACATTTAAAGACTTGAAAAATGGTCTCTGTCCACAAAGCTGCATGCAAGTCATTGCATTAATCAACATCTTTTAGCAAACAAACAAAATCATGTAATACAGACACAAGCAGTGTCACATATGCTAACACACACCTCGTCTAAGAAAAAATTTGCTCAGCGCTAGAACAATCAGAGACAAACTGTTCTCTTCGCCCTCCCACGTATGTTTAGCACGAGGTAGGCCCCAGCCTCCTCAGGGTTCTGTCCTTCAGCACTGTGCAATTCTATGATAAGACTGTTGATAGCATCCGGCCACAAGATCAAGAATCAAAGCGAAGAATCCTGCCATGTGGGGAGAAAGGAAACTGATAAAATCAGACAGAATATTTAAGAAAAACTACATTTAAGCTTCCCCACTGCTCTTATCAAATATGTCTGTAACATCCTGTGAATTTAATTAATGACTCACACAGCTCTGGCTGGAATTATCTAACTATTTGGTGGTGAAAGTACCTATTTTCATGATTAAGTGCAATATCAAGTGTTTAAGGATGTCAATCAATGTTCATCTTTACAGAGTTTCCTGGACACAGGGGAAGGTTTTAGATCATAACTGCGGGGCCTTATTATAAACTGAAAGCGAGGGGGGAAAAAAAGACATACATTATACATAAAACAAGCTAAGTGAGATGTGTCACTGTATAATTTACATCTCATTGTCATACATATAGCCAGACGGCTTAATTACACTGTCAAACAATGGAAAAAGCTTCAATGGGAGTTGGAACAGCTCTGACAGCCTCTGTGCCTTGACCTTAGGTCCCCGATCCTACACTCTCTATGAGTACCGATGCAGAAGTGGAGCTCAGAGCTCAAAATAAATCTGTCTGAGACTCAGTTGCAAACTTTTTTTCTCATTTATTTTTCTTCCACGCAAGTGGCTTATCATCTGAGATTCACGCAGGAATTATGTGATTGATTGCTGCAGCCTAGATTTTCAAGGACTCACCAGAAGGATGTGTGAGGGGACAGGTATGTTTAGCTGACCTCCCAGGCCGTTGATTAATGCTGTGTGTACAGCTGATTTGTACCACTCTGCCAGAGACCGCTGAGAGAGGCTGTGGAACACATGGTCCTCTACACTTTGATAAAAAAAATAAAAATAAAAAAAAGAGCAGGAGGAAACACACTCTTCCTCCACCCTCTCAGAAGCATTGGAGGTGTGATTTAGGTGGTAGAAACACTGCAAGCAATCCACCCCGGTGCTCTGACAATCTATACTGTTGCTACCACCGCTGCTTCCAATAAGTGGCCAGGACGTTGCCTGAAGGCTAGCTACCGTAGAAAAAGTGGATGAAACAGGGCTTGCTGACCGACATGAACCATAAAATAAGAAAAGCTGGGGAAACTTTTGTGTAAACACAACTGCATGTTTTTCATAGGCACCTCCAGGGCGGTTTAGCTTCACATCTCTCTTAGGTTCCAGTGGATAAAGAGACCCACGCTTAAAATCACATCCAGGCTCCCTAAGTAATATGCTACTGAATGAAAACAGCCTGGGAACATGTGGAAAGGACGAAGCAAGCAATCCATTTCATGTGTTTATACTCAAGGCCGAGGAGCAAGACAGGTCTGCGCTGTCTTTCCCCAGGCAAAGGGTTTTTGTTTGACACAGATCAGCTCAACTTTGTTTACCGTTTCCTTGATTTTCTATTTACTTTCCCCTTTGCAGAGCTGTGGGGCTAAACACGTGTTTGTGTTGCAGAGCCCAGTGTGATGCTGGAGGTCCCTTGGTTCAGAGTTGAGGCTTTTGACTGATGGACAGGTTTCCCTCTGGCCATGGTATCCTGCCTTTCTGCCTACAAACATTCACTTGTGCAGCATCAGAAGAAAGCCTGGAAAAGCTCCACAGGAAGAGCTGAAAACTGAGGGGATTTGCTTTGATTTTGTTGGAAGTCTGTTCTTTTTTTTTTTGGTAGCACCATATAATCCATTCTGAGGAATTACTATACAATTGCATAACTAATAAAGTGTAAAAAGTACATATTTGCTGTAATGTCTAGTTTACAGTAATATGGGAAGTTTACAGGGAAGTGACACTTTGCAGCAACATTTTTTCTCACATGATACAGCACCATTGCACTATCCAAAGTGTTACCTTAAGTGTAAGATGAAAAATAAACATTCCACTTTCTATTTGTATACTTTTTCATCACCCTAGCAGAAAAAGCAGTTTTCGCCTTTTTGTCCAATTTTCACCTTTTTATCCACCTTGTAATTTCTTTTTTAAAGGAGGAGGGCAAAAACTCACAACACAGAGCAAAATCTGTTTAAAAAGAGCCACTCTGTTATGAGGCATTTTAAAATGGGGAATGGCAAAAAATTAGACAAATCACTACAGGAGAGAGCATGTCCCCTGGGTGCATGTAAGGGTGGGAGCCCAACTGGAGCTGCGAGCAGGGGTCAGGGAATCACTGGTGTGGGCATATCCAAACGCGCGTGTTTAAAGTGCACGGTGGCAGCAGCAAAGTAACGAATGGCCTATGAGCATGACAGATTAGCGGAGCAGATAGGATGAAATGGCATAGAAGGTGCAGGAGGGGGATGAGGCGTCATCCATCCCGGTCCGCAGGCGATCCATCAGGACATGCCGGGGTCCGGTAAAGGGCAACCTGGGAGATGTAGCAGGAGACAAAAACCTGTCTGCCAGATGTTGAACACTATTCCTGGGTTGGATCATCTGGCAAGGGAGTGTGTCTCTCTGTGTGGGCGCGCGAGAAAGATATGGGAATATTTGAATGGTCGTGAATGTGAATTAGGCTGTGGGCGAGATGTGAGAGATCCAGCTGTATGTTTGTCCGTATGAGTGTGTTTAAGCGAGAGGCACAGCATTACAATGGGAATTCAAGCGTACTAAAGGTATATGTGAGAGGTTCGGTATATATTTGTGCGTGTATGGGCCCGCTGTATATACTCAAGAGAGAGAGAGCGAGCAATAGGTGAATGCTCATTTGTGTAAGACTGAGGTGGGGTGGGGGGCACAAGCACAAGCGGTGTGAGTCCAAGAAAGCGTCAGTAATACAGTGGGAATACTTGAATATTTGTATGTTATACTCCAGCTGTATGAATGCATGTGTGTGCAAGCTACACACACACTATTCAAACATGCTCAAGGTTACCGACCCGCATTCAGAACTCCAGTACAGTTGTATCAACCAGCTCGACACAAAGCCTCCATGTCCTCACTCAGAGCCACACGACAAAGGGTTAAAACAATATCCTGTCTGATAACTCGGGGCTGAATAGGAGTGAGATTTGCTTCGGTGATTATGCAGTCAGACACAGCAGCCACTTTGATGCGTGATCATACTGTTGATGGCTTGAGAGTGCATGGATAAAATGACAGTTTTGTATTCACATATACACCGCCCACCCACCGTCACTACTAACGCGACACACACACTCAGATATACACACTAATCCCCAGACTGTTTGCCCTACATGCTAAAGTAAAAAAGTGTGCTGAAAATTCCAATGTGGGGTTCGGCTTTGAAATAGACCTCCATTGCTCCAGGTGCCCGAGGTCATGAAATCAGAATGAGATGCCTCCCGAGAAGAATGTTTGTCAAACATCATTTTACATCTCCGTCTTCTCCAGCTTTGGTGCGTTTGAATGAGAAAAGGATGGTGGAGGGGGAGGGGGCCAGAGGTGCTGGAACAGACAAGCATTCACAGACAAAAACACACACTGATTCGAGGATGATGAATTTTGGTTGCTGCTGAAGAAAACTAAGAAACAGAACATCAAAATGCACGATCACATCCAGCCTCTGGGCCTAAGCTTCAGGCTGGTCATGCAATATTTCTGAGTGCTTGGCTTCCGCTTGCATTGAATGTGTCATCACATAGCAGGGAAGGTGCTGATTACACACAACAATAGCAGCAGTAGAGGATGCTTTGCTACTATATATAAAGCAATACAACAAAAAAGCAAAAAGAAATTCATTCACTTTTAGTTGGTTACAGCAGTGCAGCAAATTCATAGCTTTTGACGGCATTAGGGATCCATGCACTGGTTAATGGTGCCTCCAGATTGCGAAGGGCTGATTAATTGATTAGGCCCATTAGCAGAGGAGCATTAGAAGTGCTATTAATTTTGCAGCAGCAGCGCCCCTACGCGTGCTGCCGGAGAGCAGATGGCAATGAATGATGTATTTTGTTAGAACAGTAAATATTGACAGGTGCGTCTGGGTGCCTCCTCTCGCTCCCCATGGACGATGCAAAGGGAGAGCATTTTAATTGGCTGTCTCCAGTGAGGAGACCTCTGAAAAGCAGATGCCCTGACCCAGTCTGGCCCAAAAAAGGCAAATGAAGAAGTGAGCAGCTTCGAGTCATGATGCTTTACCCTCTATTGTTAACGTGTGAGGGGGGGGGTTGGGGGGGGGGGGGGGGTTAATGTCGAGGGAGACGAGTGGGAGAGATGGAGAGGAAGTTGATTCTGAATCTGAACAGCTCTGGTTTGGCTTGGGGAGCGCTCGATAATAGGTCCTCGCCTGGTTTCACTTTGCCTCCAGTCACAATGGCTCCACGTCATTTCAATCAGAAAGCCAAGAAAACTCATTTCTGAGCAGCCTTGACATCAATTGCACTCTCCCGCTCAGTGGCAATTTTAAATCGACAGCTTCACACGGATCCCCTCCCACACTCTGTGAAATTTAGCCTATTCCAGACACAACACAGACACTGTAAAACAACATGGAGAGGGCGTTGAAAGGAACAATAAAGTTATATTAGTTGCAATGAGTTGATCTCTCTCTGTCTGAGCATCAGATGGTCAATTTTTAGTGCCTGACTTGTAAGAAGGAGGCACCATAGGAAATTCTTCTTCAGTTCCATAAGGTAGATTCAAGGACTCCAACATGTAATGTGACCCCACCTGAGTTGCATGATGTTGTGCCGTGAGAAGAAACCAGAGCACCGACACAAATGCAAACACAGCGCGATATGTCATCAAGGTATTGATCATGGGTCCTTCTTGCTGAGAGACAACAGTTCTGCCATGTGAGAGAGGCATCAGTTAGGAGCCAGGAAAGTGCCCACCCCCCTGGGGGTTTTGATGTTTAAGTTGAACCAGGTCAGCGGCTCCAAGGTGGCAGGGAGCCCCATCAAATGTGAAACTGTCCCCAGCAGGGATGCAAAGTCAGGAGGGTGGCTGTGGAGACCATCGATGCTGCCAGTCTAATTGTGGATACTTGATGGAGACAGCTCAATAGATTAGATAGACAGACAGATTAACATTTAATCTGCTACTACTTACAATTACTTTCATTTTTGATTAATTTGTTGATTGTTTTCTTAATTATTTGGGTAGCAGCTTAATTGCTTAGTCAGTTAACATCAATAAAATGCCAGAAAACAGTGAAAAATCCTTTCCTATAGCCTAAGGTGACATCCTCAACTATTTATCAATTACTTGCCTAATTGTTTGGGCACTTAACAGACAGACAGATCGACATTTAACTATATATTTAAGACAGCATCATTTTAATTCAATTTACAACATGCTGGTTTTCCTCCCCCAACACACGCCAACAAAAAGATACAGTACTTTCCCCTGTGTGACACAATACACTGCGCCTTTTAGTTACATGACAAAGATGCCTGGTGTGCGATAAGACTGTGGTTTTTCCAGGCAGTGGTTTTCCTTTCCAGAGAGATGTGTTGTTATTGTTGTTAGCCAAGC